>NC_045695.1:9742883-10071843 GCF_003331165.1 Xiphophorus hellerii | reverse complement strand
TTTATGTGGTAGACCAGCACAAAATGGCTCATAATTAGGTTTTCAAATGCTTGTTGACAAATCTGAAAGTTTTGCTTTTTGCCCCAGATCATGTTATAGCCATTCTTTTTACAGTTATGGATGTTTCTCTTCAATTTTCCTCATAAGTTTTCTGTTGTATGTATTTCTCCTCCTTGTTTATGCCATATTCTATTTGTGCTTCTTTCACTTTTGACTGCTTTCATTTGTTCTAAATTCTCAATCTCGTTTATTTTAATCAATGTTTTTGTTCATCACTTTCGTGAGTGCCTGTTGTTTCATAAGTAATGTTGGTTTGGCTTGGACGAGTCAATGTTGATCTAAAATATGAGGTTTTCTTAACCTCAACCAAGCAGTTTATATGGCTAAACCTGGCTTATGCATTCAAATCCCGCCTCCTGATTTGAAACAGTTGTGCTCACAATGTGAGATGCAAGAGAAAAACAGAGAAAACTTTCAAAACTCAGCATCAAAAAAGAGCAAACAGCCTTGACCTAATGTGTATTAAGGTTTAGCAAAGCTAAATCATGTGATTTTTAGTTTTATTTATTCGCCTTGCAGGCTTCACACTGCTAAATGTTCCCTAATGAGTGAGTTGGGGGAAGCCATTAACTTATTTCCAGCCCAGACAACCAGCTGTGGGTTAATCTAGCCATCATATTTCTTGGAAATATTCATAAAAGCAATCCGGCTATATAACAGCTGCAAAATAAAATCGGATGTTTCTCAGGTTGATGGCACCTCATTAGCTTGCACATGTGTTTCTCTCGCAACACATGACTGGAGGCATTTTATGCAACATTAAGGTCACCTCCTCATTTCGGTGAACTACAGCGAGCGAGGTTCGACTTGTCGGCTTGCCACTGCTGCGCTGTAACTTTTTTTTGTAAAAGTTGGAACATGACAAAAGCGGTTAGAATCAGTTAAATCTTTGGGTTTTTTTTTTTTGTTTTTTTTTTTTCTTTTTAAAGGAGTTTTGATCTACCATGTATGTAGGGATGCCTGGAAGACTAGCAGCATTTAATCGCCCAATTTCAGCTATGCAGTTTGATGTGACATTCTCTGTCATCCACACAGGAAGAGAACACTGGCGTGTCTGTGTCGTGATCTGGGATCACCAGTGTGGAAGATATACAGTATAAATTTATAAAACTGTAATGATGGTGAAAGCTGTGAGTTGGGGCTTAAAATGGTATTTGTTCCAACTGTGGTACGAATGTTCAAAGGTATCCACTGAATGTAGGATGTGCTTGGTCCATTAGAGGCTCTAGTGCAGTGACTTGCACAGGTTTTCACAACTTTTGTCCACTGCAACCCAAAAAAATCCACACAAAGATTGACACATGTAGATGCAACAAACATTAAATAAGGTCTTCTGATCCGACTCGACCAAATCGTGTGAAAATTTGGGTTGTGGGAAACCAACACTGCAGCTTACTTTGAGCGTTTCACATGGCGATTGTGTCAGTGTTGGGATCTTTTAGCATCTTTAAAATATATTTGATGTTATGTTGCTTAACGTTTCATTTTCACTTTCACAAAGAAATATAAATATTCCACCTTTTGGGAGCTAACCTATAATTGAGCAGCTTAACCCACACCCACTGTTTTTCAAAGATGTGGTTTAAATTTGTAATGATCAGAACTTGTAAAAACACAGCAAAACTGAGGTTGGTTCCCCAATTCTCACACCGAAAATGAACTCTAGAAAAGGTTTGAAGTGTGAATTGAGGAAGCATCATTCCAAAGACAAAATAAATCACATTAGATGTGGAAAAAGCAAATGTTGCCTCACATAAAACCAAAGAAGGATAAACAGAGTTATCCCGGACCTTCCTAGTGTCAAGAAAAGACGCAACACAGAACAGCTGAAACAAAACAAGCTAGCTGGCCACAGTTACAATGTTTCACCCACCACAACTGTGAAACAGTGGCGGCTTCTATCCACCTGGAGAATCTCCTGACAATCTTGTCAAGGTGGGAAGTAATCAACAAGAAAGTGGGATATGTAAGGATTTTGAAAGCAGTCTATAGCCGGGTCTGGGGTCATCGAGATGTCTGGCAACATGACAAAGACCTAAAAACGTTTGCTGCTACTGGTGAAGTGTTATCGCCAAAGACCAATCTGCGTGTTACTGCCTGATATGCACCATTCAGAATTTATGGGGTGAACTAAAGATAAAAGTCCATCACATCTAAAGGGGCTTTAGCTTTTGGCACAGAAGAATGAGGCTGAGATTCCTCGGGAGATGTGTCACAGACTTGTTGCAAACTAGAATAGATGGCTGCAGGCTGTTATCCAGCAAAAAAAGGAATGTGCTAATGCTAAATGGCATCCGAGGGCTAATTATTTTGACCCCGGTTGTTTTTGATTGTTAACTCTAAAGACACAGCCAGAGCTACTGTGGAGGTATTTTCTTTATTTTTTCCATATTGTTTTAATACATCTCTTTACCTCAAGAAAATAACATTAAACAAAAAGTTTCATTTGATCTAAATAAACAGAATACAGAAATCCATTCACATCATCAAAGAAAAGGGTGGTCTTCCCCTGATTCGCTTAATTTTTCTTTGCCAAGCTGTTGGCTTTGAGAATAAGCTGCTTCCTGATCTGCATCTAGTTTTGCATGTCTTCAGCAAAGGGACATCTGGATGCTGCGCTGAACATGACATCAGCCAGCACTGGTTTGAAATGGCCTAAGGACAGCAACAGAAACAGTTGTTTTGCAGTGGGGCTTGAATTTTATTTATTTATTTATTTATTTTGCTGGGCTCTCATTGGCTCCCTTGATTTACTCAAACACCCCTTGGCTTTCTTTTCCTGCCTGTGTTCTGCTTCATTCTATTTCTTCTCTCTCTCTCCCTTCCTCTTTTTCCACTTCTGCTTTGTTTTCTTCTCTGATCCTCTGGCTACATTTCATATCAAAAGGCCTCTTTGTTTCTTAGTTTCTACAGCGTTATAGCGAGTTTTTTTAAAATTAATTCATTAATTTATTTTATTTAAGATTTGCAGCATATGCTTTTAAGTTTGCAAGACCCTTGGAGTTACTTTTCACAGTTGAGTTTGAAATCTAATTACAGACTATCCCATAGCAAATCAGCATTCAAAGCTATAAAATCTAATATTTACATGATAAAAAATGGTCAAAATATCAAATGAAATAAAAATAAAACAAAAAACACAAGAATGAAATAATTCTTTTTTCCCCTAAGTTGGTATTAGTGCCAATTCAATCAATCAAGTTTATTTGTACAGCACATTTCAGCAGCAAGGCAGTTCAAACACACACACACACACACACACACACACAATACAAAGTTTAGAAAGCACAGTCAGCAATTGTCAAATGCCGTCGTTACACATCAAAATGCTGATTAATGTTTCATTGATTATGTTTCAAAAGCAATTAAGGAACGTGCATTAGTGCCTCAGAATCCAGGCTTCTTTGTGAAGTTTCAAGCATTTATCTATTTAACATGAATGATTACAATAACAAAATTCAGTATATCATAATAAAGGACAAAAGATAGTACACTCAAAGTATTTCCGTAGTGCTCCCTGCCATCTATGCTTATCAGCCATTATTTGGCATCTATGTGAGAGTATTAACATTTGTCCGGTGTATGATTATGTCTTTTGCTGTAAAGTGCTTTCAGTTGTCACCAAGACAAGAAAATCCTTACATAAATGCAGCCTTTTCATCATTATTGAGTGACATACTCTCATCGACTCTTGGTGGTTAAGTATATGCCTTGCGGTGCATAACAGAGAACAGCAGCTTCTGGCAATGCCACTAAAGACTTCAGAGAGTCGTGAAAAACACAAAAACAATGAGCATCGACTGCCAAAGAGGAAGCAGGCGAAATTCTTTGGGCACACCACTTCAATGAAACTTTTACAAAATATGCTCGCCATTTAGTTTCAAGTCACACGTTCCAGCCTCAAAGCATTATGTCCAACTAGGCTTTAGACTTGTTTGCAATCCATTCATTGCCACCAAGGCCATGTAAAAAAACACAACAAAAAAAACATACAAAAGTCCCCGTATCTCGTTTTTCACCAAATCCCAGAGCGGCGCCTGTCGTACATCTGATCCCCCTTTTGTACGGCGGCATGAGAGGGCCAGGGGGCAAGCAGACAACAATGCGGAGAAAGTAGTGGATATGTTGCATCGCAAGGGGGTAATAGAGAGGGCGAGGAGGGGGGTAATAAACCTGCTGAGGTTTGGAGTTCTTCATATTAAAAAAACGGGCTTTGTGGCAAAAGCGAGGCTGGAATGTAAAAAGAGGTCATGCCCGGTCACTTGCAAGAGTGCTTATCAGCCATCTTGAGATGCTATCTGTCATGCGACGGGATAGACGGGAGCTGTTTTTGACTTGGATGGCATATGTGTCACTCAGCAAGCATGCCTTCATGCGTGCCGCTTCCCTTATTTCCTCAGACTCTGTCACTTCTTATCACAAAGATCTGCTTCTTTCCTTGATTTTCCCTTGGATATTTTGCGCCATGAAGACTTTCATTCTTTCTTATACCCATCTCTCTGCCGAGTTCTCTCTTCTCTCTGTCATTTTCTTCTGTAACACTACCTCACGCTCATTCTCCCTTTGAGTACATGATGTTGCGGACAGCCCCCGTAAACTTGACTTGAATTCGAGTGTCATGCTTCCCGCCTTGCTTTGATCAGACGTGGCTATTGTCTGTCCTTCGAGCCAAGGTCTGGAATTGCCTCCTGATATGCCCCCTGCTCCGGTAAAGTGAGCTGTGAGTCCCCTCTGTGCTCCGGCAAAACACAGGGGGCTTTTGTGTGCATATGTGTGCTGTGTGCGGCATCAGCGAAAGAGAGAGGGAGCGAGAGAGACTGGAAGAGTGCATTAGCATGGTTTGCTAGCCTGCACACTAATGCAGATCTAGGTCTCATAATAGCCAGGGTTCATTCAGAGTCATTCTCCCAGAGATTTCAGCAGCCAACATTCTATGAGCCGGAGAACCCCGGCAGATCTCTACGGCCGATAAGGGTTCCCCTCTCGTTGTGCGCCGCCACAAAGAATGGCCATATCTAATTTCCCATGTGCCACAAGTATCACCGTTCACACAGTCATAGAAACACCCACGCCATCTCACAGAGGCCAATTAAATTAATGAATGGATCGTTTTGATCCACAGCCAGTCCGATTCCACCACGTCGACTCTTGTCAACAAAAGCCTAATTATTTTTTCCTCACTGCCATGTCAGAAAAAGGAAACCACCGGTGAAACATTGACAATGCTCCTCTCATTAGTTTTTTTTTTGGGTGGGAGGGGTATGGAGAGGGGCTTTTTTTTTTTTTTCTTGCCCCTGAAGGAGCTGCAAAGTGACATTTTCAAGAGGAGAAAAAATAGCTTGCATCTGATTAGAGAAGCGGGGAAAGGGAGGGTAGATGCCGAACGGGAGACGGTTTGAGTGATTCAATTGAGTGCTTGGATATGCCTGGGGTTTAAGAGCTTTAAGAAATACAGCCAAAATGAAACCGGCAGCAGAGCACAGAGGGAAGGCTCCCATCCAAAACTCTATTATTTCCCAGTAGTCTTTTTAAGAGGAAAATTTCCATAAGAGAGTTGTTGGTGTGTGTGTGTGTGGGGGGGGGGGGGGCATAAACTTTCATAAACTATTAAGACCCACCGAGTATGAAAAGGATGATTATAGATGCATGAGCACTGCTTTAAACAATTTTTTTTGACTTTTGAAATACAGCCCGCAGTGATTTAAGTATTTGTTTTCATCTTTGCCCAACTCCTCGAACAACTCTGTGCGCCCGGTAATGTCTAGTTTACTTTAACTAAAATGAAACCCATGCGCTAATGCACCAAGTCGTCCAGTGAGCTTAAAAATTTCATAAGCACAGACGGCAGACGGGGTGGTCATCACGAGGGTAAATAAAGGATGAAGGAAAACAGTGCCATGTGTTGGAAGCATATGCCCACATTGTCACGCCGCAAGAACCACACCAAGACACATACTGCATTCCTGTGTTACCGTGTCTGAACGACCACAAGCCAGAGAGGCTGGCTGAGGTAAAACAAACAAAAACAACAAAAAGAAAGAAAATGTCATGGACAATTGAAACATCCCAAAGCTCAATCAAAGATTGCGGCTTCATAATTTTGAAAGTGGACGTCTGGGAAGCTGATTATATATAGTGAGGGTTTCATTACAACCAGATGTTATGTCACTGTGGTTTTTATATATTTTTTTAACTCTTCGGGGTGGCGCAATTTTAGCAAATTAAAACAAACACCCGCTTTTTTAAATCATTAGCAACAGCAGACTCAGCACTCATATGTCATTGAGTTTAATGAAGTTCAGAAATCTTTCCCTTTTTCATCTGGTAAATGTTTATATCCATCACAGATGATGGTATATTAGTGGATAATAATAATCTACACCAGGGGTCTTCAAATCCAGGCCCTTAGCGCCGGTCTTCTGTAACTTTTAGATGTATCTTTGCTTGAACACACCTTAGGCAAATAATGAGTTCATTAGCAGGACTCTGGACATCTTGACTGTACACTGAGGAGATAATTCAGCCATTTTATTCAGGTGTGTTGGACAAGGGACACATGTAAAAGTTGCAGGTTAGTGATCTACACTTTCAGTTGTTTGCTACTTGAGGTTATCTCAAATAGCCTCAAGCGGTGCTTGTGGAAAAGGGCTATAAATGTGAAATGGGTCACATTTAGGGTAAGGTCATCGATGACGTCTCTGTGTCATATTTTTATGTTTCCATACACACACACACACACACAAAAGAAATGCAACTTTTTCAAAGTCAGAGTGGCGCATGTTTTCTAATCTTCAGCTGATGACAGCTTTCAACGGTGGGCGAGGACACTTGATTGATTCGTGGCACATTTCTCCACAAGGGAGGGGAAAAAAATAAAAAAAATCTCCCCCCACGTTTATGATGTGAGAAGCAGTGGTGAGTGGAGCGGAAGTTTGACAGAACTGGTGACAATGATGGGAGGAGAACGAAGATGTTTGAGCTGAAAGTTAGAAATAAAAATATTTACATTTTACACATCAGTTATGCTTTTTTTTCTCAATAGGCTTCAGATGGTGACACATTTCATTGAATATTGAATCATAAATCCCAGTAATTTTATTTTTTATTATTATGTAGGGTTTAAATCTGCTTTTATGTGTTTTGGACAGCAAAAGCAAAAATCCTGTTGATGATCAAAGCAGACATTATAATATGTCTATCATAATTTACATTTTTTTAAACAGTCAGTTTAGTCTGTAGCATTACACAATAGCTAATGGGAATGTATAACATTCTCCATATGGCCCCCCAAAATCAAAGTCTGAATGAATTAGCTTAGGTTAATAGAAATGCAAAGCTGTTGCGTATTGCGACAAAAACACGTCCCACGGTCGTGTACTGCAGCAGGTGTTCAATCCACGATAAAGTGCGTGCGACCCTGCTTGACTGGAAATTGAGAAGTTCTGACTCACGATGCAAAGCAGCGTCTTGACTTTCTTTTTTCTTTCTTTCTTTTTTTTTTTTTTTACAGTCATCTTAAAACGATAGAGGAATAACAGAGATGTGAAGTCGTGCCTGACAGAGGCACACAGACAAA
This sequence comes from Xiphophorus hellerii, assembly GCF_003331165.1. Classification (NCBI taxonomy): domain Eukaryota; kingdom Metazoa; phylum Chordata; class Actinopteri; order Cyprinodontiformes; family Poeciliidae; genus Xiphophorus; species Xiphophorus hellerii. The sequence continues at coordinate 10,064,207 of NC_045695.1, read as the reverse complement.
AAAAACCCCAAAAAGAAACGACTGATTGGTGCCAACAACAACAAGGCGTTCTGTTTGAACCTGTTGCTTCTGCTCAGAAAGCTTTGCTTTGTTGTTCCGCTGCCGGCACCTGAAGTAATGATGTTTATCTGCCAAAATAACCAGTTGGGGCTGTCAGTCAGTCACCATTGATTTTATTTGTTCAAGTGACACCGGTCATAATTTGTAAAAAAAAATTAAATAATCTATTCTAATTGGACTTGTTTCTTCTGGATTTTAAATAAGATAAAAGCTAGAAGATATTTATTTTTGTACATTAGAATGTCGTTTAAGTTATTTTATTCAAAATTCATTCAAATCTTCACATGCAGAGAGACATATTGCTATTAAGTTTGATGCTGTCTTACACCAAATGGGAGGACATAAAAAAATCCTCTGTCTAATAACACAGACAAATGTCACGTTTTAGGAAACACGCTATTGTACAGACGTGGCGTTAGTAGACGATTGACACACCCCGACATGAAAATGTGATCATTAAAAGTTAAGTGGAAGAAAAACGTGTTGTAGGGATATTTTGTGGATCTATGCCATATACTGCTGTTTATTTTGTGTCATCAAAAGAAAGATGAAACAAAAATTCAACAATGTATGAACTGGAGGCCACTATAAGAACAACTTTGTCCTCAACATTTCTGAATAATATTGTAAATTGTTTGCGTTTACTGGGATGCAATAAGTGCATTTCACTTATATGAAATGTAAACCTTGAATTGTTTTCTGGCTGAAATACAGCAATTATGATAAAACACATAAAATGTTGTTTGCAATAACTAATACAGTAAATATTTTCATGTTGTAAAACCAGAGATACTGATAGTTTTTTATTGCAATGCCAGCTTTGCTGTGAGAAATCATGAAGCTGTTTGTTTACAGTTGTGTATTGACTAAGTATGGAGTGCACACACTGGGTGTTAGATAGGTACAGCATGATATTTTGTTTTAAGAACTTATTTTTTAATGATCTGATGTAACTTTTGACTTTTACAGAATCTGAATGTGTATGTGAGCACTGTGAGCAGTAAAAATCTAATTTAAAAGAAATTCTCCAAGTGTTTCACTCCTGGTGTAATTTGTGTCATAAATGTAACTTTTTGTATTGAATTACTAAAATAAACATTCCAGCCCCTGGCTTCATTTGTGGATTGCTACTATAATTAGAATAGCATTTCACAGTCTCTTGGTTAAACTACTTTTTTTTTCAAATCTGTATAGATTACACATTGCCATATTATTTCCAATTACCACTCTCATTGCACACAGGAAGCGGAAGGAGATAATTTCGGCTAATACGCCAATCCTTTGCAGAAAGCTAGCATTCATTCGGTACATTATTAAAGTAAAAAAAATAAATAAATAAAAAATCCAAACCAGTCATTTGGCGTCAGAGTTGAGCTATAGACAGAAATAATGGCTTGCCACCAGTCACAGTGCTGTTTCCTGGGAGTGCTTTAGAGCTGTTACTCACCCACTCCCTAAAATTTCCGCATTACATGTTCAGTTCCCTGCTCACAATTATGCAATATTTATCTGAATTTTTTATTTTTTTCTCAGAGACGAAAACAAAGAAATGCTGCGAAAAGAATTGTCAGACTATCTGCCTTTTCAGTGCTTCTTCCTCCTCTCTGAGTGGATCGGCTCTAATTTTAGATTCTGTAATTACCAGCTGAAATGTACTTTGTAGCAAATCAACAATTTTAAAATTAAATATACTTGACTTTGTGATTGAGCCCCAGATGCACCACCAACTGAGTTCATTACAGCTGATATATTTATTTATTTCTTTTTACATAAAAGACTGACTTCTCATTAATTGCGGCAGGTTTATGAATTCACCGACGGAGTGATGACGGAGATACTTCAGTGTATGTCTCCCCTGTTGAGCTGATGACAAGAAATTAAAAGTTGATGCTAGACAAGGATTGCAGATGGAACTCTCGTGTTTCATGAGATATTGATGCCTGTTTGGAAAAAAAAGATAAAATCATTGCAGGCTCTGAAACCTAACACTGCGTCACTCCACTCGCTCTAACTGATTTTTTAGTTTGTGGAATACAAAAGATGTTCAAAACACTTACAGCACTTTCTGGTGAAATGTGAACTCAGGCAACGTTCAAGATGCCCAACAAGGTCGGCGCGGGGCACGAGGTTGACCTTAGAGTTTGCAATCTATAACTCTCCGGCTACTTTGCCCGACAGCGTTCTCTGCTTGTTACCAAAACTTCAGCTTGACTTTCTGAAGTTGCAAAGTAAGAAAACAGAACGGTCAATCTCAGCGCCAAGAGTTTGCCGAAGATTTAGTCCAGGAAAGATACAAACAAACAAAAAACACACACTACATGGTTTGCAAGCTATTTAGAACAGCATTCAAAATGTAATTAAATTGAAAAACTAAAAATACAGTCACTTGTATATTTTAAGCATTTATTTCTGTTTTAGCCAATGTAGAATCTCTGAAAACTACATTATTTCAGACCAATGATAGAGGAATTTCAGTACAGATATGTTTTGACCATGATATGGAATAAAACAAATAGCTTGGTGTTCATAGTACTGTAAGCAATCACAACAATGGTGATTTGTGTGGAAGGAAAAAGCTTGGTAAAGAATAAGAGCACAACCAGCATGGACAATTAAAATCTAGAGAGAAATTTGAAACAAAGTCAATAGAATAGATTGGAGGAGATGAACTTAGTGCAAAAGTTAGCTGGAGTTGGTCACTTAGGCTACAACTTAACTCCCAGAGCGAGCAAATCAATACAGGAGCTGTATACTTGTGTACAAGAAAGTTTCTTGTTATAACGAGATACGAAACTCGCTTTAATGAGAATTGTACATCAATAATACCAAAATATGTTCTTGCTTAAGCGAGGATGGTTGTAGTTGTAAAATGGCAACACCTTGTAGGATGATTGGCGTCTAGGAGAAATGAAGTAAGAAGATGGAGAGTCTCCTTATTACGTTTTTGACAAAGCTCTAATCTGTCAAGAGGTATGCATTTCCACGCCGAGAAGTGACAAAGTAATCTTGTGACATTATAACGAGATATGAAACTCATTAAACTAGAGAGTGTCTGGTGTTAATGAGTTTTATATCTCTACGAAATATTGCTCCGGTATTTATTTCCTAGCTCTGGCAGTTAAACGCTCCCATGGCAACTAATGCGTTTCCTGTGTTTACCAGAAACCAAGCCGGAAGCGTCTTCCCAAACACTCTGTTGGATACCCTAGTGAGCCAATCAGACCTAAGCAATACCGATCATCTATGGGGTATTGTCAAGAGGAAAAAGAGACATAATGAGCGCTAACCTGTTTGGAGGTCTGGAGTGAGCTTGGATATATCTTCAGAGAATTTTTGAAGAAATTGTAACACCAACAAACAGAGACCTTTTATGTGCTATTGTTTGGACTTGGAAATATCATGGCATCTACTATATTGGGAATGTTTTGCAATTTTAAAAGGATTGTTTCTGACACAGCATGTCTTCATGTTTCTATGTCTGTGGAAAAAGTGTGGACTTGACAAATTTCATTGCCTGCAAAGCAAAAAGGCAAGGACAATTTCTTTACTTTTGCTGTACTCTAAAAATATTTGGCTTTGACATCAAGATGCATATGAGCAAACAGATCAGCATTTATGCTTTCATTCTACCTTCACGACTATTGTTTCTAAAGGATTATATATGCTGGTAAGCAAAAGCGGAAGAGCCAATACGACTAAATTTCCCTGAAGTGGACGTAACAAAATTGTAACTTTCAATAACCTGGATCATAAGATTCACCATCTAAAAAGTATTTTGTGCAATAATGTGTGAGTGAGCTTCACATAGCTTTGGGTTTTCTATTGGGTAAGGTGTCTGAACCCAAACAAGAATCACTTTTTGGGCTAAGGCATGTAAGGCCATTAGGCTATCATCTACCATAGAAACACTCCAGGGTCAAAGAAAATGTGACCTTTTGGGTCCCAGAATGTGTTTTCTTTGAGAAACTTAATCTTGAGCTGATATAGTGTTGGACTAATCTACTTGTGTGAACTGCAGGGCAAGTGTTGTACCTTACAAGAGTCCTTTGGGAAGAGCCCACATTATTTAGGCTAACTCCTGCCCCAAAACATTGCCCCAGTGGGGCTCAGGTTAGGTAAGTGTATACATCCCAAACCCACTTGGCAATTTCAGCTGGCCCATTGTGACCTGATGGATGTTTGAGCGAGATTCTGAGAAGGGAATTGGAGATGATATCATTTGTAATAGCCCCCCGTACTTGTTGTAGACAGATGTGATATTGGCAAGTCTTTTACAGCTTCTAAACAGGTTTTCCCTCTTCCGTTGTGCTATATTTAGCTCCATTCATTTCACCATTGACTGACTAGCGTCCCTGTCCTTGCAGAGGAATAGCGTCCCCACAACATCATTCTCCTTCTGCAATTTTCCATGGGGTAGCGGTGATGGTGTGTTCAGGATCATGCACAGTTCATGTAGCATTTTGCATGTAGGCAAATAAAAAAGGTGATTGGTTTAGTACAACCAGGTAACTTTTTTTTCTGGGTCTTTCCTTTAGCCGTTCATTTTTTCTGCCACTCTTACATAATAATCAGATCTGTAGATAATAAGATTAAGATGATGGGGCCCTTACTTGAGCTGTGGATCAATTTCAGTTCGCACAGGCAGACTATTGAGTAATTAACTGACATCTGAAGGCATTTGGTTTCACTGGATTTTTTTCTTTTTTTAGGGGTATTGATGTAAATAGGACTGTATACATATCAACACTTTCAGACTGTTTGCAACACATTTAAATAACCGTGCACCTTTTCCTCGCCATTTCACAACAATGCACTGTTTTGTTTTGGTCTGCCACATAAAGTCCCAACAAAGTGCTTTGAAGATTGTTCCAACAGGAGTAAATATGAGAAAATGTCAGGGGAATACGTTGCCCATACGTCAACAACAGAGTTCCCTTGTGTACCGGTTGCTTAGTTACTATCTTAAAGCTATTGTTCATTCTCGTCCCAAAGTGTCCAAACTATTGAAACTATGTTTACACTGAGTGGTTTCATTTTTCTGAATTCTATTTGTTCTTTTCCCCTGCCTTACTTCTGCTCCAGTGCATGTATCAGGGATTACGCTGATACCGCTCCTTCTTGAAGTGAGGACTGGATAAAGGTTTGAAGATGATTACTATTCAGGCCAGAAATCACCCACTTGGACAAAGAAGCAATTTATCACTGCATTGCATGCACTCCTTCGAGGGAGTTGGTCTGGAACACAGAGCTGGTAAAATTTTACAGTACAGCTGACATTTACTCAACTTAGATTTACTTATTCTTTTCCCCTCTTGTCTCCTCCAAGAAAGACAGCGTCTTGTGCTGTGATTTTTGAACCCAACCTGTCAGTTAAGACACGTCCTCACCGCACAGCTTCCTCTTCTTTTTTATTTATTTATTTTTTTACCTCCGAACCTGTCCTCTTAAACATGTATCAGTAATGAACACAGCCAGGTCCCAGAAGAGCACTAGCAGCCACAGATGGGAAGGAGAGATGTACCAATTAAGCAGGAAGGACATCAATGTGTGATATATTGCGAGCATGATGGAACAGAGCACAAAAGTTCTACACACTGATCTAATATGACGTCTCTGCAGGGCTCTCGAGCCCGGCCAGCTTGCAGTAGGTAAGCCAATTCTTCCTCTGTGGATACAAATGCCATATAGCGCATCCCCCGTTGTTTGGGCGCACCCGAGAAACTCCTCATCGCCGAGGCTTCTTGTGTTACTTGAGACTTGTGGGATATGTTGATAGATTCTCCACATTCCTGCTTCGGTGCCTGAAGACCTGTGGTTTCATGTTATTAAAAAAAAAAAGAAAAAAAAAGGAGAAGATTCATACATCTGTGGCAGAGCAGCTGATATATGTTGAAATGTGTTCCCCTTTTATTTTGTCAACCCTTGTGATTCACCTGTGGCTATGCTGTTATAGATTTTTCCTCTCTGCTTGCACTTTATTGCTTCTCGCAGGAATCCAGGCAAAGAAAAGCAGGATACATATTGTTTCTGTAAAGAAGTACTCCATGGGGTAAATCTTAACTGTCAAAGTATACTGACTTTAATCTATTTCTTGTTTCCTTAGACTTTCTGAAAGATAGTTGAGGCATACTGTATAGTCTATATTCTGTAATAACCCCCCTTATGGCTGCCCTGTTAGGTCATGTTTATCTACTTGTAGGTCATACCCAGTGACTGCTGTTGGAAGGTGGGCCCTGTCTGTGCCAGTGTACAAAACATGACCTTTAACCATTAAACATCCCCTGTGTTAATCCTCTAAGTAGAAGGAAAACTCCTTAAAACACTTTTTCTTTTAATTCTCTGTGGAAAGGTAGGATTTATTTGCTACTTTGTCGGCAGATAAATCTTTGGCTTCCTGCAGAGAAGACCTGAGACACAATCCCATCTGTTGCAATAGTAGTAGTTCAAGCAGCATCGTAAAGTAAAAATTGTGGAAGAATGAACCAGATTGAACTGGATATAAGAACTCATTTCTGATCTGTTATAAATATCAAAAATATGCGCTTCACCAAATATTGCTTACCTTAAGTTTCTGCTTCGTTTGACTTCATAAATGGTAGTGTGAGGATTCAGATGAATGTTGGTGTTTCTGCCCTGTTGCCCATCTCATACCTTTTTTCATATTTGATTCTAAGAAACAGCTCAATATTCAATATGTTTCTTTGATCTTGTATAAAAGCACTTTGGTTTCTTTGTAGTAAAAATCAGAAAAGAATTAGCAAAAGATACCTTGGTTTTAGTCAAAAAAGTAATTGAAATAATGTGAACAAGCAAAGCTATTCAACAATACTTATTCTAGAAAACTCTGATACCTTTCATAGTTTCCACATTAAATATGCCTTAAAAGGCAATAATAAACACAAAGGAAATTGCCTTAGCGCTACTGCAGAAGCTAACACCTACAGTCTAAATTATCTCTGCTCTTTGGGCCACAGCCAATCAGTGCCAAGTAAAGTAAATAGCACTTCTGGATTGGGTGCTTTGCAAATGCCAGCCAATAGATTACGTACCACTGGCACTGGGTATTTCAGATACCTAAGTTGTGTTTTCTTTCTATTTTAGATGTGACAAAATAACCTCAAATTGGCAGATTTGTCACAAATGAAAATCCAGGAATATGTTAACCTGTGAATACATCACCACAAACAGGGGGGCGTTTACTTTATAATGAAACAGTATTGGAGCAGGAAGGTAAGGATTACATCTAACTTTCACTATTTTTGTACCTTAGTTGCTTTGGTTGCTTTCTATTTCACAGTGTTTGGTACAACATCCAGGGAGTGTTTCATCCAATATTTCAATACTTGGATTTTTGCATATATGGGAGCTTTACTTAACATTTTAAGTTCCTCATAAATAGCAAAGTATTGGCCTTCACATTGCTGCAGAAAGTTTGCAGTGCAACTTATTTATAAGTTCAACTTTCGTAAGGGCTTATCAACATCCTCTGGCTCTTCCTCTTTGTCTCATGTGACTTGTAGCTCTAAGCAACCATTTTCTTTTTCATCTAAAGAGAGTTGCAAAGCCTCGTCTCCAGACCTACTTGCCATGTGACTTTGGTTTTGAATTTTCAGCACTTAAATGACTGCATTAACTTGCATTTGATAAAATGCAACGGAGAAACACCACAGATATGATTCCACAAATCTTATCTGGCGAAATTACAAATCGGAGATCAAGCAACTTGGACTCTTTGTCTCTCCAATGCTACTCCACAGTGTGGGTCTTTCATTTCCAAATGACATTGAAGGGACTGTTTGCTCGCAGAAAAAAACGTCAGCAGTCTTTCCCATGATGCGGCCCGTAACATAGCCACAAGGAAATTGTTCAGCTTAAAAAAACACTTTTTAAAAGGGTTTATGTAATCAGATTTTCTGAGAAAGTCACTTTTGTGTTTTGCAGCGAGAACGCGCGCCAGCTTCTGTGTGAAGCCCTGAGTCGGAACATACTGGCTGTACCTTTACTGTAGCATGTGTAGATAATTGCTTTGGCTTGATTGGAGCGCACCAGTGGGGTGCCTGTCCAATCAGCCAGGCTCATAGGTGGTCTAAAGAGGCAACAAAGGTTTGGAAGACAAGAATCCTAAGCACCAATCGAGGAAGAGGACGTACACATACTAATGAACAAACTGAAAGACACTCCAGCTGATCAAGATGGAGTGATGGGGAATCCAGGAACAGCATGCCCAGAAAAAAGCTCTTTTTACTTTGGATGTATTAGGTGCAAGAACAACCTGCCCTATAAGACACATAAAGGTTACCTGGAGTTATTCCCTACTACCATCAATCCTGGAGGTTTAACAAATATGTGATTGACTGAAATGTAACTGCAACAAAAGTATGCTCCTCCACATCTCTGCCTTCAAAGTCTCTCTGCTAATAAAATATTCATATTGATTCTGCCTGGAGGAAAAAACCAACCCACTTTTAATGAACACAAGCACTCAACTCATAAGGTACTTAGTAATGATTTTTTTCCCCCATAGCATTTATATTTTTGATGATGTCTTTGTGCGAGAAAAACAAGGCACTAATCTCAGCTTTCTTAAGGAGGCTAATTTATTGAAGTGATGTGGAAATGCATTTTGTATTTTTATACCAAAGATAACCTGAGCGAATGCAAATTAGTGTTTGGGATGGCTATTTCAATTATTCATGGAAAAAAGCTACCCAAAATGAGTGAAAAAGTAATTATCTCTTATTAATTCGTTTCGTGAACTTCAATTAACCCTATTTATTGGGAGACAGAGTATCGAGACACACCGACTCATGATTGCTTCCAGATCAGAAAAATTAAGAAATAACTTCAAAGTATGAAGAACAAGTACGAACACTGATGGATCAGAGAGAATATAGGAATCAAAGGTTTTGGTGTGGTTAAGTTTGGTTTCACATCTAATTGAGATTCTGGGCTTAAGCAAATTTGAAAATCCTTCTATGCAACACAGAGCAAAAAAGAATGGGTCAAATATCCTTCATGTGTGAGGGGGAAAAAAAACAAAAAAACCCAGAATAAATCTGAGACCGCAAATACTTTTTCACAGCACTTTATATCACTAGACGTCCCACGCTTAGAGCTAAGTTCATTTGAATAAAATGTCTGTTGGTTATTAAGATACTCGTCTAAACATGAGCGTTACTTTTACTCATGGCAATGAAAGAAAGGATCGGATGACTCATTGCTCAGAGACTAATTGTGAACAATCAGAAAACAACGGAGGGAGAAATGAATCTCTCCTCAGCTGTTTGCGGAGCTAACTCCCTTTTAGATGTGGCCTAGGTTGCTTAATAATGAAGCTATTTTAGTCGAGCGTCCCGGTGACACTCTTGTGATGTCTTGCCCCGTCTCATGGTTAATCGTAGCGTCAGCATTACTGACGTCAACAACCCCGGCGTCTACAAGAAAAGTGATAGTGCCAGGACTGCTCCACTTTTGGATTTAACACCTGGAATGAAGAATCTGGCATGAAAAGTCACATGATCCACATTCGTTTCTTGATACAGTCTGCTGGTTGAGGCACCCACCCCAAGGCATTCCTCCTTTCATTCCTGCACAAGCTATTATTTAAATTGTTGCGTTTGCACGCATACAAGTGTTTACCTTGCATGTTGGGACAAGATGGGGTTCCTGGTAAACAGGATGTTTTTGATCAAGAGACATAAACCACTGTGTCATGAGAGTCACTTGGTATTTACATAACCGACCTTCTGGCACTCCAGCAGCGTGTCATCTTAAATAAGACTCATTTATAGAGATTATAAAATAGTCCTGTTTTGGAGTATTATGTTCTTACACTTAGACTTTTTAACTTAGTTGGGAAAGGGTAAAATGATGCTAAACAGAAAAAAATATACAAAATCAAGCATTGAAGTTCTACTTTATCAGGTTGTATGCTCGACTGAACTGTTAGTAATATTCCATAGCACGTGTATTTAAAGCATGTTTTTTTTTTTTTTTTGATTTAGAAAGCCAGGGGGCAAAAGGTAATTATGGAGTATCTGCAGGAATCCAGATAGGAGACAGAAGAATCTATTGATGGGACGACCATTAGTCATGCATTCCACAAATCTTGTGTATTTGAAAAAGTGGCTGAATTGTTGAAACAAAGTCATTATAAGTCCAGAATGCAGTGTTCCAGAAACCAAATGAGGCATGTAGCAAATTCAGATAACGGTGCTTCAAAAATAAAAACAAAAGACACAATCTACAACATGTAACATAAAATTGGGAGCATGTTTGCAACCTATTTTTAATTGAAAAAATAATAATAATAATAAAAAAACTAAAAAAGCAAAACTAAAAAGAAAAGAAAGCAAACTAAATTTGGGTAGTTATTATTTTATTTCTACCAAGCAAATATGCACTACATTGTACTTTTCTGACCCATTCTCAGAAAATATTTCTTATCCTTGGGACTCCTATAATCTTAATGAAATATGGATCCCATCAATCACATTGTTTGTGATCGTAATTCAACTACAAAATGTGGAAAGATTTTTTTTGAAAATAATTTATTTTGATAGGCCTTAAAGCTCTAAGCTTCCTTTGTTGATGTAGTAGCAAAAGTCCTGGGTTCCCTAATCCCTCTAGGTCTCCAAATCATTTAAATATTTTTGACAACTTCCTGCTGATACCTTCATCCCCTCCCCCCGTAACAATGGGTAATTATAATTTCCCCGCTGCTCCTCAAGAGGTGTTGCCTACGGTGAATAGTCCTTTCATTAATTAACTCGTCGGTCCACAGAAATGGTCAGGTAGTGGACAGAGCTGCAGCACGGGTGTAATGCTCATGTATGTAAGAACATGGGGGTTGAGTTCTGGACAAATTTAAATCGAATTCATTGTATAATACAAAACCCAGCGTGATTTACTTTCAATACACCTGCAAGTACCATCGCTTTCCTCATCTCAGCTTTATTCTGTTGCAATTGAAAGTCAGAAAATGAGCTTGAAAACAAACCGGACAGTCCTTTATTTCTGCAACTTTCACCGTATCTCAGTCATATTAGATCTAAAGGTTGAGGTTGCGCAGAAAACTTTTAACTTCAGGTCATTGGAGTTTGTAGCTGTAGACTTCAGGGAAGAAACATAACCTATTCCATCATTCAGTTACTTTTAGGAGATATAAATCCTACAGCTTATGCGTGTGCAGATTTTCAGTAGGAGTATGAAGAGGTTTGCCTGCCAACAAGTACAGATTTTAAAGGTCACCAGAAGTTGATATTCTAGAGCTAAACTAACTATTAGGACACAGATCTACACAACTCAGAAACTTGCCACAAACTCCCACATATCATGACTTCTTAGAAACAACCCCAGGATATATTTTGTTTTCCAATAGTTACCTTCTAAAGTCATTGAAATTACCTAAAAATGCAAACTGAGGATCGTCCACGTATTCCTGACTTAACAAAAACAGAACTTCTTTGGAAATATCAGAAAGCTCATATACATTATTTACAAGCAAAAGTAGTTTAGAGACTGTGGAGAACAAAATCCACAAGGTTATGCATTGCTATGAAACTGGCATGCAACTGTTTTCATGCACACAGTGTGACAACACCTCCACTTTGAACAGAAGCTGTAGAAAGACCAGAAACTCACAGCTCAACTATGCAAACTAGCAACAAAAAAATATAATGGAATTGAAAATGTAGGTGACATACTGGATCACAATGTGAGCCGTCAATAAATGGATTTCATGTAAAAAAAAAAAAAATTGCCAGTTATTAGTAACTGATATTTTTATGATGTGCCAAGCTGATTACTGTAATTTGTAGAAATTGGAGTGTGCCTGTAAAAGAAGACAGTTGAATCTTAAAGTTTCTTAGTTCAATGGGAACAATTTAGAATGCTTGGATATAAGGCTACACATAAACTGTATTTCTACAATAACATTTTCTATTTGTTTTAGATGTCACAGATCTAAGTGCATCAGTACTTTGCTATACCTGCATCTTCTCTTTTTGCTACGTTGTAGTCAGACACCTATAAAATTAAAACATAATTTTACTCACCTCTTTTCATAATATTTGCTCCTTTCTGTTCATTTAAACTTTTCAAGAAAACCTTTCTGGAAAAAAAAAATCTTGATCAAACAGTCAACCATCCATCAGTGCGGTAGATTTAGCTTTTCCAGCGTGTGAGAACGCACCGGCAAGCAATTTCACATCGTCAATTTAAAAAAAAAAAAAACTTATCTCACATCATGTTTCTGTGTGTGTAGCTCCTCGTTCATCAATACATTACTGATTCTGACAAACCCCAGAGGCAAAGTTTAGGTGAGGCTCTGTGCTGTGAAGCAGGAATTCAGATTAACCCTGAACAAATGGTCTGTGGGAGTTATGCTCTCTCAAACTACAAAAATAAGTTTCAGAACAAGTTTCAGATGTTCACATATTGATATTGCATTCAAGGGGATTTACCATCATCCAAATCATTTTTAATCCAGAAAAAAAAACAACAGGCTGTTAAATGGAATCAAAAGGCGATTTTATTCCCTCGTTACTTAACAAAAACACATCATAAAGAAAGTAAAAATTAATCTTGGTTCATTAAACCTAATTTCTATTCACTAACGTTCAATGTAAAGAACAGACTGACAGCTGATGAAGCGCTCATTGAATAGATATAGGGGTTTTATATGGAGGAAGTGATGGGCAGGGGAGTGATCTTTGGCATTTTCTGTTTTATTCACTATCCCAAGTGGACCCTTGACTTTTTTTTGTTCTTTTAATCAAAGTGAAAATGCTACAAAGCTCACTCCAGCACTAAAGGAATCTACAAGCAGCAGGAAATCAAATCTCTGTGGCTTTTTTTCTCTCTTTTTTGCATGTTTATCATCATATTTAAGTTGTTGAATCAAAGAACATCAAACCACTGAGCAGCTTTTACAAAACAGATATTCTCACTTGGTTTACTTGAAAATTCAAACAGAAATCTTAAAGAAAAAAAAAGGGGGGAAGGAATGAGGGGCATTACTTGGTAAATAAAAAATACCCACATTTATAACATTAAGAATTAATGATGCAGCAGATGTCACATCTATATAAACACGAGTACTGTAAGTTTATGTGGAAATGACCAAATTTAATAACTATTTCTGCTTCCTGTTTAGTTTGACCTGATGAAACAGACTGACGTTTTTCTGGCAGACATTATTTAATGAAGTAATGTTGCTCTCTTGAGATAAAGTTTGTCACTTGTACTACAACATACCATGGATTTCGTACGCTGCTATTCCATTGAAGAGTCACACACTTCTAAATTATAATCTTTCTTTAACATTTTGTTCTTATGACAGTTAAGTTGTGATCTTAGACAGGGCAGCACAACCAGTCATTAATTTTTAGGGGGTAATTACTGTTTTTTCACAAAGGCTCAGTTTTGATTTGGGGAAGCTTTACGTTCTCAATTCATGTTTTGAAAACTACATTTTGCATTCACTCTGCATCTGCTCTTATTTTTTTTTATGATTTCAGAACAGATTATGTGGATTAGTTGGAATTTAGAGAAGTTGTTTTTGCAAAATCTCACTTGCCCACATAATGATAAAAAGGAATCTGCTTGTTTTGACTCAAGCCTCCGCTTTCATAACTCTGGTCTTTGCAAGAAGGTCTTACTTTTCTTTGGCAGGTAACATTCGACCCACCGTCACGCACACAAACGGCAACATTAACTTCAGCCTCGAGGCTCGTAGCATTTCTTTTCCCGCTGATACCAAAGATGTTTAACATTCCGAATCTTTGCAGCTAAAATCTGGAGATTAAAAATGAATATAATAAACATACCCAACAAGAGTTCAGCCCACGATAAAAACCTCTGTACAAAAGCTACTTAAAAAAAAAAAAAAGAAATATGCAGCAGAAAGGATAATTTGTTAGAGCAAATGAAGGCAAAACATTTGTTTTTTCTAAAACCAAGTCTGGACTGTTTAGAGGATGAAACATGAAAATGCTATTTAAAGACTTAGCGGGGGGATGGATGAATGTGTTTTGCTGCTTATGCGAGCCACAGACCACTGAGTATCCCTGCTGGGCTGCGGGAACAACCGGAGGGGTCTGGAGACGCACGACTCAAAGAGATCAGACGACACATCAAAGCAGCAGCAAAACAGGAAGGTGTCACAGGCTGAGAGGCACGACCTGAAATGTCACCCTTCGCCCATGTCACGCAGCAAAGTCACCTTCGAGGCACACGAGGGCAAAACAGGAAGTGAGGAAAACTCGAACCTGGCGGTGGGAAGACGACAGAGTTCTGGAGCCCCGTCGGAATACATTAAAGTTATTTTCCTTGTTTCCCCACAGTCAGCGAGAATGCGTCGTGCTTTCGCCTGGATGTGTTTTCTCTCTTCCTCCTGCAGAACCCGCGACTCTTAACGGCAGAGCTTAACTGGGTCAGCTTTTCCGTTTCAACTTCTGAATGCTTTAAGCTGCAGCCGGGGCCTTGCAGGACCGCGCCACACCTCGGGGAAAAACCTCCACGGAGCGTTGGCGGCGTGGACATCCAGAGTGTGCAGCACTCCTGCGAGGAGGGAGGGGGGAGTATATCACAATGTGCAGGCAGCTTGTCAAATTCTCTCGGACAGGAGCTATAAATTGCGAAGGTCCCTGTAAACATGAGCCAAAAGGTGCCTGGCAGGCTTTCCACTGTTATGACACTTGAAGGGGAGTTGTCATGCTATCTTCCTTCCCTTTATTAGTACAGCCCACACCTGGTAAGCCCAAGCCAGCTCTGTCTCCAGTTCTCCAGAAATCTGGGACATAAACTCTCTTGAACTTTTTTCCTCATTTTGTTGCATTAAACCCCATGAAACTAATGAACATTACTGTGATTTTATGAGATAGAACAACACAAAGTAGTGCAAAGTTGCAAAAAAAAAAAAAATGTATGTCAACCATTGCAGAACAAAGTTTTCCTGCAATTACACCTCGTTTCAAAATGGCTCAATGGAGTCCACAGATTCTGGATGCAACTAAGTGAAAACGGGAAACAGTTCGCAGAGCATCATCCCTTGTTGACCAATTCTGGACACTACTGGTCAAATTGCAGCTCATCCTGTATTCATTGCCCCAGCTGCAATTCTTTACCAGCATCTTTACCTTGTTTCCACTGAGCTGCATGGCTCAGATCATTGTACATTAGTTTGTTTCTTTTGTAAAAGCAGCTCATAGAACTGACCTGTGCTGCACATTTCCTGAGCCTCCATCTGTTGTAGTCAATCATTTGTACGGCCCATTTCAGCCACAAGGCAGTCCAAGTGCTTTACATCATAAAACCATCATACAGTCATTAATTATGAAACAAGCAAGCAATAAACATTCATTTTGTCAAATGTAGGTCTACAGTACAATGGTACAGTTCGATTAGGATGGAGCTACTGGCGTCACTCAATACAGTCCAATGATTGAGTGACAAAACAAAAAGCTTTACCCCTACTGTCCAGTGAGAGTCCAGGTGGAAACACACTATTGGATACACAGGACTTTAACACGGTGTGATGTTTGTAGCTAATACCATATTGAAATGTGAAAACTTATGAGGTAAAAAAAAATGTTTTGCTATGTAAAGATAAAGTTGGTAATTAGCTGCAACATTTCCACACCGCCTCAGTTCCAGTTGGCAACATTGGTTTGCTGGTGATGCATTGGCCATTTTTATTTTCCTTCTTTTACTATGTAATGCCCTTGAATTAAAACTTGGCCCAACTTGAGTGGATTTCTCACCCTGAGGCCAAGAAAATCCATTAAGCGATCATTATACGGTGTGATCATCAATGCTAAAATACATCTGTTTTCTCACTTAAAAAACAACATCTTCCTTACCCCATCTTGTTTTTTTTGTTTTTTTTACATTTCCATACAAAACTAATTTTGCATTCATTGCCCATGATGAGTTTGCATGCTTTAAAGGAGGAATGGGAGGCTCCAAATGAGGCTTGTGATTTCAGCTCTTGGCTCCAGCTACATTGCCACCACTTAAATGGCCTCACAATCCCAAAGACGTGACACCTCTTGCGATTCCCCAATACTCACCATAACTCAGCTGGTAATTCTCATAAACCTGTAGGTAAAAAAAAAAAAAAAGGCAGATAACGAGCAGATCTACAGAAAGGGAATCTCAGAAGCAAAGTGATATCTGTGTAATAATTGTGTTTTAATGTGCTAAGCAGTCAGTTGTCGACAGTAAATAAGTGTTAAGACGATGGCATTTTACTGAGCAAACATAATTGACTTGTTCTATTTTTTTATTTTATCTTTAAAAGGTCAAATGGAGCATGAATGTGTCTTTGATTACAGATAGGGATATTTAGTTTAAAAAATATTTGCAATATTTTATATTCAGCAACAATTTAATTAAAACATGCCTCTGTTTCAGGTCAAGATATTTACTGAATTAAGGTCATTCTGTTCATTTGACTGAGATAATCATAATAACCTCTGAAGTACTTTGAATAAGAAGCCATTCTACTTGAGCTCTTTCATATTTTGTATGTTTAACTACAATCTTCAGAATTTGTGTTTCAGAACGTTGGCGAAAACTGTGAGGTGGATGAAGCATCTTGCTTTGTGTTGAACATCAAAAACTCTCATTTTGCATAAAGTCTGATACTTTATAGAACTATTTCCAGCTTCTTTTTACACTTCTGTGTTTTTGAAGGTACATCTCTTCAAACCTTTCACACCTGGAGCCAAAATAGCAGTCAAATTGTCACTTTCTGGTTCTCTAGAGATTTTAAAATGGAATTAAGTTTCAGGCCATTGGCTGCACATTTAGCACCATTGTCCTGCTGAAAGGTGAACCTCTAGTTCAGCCTCAAGTCTTATCTTGCTTCTGACATTTTTTATGTTGCCCCTTTCTTGTTACATCAACACAAACCAGCTTCTCTGTCCGACACGCTTGAAGGTGGGACGGGTGTGTTCATAACACTAAGTTGTGTGAAAGCCAGTAGGTTCATTTCTGATCTCGTATGCCTGGAGCACCTTCTATATTTGCTGAATCCCCTAGATGACTTCGGCAAGCAGCTTGCTCATTCTCCACATCTTTGTTTGAGGGGGAGAAAAAAAAAATCTTCCTCCGTCTACCTTTATTGTTACTCACTACGTTGTGTCTACCACAAGATTCAAATGAAATTTATAGGGGTTTATAGGTTTTACATGGCAAAATGTGAAGGTTCAAAGTACTGTATATACAAGTCCTGTAAAATTTTCATCAAAGCATAAGAACGTCAGCTGATAAGCATTCTTAATGGTTCAGTCAACAGCATGTTTATGTATTCTGATAAGAAAACAGAGTACACCATGAGAAACCACACGTGAACCGCAAGGCTGTGTAATCGCTACACAGAGAGACTGAGGCGAAACAAGATTTCAACATGAGATGTTCTTGCTGTGGGGCAAAGAGGCTTTGCCTCATTAAAATAAAGGGCATATTTCATCATATGTTGGTTCCATAAAACTCACAAATCTTGACAGTATTTAAAGAAATAATTCAAAGTCAGTCTTTCCACTGTCTTTTAAAGCAGGTGATTAATTTTAAAAAGGTACTTCAGACATTGACGGCCTTTAAAGGCAAGTCTTTATCAAGCATTGCTCTTCCTGCCATGGAGAGATATTGTTTGGAGTGTCAGAGGGCAAAATAACTTTATGCAAATACAGATTGATTTGTTGGCCAATAGACATTTGTACATTTTTAGTGTTTGCCCCTGAAAATTTGCTAAGTTTGGTCGTTGGGAAGTCACTATGTTTTGTCTTAATTTTTTACAGTAAATTTGAGTCGGTAATTATGTGTTATTGAAAGACGATATTAATAAAATTTAACTATTTTTTTTTTCTGCACTTTGGTCAGATTCTAATTATCTTGATGGCACTCATACTTGAAATGTACACTTTAATCAAATATTACACCAGAAAATAAAAAAAAAAGTTGACAAAAAATTGAACATATTTACAATTATGGACAAAGATTCATGATAAGAATTCACCCGAATTGAACGGGCCACAGGAGATACATAATGTGCCTTGGAAGAAGCGATTCGTCCACATGGCTGTCATAGGACATGTTGACAGCAAATGTCATTGTGAAAAGTTCATTTATGAACAAGCCGCAGAGTTCAATAATGGGGCTGGGGAGGAACGGGTCGAGACTGAAGCCCTTTTCAGACGAGAGCAGCGTTCCATTTATCTGATGGCAACGGAGCCAGCCCTCCTGCTTTGAATGAGCACTCATCTGCTGCTCTCTGTGGTGCATTGCAGGGCTTATGTTACTTTGTTAGACCGGCTTGAAATTTATGTATTGCGATGTAAAATGATCTGAACATTCTGCATTAATTAAATCAAGAGGATTCGCTTCACATCCATCTCGCCGAATAACATTTCATGTAGTCCTTATTCACTTTTTAGAGCCCACAATAGGGCTTTATTTCATAATATTGAACCAATTGTGTTGTTTCAGTGACCCAAGTGAACAACTGTTTGACTATTAAATGCTAAAGCAATGTGGAGGATTTTGTAAGTCCTGGTCGTCAGAATATGCTGTTTATGTAACACATCGGAAATGGTTTTAAAGATCAAAATTAAGAGGAAGCATCTTTCGATTTCAAACGATGTTCTACTTATTTCTTCTTCAGGTACAGCTGTTTTGAGGAATGACAACACAGTTTAATTGTTAAGCTGATGTATGATTATGATTTAGGTTGAGAAATTACTCAGACGGTTGCTTCTAACAGTTTTATGAGCAAACTGTCAACCATGTAGTTTTACTGTTGAAAAAGACTCGCTAATAGAAGTAAATAAATTATTGGGGAGTGTGTGAAGCTGACTGCGGCTGAAAAGCTGTGGATTTCATTCAGTGATGGTGGCTCTAACATGGGAGTTTATGGTACAGTAATGTGCAACAAGAAAACAGGAGGCTTTCCAAACTGATTAAAGATATTTTGGTAATGGGTGTTTTGTTTTTTTTTGTTTGGTTTTTTTTGACACGATGTCCTGGATTTTTGTGTTTGGTTGTTTACCAGACTGGGAGAGAAATGTGTGCTTTCATTTTAACTTTTCACAGAATGCAAACCGTGATGTTGTTGTTGATCCAAAACTTGCCAAATTTTGTGTCACCTCTCTTAAGTGAAACAGAATGCTAAAAAAATAAAAAGCAAAATCATTTTCTTGTTTTTCCATTTACTAAGTTGGTAATCACTAATTAGATTATATTTTTGTGAAGGATATTTTTTTCTTTCCATAGAAAGTACTTCTGGTTCAGTGCACATAACTGTAAACTGTAGACTCCACAAATTTGGCATTTCTTGATGAGAAGCATGAAGGAAGACCAGCTATGAACTAGATCAGGAGCTGCAAAATGTTTACTTTGTCATCAACCAGAGTCTGTGGTTGCATATTTGCTAATGCTAGTTTTCCTTTGTTTGGTGAGTTTTGGGCAGTGCAGCTACCTGATTAAGAATAGACACCAAGAATATCTTTTTAGCATGAGGAAATCATCGTTTGGGTGTCCTAAAAAGAACATAATCTTAGAAAAAAATAGAACTTCTCCACCTTATCTTAAAAAAACGATTGTGCCGTCATATGCAGACTGAAGACAGAGGTAATTACGGTGCAGGTTTTGGCGCTATATCTAGTAAAGTGTGCACTGATGTTGTGCGCTGATTTCTCAGAGGTGAACTCTGTTTATTCAGACCATAACAAAGGATTAATAAATGTCAGACAGCCCGCTTCAGTCCTTTCCCCCCACGGGAGGGAAGCACAAAAGGAAAGGGAATGCGTACGGACAATGGCTGGGCTAACACCTGGGACTGACGATGGGGTTATCACTGACTGGTTGTCCTCATTTTTATTTATTTACTTTTTTATCTTTTTCTCTAACGTTGACTGCTCTAGATAATGGCACTGCACATAAAAGAAAAAGCTGAGCAAAGAGAGAAAAAGAAAAAAAAAGTAAAGGACCCCTGAGAGACGAGCTCAAAAATTGGACAGTTGTTGTATTCGCAGTGTAAGCTCTTGAGACAAATAGGCTAAAAAAAGAACTCCTATAGACGTAGGGTAACAAAAATTTTGGACAAACATGTAAGGCGGCACTTTTGCCATTCCTTCCTCTAAAACACTAATTAAGGCACTGTCTGTTGAAGGGATGGTTTTAATCTCCAACAGAGGCGTTCAGCGCCGAGCCAAAAGCTCTTTGCCTTTCCGTTGTGTTTGTAAGCCATCTGCAGAACACATTCCTGCAGAACACACACCAAACAGTCACTTTATTACTTTATATTGGTTCTGAAAGCAGTCATAGACATTGTCAGATCAAAATTCTGGGGACAGTAAATGTTTGAAGGATTATGGATTTCTTAGAGCTGTTGCAAAAGCAGATATACCTTATGGGAATCTCTGAAAATAAGCTACTTTTAACATTAAAAAAA
The DNA here is from genome assembly GCF_003331165.1 of Xiphophorus hellerii. NCBI lineage: Eukaryota > Metazoa > Chordata > Actinopteri > Cyprinodontiformes > Poeciliidae > Xiphophorus > Xiphophorus hellerii. The sequence continues at coordinate 10,043,692 of NC_045695.1, read as the reverse complement.
AGCGTAAGAAAAAGTAAAAAAAAAAAAATCAAAGCACACCCTTCGATGATGCTTTTCAATTGTGTGTATGGGAAACACATTTTCCTGTGTTTGGGGCCCACACCAGTTTACAGATGATAGAGGGATAAGATTTTAACCGTCGTGACAGTTTGTTGTAATTAGGACACAAATGCAGGCTTGTCCATTGGCGCGCCTGAAGTTTCCGGAAGAGTGAACAATTTTTAAGGCTATAAATACTCCCTGCAAACAAACGACTGGCTTCATACCAACCTTGGCAATCATCAAGAAAAGAAAAAAAAAAAAATTAAATCAGCCCTTGGTGTCAACATGCTGATTTTCAAGCAGAGAAATTTACACTCGTATGAAAAGACAAAGACCATCTGCCAGCAATGCGGATGCTAGTTTTATTTTAGGGCATTGTGAGTAAGTAAGAAATGTGCTTTCCACATGTCTGCAGAAATGTTCCCACCGTCATCATGGAGCCACATGAAATGAACCTTTGATGAGATTCGTTTGCAACAGTCAGTCAAAATCGATGATGGAAACATTTATTGTGCTGTGAAAAAGTATACACATTTTTTCATAAAATCATTTTTCTTTACAGTTTTGTTCTAACTAAGTCACACTTATGATGGGTGGATATGAATGTCCTGTTTATGAGATGCTTTAAAACGCGTCTCATTTTAATTTAAGTTTGAAAATTTTGTTTTTGGTCTTTTTTTCTTTCTTTTCAAATGTTGAAGCAAACAACAATTTAAGCCAACAAACATTTGGCATTTAACCTTTGACCTCTACCATATATATATTTCTGGAGGAACGTCTTCAAATCTTTAGACATTGTTGTGAATTTTTTTGTGTGCTCCTGGATGAGTTATTGATGTGCTTTTGGAGTAATTTTGATGGACCGACTATTCATTTAATTCACCTCTTTTTTTTCTGCCATTTACTGGAGCCCCAAAGTCCCTCCAGGAAGTTGCGAACAGAGCTGGTAATGCAATTTGAGTCATTATTCACAAACTTTTGGAATGTGTAATTCTTATTTTGGATTTTGACAACTGCTCAGGACAAGAGTTTTACTTGAAAAAGTGTTCTGGGCAGCAGTTTCAACTGTTTTGCAAGACTGTGTTACAGCAAAAAATAAAGGTTAAGAAATGTGCAAGTTTGACCACAACTTTTTACAAAAGCTACTGTAAAATCAGTCATGTTAAGCTGCAACAATCACAAAAAAAATCATTTAAACATCCAAGTGAGAAGCCAAAACCTTAGAAATGTCATCATAAATCCTTTCAATCTAATAGTTTAAATGTTAATGACTTTGTTCCTGATCTATTGTTTTCATGTGGTGGTAGTAAAAGGAAAAAAATAAACAGAATGTTCTCTATATAGACATTTAAACATGACCTTGGTCATGTTCATTAGTGGTTAGGTAGAAGAGGAAAACCACAACTTCCCGAATGGAAACGTATTTAAATAAAAGCCATTAAACAAGGTTGATGCAAAACACCTTGGAAGAGAAAATGGATGTAGTGGTCCAGGATGGAACAGATTGCCAAATCAAAATCAACAACCTAGTGAAGCTTGAGAATGACTATGCAAGAAAGGTCGAAACAGAAAGGACGTCAGAGGAAATGGGAGCTAAATTCAATCCCCATGTGAAAGGAGTGCCAGAACAATTTCCCCAAGGCGAGCAAGTAAGTTAGTCTCAGTGACTGCAGGCAGCCCTGAGGAGGAATTTCTGTTCATCTTTACCTGTGATGATGTGGCTCCCACTCTTGTCAACGGACTTTGAATTATTCAGCTGACCAGCACCAGCTGTCTTCCTTTCTTTTTATTAGTTAGGTTGTGCAACTGTAACCCAAAAATAAAAGTAAAGTGTCGTCAGTGTGGGATGCCAGGAAAGGCAAAGAAAAAAAAAAATGACCAGAGAGAGTCACCGACTGTGTCAAAAATGAGCTAGAAGGTACACATAATACCGGGAAAATGACACAAAAAGACCAGAAAGAGACTATGACCTACAGAGCAAACCGGAGTGCAGCATATAAGATAAATGCAAAAGTGAAAGATAAAAAGAGACAGTGAATCAGAGGAAAGGCTTTAAATTACAGACATAAAGTAACAGAGGTATCAAAGGCAACTTAAAAGAGATATAAAATCAAAATGGAGGAGCTCTAAGATGATGCAAAGTGACTGAGATTTATAACTTTAGAAACCGAGCTTGGGAAAGGAATGACAGGTCTACAAATTAAGACAGTCATCTGTCTCTCGCCCAATGTGAAAATGACAAGTCCGTTGGGATTCACTGAGCTGCCAATCATCTACATTATGGTTTTAGTCAAGTGTAATATTTTGAGGCCAAACATGGTAATATATGTTTACAGTGGACTACTGGCTGTGTTAAAGATTGATCTGCTTAAAAAAAGGCATTAAAGAAATGTATGCCTTTTGATCTTTGTTATTTTTAATCTTAATCTCTGATTATCTGTATTTACTGAGTTAAAAAAAGAAAAATAATATGAAAAAACATGCAGTCACTTTAAGTTTTTAATTTAGTAAGCAAAATTGACAACATTATGCATAATTAGGCATAGCTCCATTAACTCCAACATGTATTTAATATGCACTATACTGGTAATATGAAATGAATTCACAGAGAGTATTCTATAGCGGGTTAAAAGCACCAAGTGGATACCTCCGGTGAGAAAAGTTGACCTCTTGACCTGTAATTATCACGAACAAACTTAATCAGCAGCAAGCTGTATTGTGGCTATTAACTCACAACAAAAAACGCTTTAAGTGTTCACCCTGCATGAAGCTAAAACTGTGAAATACGTTTCTTATTTTTCAGAAACCATAAACTTTTAAAAGACTAATACTTGCCAGAACAAGAATTGCTAATTTCAACCTTCAAAGTGCTTGCTAATGGACTTTTTATGCCGACTGTCACAATTACATTTCCTCCTGAAGTGAACGGGTGGATATGCTTCGTCATCAATATCACAACCGAAGAGGAAATGTTTACCAACAGATGTAAGAACGCGTCTTAATCAACGTTTGGTGTTAATTAGGACTTCGCTCTGCGCACAATTGCAGTCTTTGGTCAATTTGTTCCTTAATGTTCCACTGTTTTGTCCAGAAATAAATGGGTTTTCTTTGATGGAGGATTCCTGACGGCCTAATTGCAGCTGTTGAAGTTAATTATGCAAATTTAAGCAAGCTGTCAGCTCCAGGACGCTTTACCGGAGCCGCCGCTGTCAGCTTGTGATGGCGCCGTCAGTTTTCAAGAGCGGACATCTCTGATTTACACCATCTCAATCTGTCCGCATCTGATTTCTGGTCACGCTTCACGGGGACTGCATGCGGATATATTAATGCATCATTGTTTTATGCCAATTTTTAGGCATGTGGGTGGCGATGCTGAGTCGCTATTGCTTTTGTTTCAGGTTTTTAGAATGTAAAATTGCGGGGTTTGTGCACAGAGGCATGAGTTATAGAAGTCCAAAAAGCAACTTTTAGAGTGCAGTTAGTCTGCGCCGAGAATAAAATGTTATTAATTCCATCATAGCGGCCAAAGGGTAAGCAAATTAGGATTCTCGAGTGGCTTCCCGTTACTGTGGAATAATGACCTCGTGGCCTCGTGAAGCTCAGACGCAGCTGTAAAATAAACACATAAAACTAGGAAGGTTTGCCATAAATACAAGTCTTTAATCTGTCGATTCTCCCCGCAGCGGCAGACAGCACAGTTTCCCCCCCTCCTACCGCCGTTTCTCGTACAGAAACTCAACCCTCTAAAGCTCGCTCAAATTTCATCCCTCTCAAGTTTTGCCTCGAGTCTCATTTTCCCCGTCCTGGGATTGAGAGCTGCCATCTGTCTGGGTCATCCAAAACTTTTGACTCAGGAGGCTTTTTGATCACACACAGTCTCTTGGCTTATTGATATTCAAATAACTCTCACAGGGGGTGGGAGTTGGGGGTGGGGGCATTTCAAAGCACTGCTAAAAGATGCATTAGAGGAAGAGAAAATAGGGCTCTTTTCTCAATTTTACAAGCTAATGTCTCATGCTGCAAGTTTTCAGATCAGAGAGACACTGTGAGAGGGTTTTCATTTCCATTTACGGCAGAAGTCTGAAAGATGTCGGGTAACTCTGGGGTTTGCTCACTAAGCAAACCGAAATGGAAATATTTATTGCAGCAGACGTTGCAGATGTTACATTTTTTGCTTCTTGTCTCCTCTTTTGTCTTCGCTTTCATATTTTTCCCCCTCGCTTTTGTGTCAAATATTCCAGCCCAATTCAAGATCTTTCTGAAACACATCCACTGCAAACATACGATAACTATTTGTGTGTGGTTTCCATTGAAATTGAAATATGAACAGAATATTTTAATAGTTAAAAGGAAAGCTTAAACAGTATCAAAAATACAAACTGGAATCGTTTTGGGAGAATCATAAGTTTAGGAGTGTTTAAATTGTACAGGATTTTATTCTTTTGGATTGGGATATATTTGGTGCCGGTTCCAACATTGCAACCCCACAGTCAGTTTCAGATTTTTAAAAAAAGTTGTGGAGAAATTAAAACAGTTGAAGTCAGGGCCCAAAAAAGTTAATGAACAAGCACAGTTTTCATGTTGATTGAATAAAAAAATGCAACTTGCTAAGAATGTAAGAGTTTCCAGACATTGAGAGACAAATTTGCCAAGGAAGTTGCAATAATTGTGGGATAAAACAGTGAAGAAAAAGGCTTTTCTTACTTTTTTTTTCACAGAATTGCAATCCAGACTGTGTTTTCATTGAGAGGAAATTATAACAGTTGTTACGAGGGATAAGTACAAAAAGGTTTTTAAAAAGTAAACTTTTCCGCCTGCTCTCTACCAGCAGGAAGCGACATTTATTTTCTTTTCTTCTAGCGACGATAAATTCAGCAGTTAGAACCTATTGATTTTTTTTTTTTTCTCGAAAAAAAACAGTCAACGGGTGGGAACCGAATTTAAAATATGTTTTATTACATCTGTTACAGTGAGCAGTAGGGAATCATTTGATTAAAAATAATTGCAGCGTTTTAAAATATATTTCTTCTCAGGATTATTACACAATGAGACTCTCACAAGGCCTTCCCCTAAATTGTCACCAAACGTGGAACCATTGGTTCATATTAATTTCAAAATAATAAAAACTACTACTCTTCATTTTATTAGATAATTTTTAAAAAAATATCTAAACAGAGGAAAAACTGTCACATGTAAACACTGTTAAAGTCATCCTTTCCCCCTGCTGCCATACTTTCTTATAATTATGTGGCTTTGTTGATGCATGTATCTTAGTCATATTCTGCATCCCGGTAAAGCCCACCCCTGCTGCTATAATAGCTATGATTATGATTAAAATGAATATCTTTTGTGTTCCAGCCGAATTTGTCCTCCCGCTGTTTATTTCATGTATTAGAGTAAGGATTTAATGTTGCACTTTCTTTTCACCATCATTATCCTGATAGATTTTAAAATGGGAGACCAATTAGACTCATAGTCGGGCGAGCAGTCGGGGATTCTTCACTTATCCGTCATTTTATGCAACGCCTAATGCATCCTGGATAAGCGACCGGAAAAAATAACTACCATTTGCGTTCAGCTCCTTTTTTTTTTTTTCTTTTTACTCTTAACTTTCTAGGGTTTAGTGATTCTCAGGATCCTTATCATGAAAAATAAATGTAACTTTCTGCTAATGAAGCTTCTCTACTCTTTGTACTTTTCCCTATCCCACATTCTCTCTGAAGTACAAAACAATTGTTTTAATCATTTCCCTTCAAAGGAAACTTGAAAGGCAATTTCTTGTGCGTCTTTCTCTCAATATGTTGGTCATTTATTTTTTTGTGTGTGTAATAAAGTAATTTAATAATTGTTCCACTTCTGGTTTTTATTCCAACATGGTGGGTGCCAATGTACTTTTTAATATAATCTATTCCAATATTCCCCAGGGTTGTGGGTAAGTCCCAAGCTTTAAAACAAGTAATAGTACAACAAGATAGATTGAGTCTACTTCTTGCTTTTCCTCCAGTCTGTACGAATATTCTTTCCGTTTTTAAATTGGATTTTATACAGTTTAAAGATTATATAAAATGCCCTTTAATTAAGTGTTTTATTAGAGTGGGTTGCTTTATTTTAATCTGAAAACCAGAGAAAAAATTGACAGAATAGTTGGATGGAGTATCAGTATTGTTTTCGGTCGGCACAAAATATCCCGTTTAGCTCCATAATAAAACTACATAAAAGTCAAGATTTCCTTTTAACACCTCTTAGACATCTTTGTATATTTTCTCCAGAGTGCACTGCTGCTTTTATCCTCTCCTCCAAAACCTAATATGTTTGAAATTAAAGGCCTGGGGGGGATGTCAAGGTCTATTGAGAGTTTGTGTTGCAAGACTTTGGCGAAATGTGCCAACGCTGCAGAAACTCCCCATTCGCCCCCCCTCCATGACCTGACTCCCGGCGTTATTACCCAGGGACTTGTCTCTTGCGATGTGTACATATAAAAGAGCAAACAATGGAGTTTGGGAAAAAAAGTTGAACGCAACCAGAGTCGGATGAATCAAGGTAGAGCAGCAGATGGCCGATGTAGCAAGTTCTATGGCCATAAAATGCCACAGTAGTCATCTAGTATCTCTGTCTGCTGTGTTCTAGCCGTCAGACACTGGGTAAATTGGATCATTAAGCTAAATACTTACTTATGATGTGCAGTTTACTGCAGCAATCAAAGCTAATGGGTCCCTTTAAGAAACACAAACTCCTTGGTCAGCATGTTGTTTTTCTTCTCTTCCTTCATGCAGGTAAATATTTAAGTCACACTTATGTTTGTGCTCACTATTAATCCTGAAGTGGTATGCGTTTATGTCATACATCACTGAGAGGACTCTGCAGGAATACAGATTCTGGAAAGGCAATCTCTTCCAAGCTCAAACTGCTTTCCTGTAGGGCAAGAATCCTGCAACTTTTAGATGCCTGTCTGTTTCAGCACACCTGGCTCCAACATTAGCTCTAAGGAGCGTCACTGGATAAGTTGGGTGTGTCTCTATTAGCAGTGAGCTCCAAACAAAGTCGGCATGAATCCGTGCAGGAACTTGGGCAGCCTGTGGGAAAAGCTCTGCTGTTTTGTGCTTGTACCCTTGGGCTGCCAGTTGCTCCAAAATCTCTGTTTATTTGCCCATTGCAGGTTGCCCCGAACAGTTGATGCTGAATGCGCTCTTGCCAACTTCTACGGTCAAATCATCGAATGTAGTCTGCTGCCAATCAAATCGTTTGCGCGCAATACCCCGCTAAGTCTAGCTTTTACCAATAAACGGGGAGGAACCTTGCAGTATCTGCAAAGTGGCTTAAGTGGCTTTGTAAGGGAAGTGGCAGCAGAAAAAGGCGTTCACACCCTCCACAAGTGAGGGTAAGTCACAACAGGTAATTGCTAAGGTAGCAACTTTTTCCAACGACTCCTGTCTCCAAACCCATTAAAGCTGAGCAGGAAAAACTGGTTGAAAAACACAACCCTAACCCTGGAGAAGATTGTGAAGCAAAGTCTAGTTTCGGAAAGATTTCCGAGGCGTGGACTACCACAAGACTCGCTGCTTCAAGAGCCACCGCTCAGACATACCAAGACACAGGCAACAACTGCTGCATGTCTCGTGTTAACTTACTCCTAAACAGACAAGTGTCATCTGAGCTGAGGAGAAAAAGAAGACTCTTCATGTTTAGTAGTGTGTTCGTTTTTGAAATGAAAACAATGTTTTACATTTTATTTGTAAATGAAACGGGAATGTAAATTAGATTAATTGAATGAAGGAGAGAATAAAAAGTGTAGGTTTTCAGCATAGTTCAGTGTCCCTTTACAAGTTAACCCATGTTGATTATGTTTTGTACAATGACTAACCCAATGTTCTGTTGGGGTCCATTAGCATATCAAAAGAATTCTGCACATCTTTGTAATAGAAGCACAGCCCAACTCCTGCTACAACATTAAATTCCACTTGTTCCACTACTTTTTTTTGTTTTGTTTTGTCTTTTGCATCCTTTTTGTCAGGTATTCAGTCAACTGTCTCCATCCATCTTCCACTCAACTCTGGCCAGTTGCCCTGTCACTGCAGAGGAAGTGCGTGTCGAAGGCTTTCTTTTAATAGTGACTGTCGTCTTGCCTCTGTCCTGCAATGTCCTGCATCTTCTCCTTTCCACTTCACATTCATGTCATATAAAACCCAAAATGAACCGCGTTGTAACGTTACAAAATGCGGAAAAGCCCATGTGAGTTGGAGCAGACGTTATGCGAAAAATTGTCCTGCTGCATCCTTCCTCGCAGGTGGTGTCTGATTAAGCCCATGTGTGAAGAAAGCCACCCACACTCAGGGTAAATCATGAAGCGGGAGAGGAATGCGTGCAGATGGACATGAGCTTTGCATTTTTCCCCTGCCTACGTTCAGACTAGTGCATCTCGGTGGGAGTTTTTTCTGATTTTATCCAACTTGGCTGGCTATAATTTGCTCCATCTCGGGATGATACCTAAAGGATTAAAGTAAAAGCCCTGATGGATGTGTTTTACAGCTCACCCCTTGATATTGCAGACTCCTGTTTTTGTTTTTGTCCATACAGCTGACCACAGCGAGCTGAGCTCTGCTTTCTGGCCCAAAGACAGATGTCACAGTGCATTATGGTATTAATGACTCAGTGAAAAGGACAGGCACTGGCAATTAGAGGTGTGTGCGGATGTGGAAGGTAAGGCACTGCTTCTGAGCTGCTCTTCCACTATCTAGAGAACTGGACCGAGGGCATGCTGTAGAATAATGACTCCTGCTTTTGACAACAGATAAAAGAAGAAAAGATAAGGTGGAGATATAGATAGGAGTAAAAATAGGACGTCCAAGTATAAGCTCCTTTAATGATCAGCAGGCAAAATAATATTTTTAGACTAATTTTATGGAGATTTTGACACTTCTTATAAATTGAGCAAAGGAACAATTTCCTTTGATTAGAATAAAAAAGGAGTGGAGAGAGGTAGAAAAATAACCTACTGAAAACTAAATTTAGAGCTTCGCAAAACTCCAAAACACCTATATCGGAACATTGTTTCCCAAAACGGGTCAGTCGAGGTATTAGTGACAGCAGCAGTTAAGCGGGTGAAACTGGATGACTGTGGGAGACAGAATGAAAGAGACAACCGACTAAGTGGAGGCCTGGTTTCCTCAGATTTATTTCCATAAGGCCGTACAACATGTGATTCCGTAGGTGGGTTCTTTGATTATGCATCGCTATAATGAAAAACGGTAAGTATTGTGCTACCTTTGAGCCGTGACTTCCATAGCAACGTCTATTTACGGAGGCAGCAAATTCTGATGCGTCATCCAACCCCTTACTGCTCACGCACACAAGTCTTTGGGGAGTCTTAAGGAGTTACATAAAAATAAAAAGGAAGGAGGAATGCCAGGAGCGGGTTTGGTGAGCCTTTTGGTCAAAAAGCAGGTCAAGATGCCTAAATATAGTGCAAGACAAATAAATAAACCTGAACTAGCAGACTGCGATGCTATGTTGGTTTACAATCAACAGTAAAAGCAAATGCATTGATTTGTATTTTGTCATTGAAAAACCATAAAATGCAATGGATTTGTTAGGATTTTAATGGTAGACACAAAGTAGTATCACTCAGAGAAGAAGACGGGAGAGTAGCATCACCAGGTTGACATGACAAATATCAACTATTACTTGTACGTTCCAAGCAATATTGTTTTAATTTGGAAAGTAAGACCTGTCTTTAAAAAAAATGTCTTCAATTTGCCACAAGTCATGTAGCAGATGAAGCATAAAATAAAGGTGCTTTGTTCAGATGACAGAAAATATGTACTTTATGACCCACATCCAAAACACCATTTCTGGCAGTAATGCTCAGTGACCTAATCGGATTGAGAATATGTGGCACTTCTTGGAAATCAATGCACTAAATATTATGTCTTTGCTGTTTTGCAATAAAAAATAAGTACAAATTCCTCTATTTGTGTAAAGCTGATAGACATACCTCAAACTAATTGGTCTTATGACTTTTTGTATTTTATTAGAATTTGCTGTGGATGTTGATATAGACCAAGGGAGGCTTAATATGCCACTTTTCAAATGCCTATTTGCAAAACCCATTAAATGTTTTCCTTTTGCTTCATAAAGCACTTTTTAGTTCGTGATTGTACCATTCCCGAATGTGGAAAAGTTCAAGGGCTAACATTGCTTTTTCAAGTGATTGAGGCAGTTGTGGACCTTTCGCAAGGTCTGGTTAGTTTCAATGTGACTATCATTATGTAAGCCTAAGTGGTTTTTTTTGTTTGTTTGTTTGTTTTTATTTAACAGCAGCACCTGGTGAAGATGGATCTGGGCATGTAAGTTGTGGTTGCCTGTGAGGGAGCGGAGAGAAACGCAACACATTCAACCAATATTTACCTTTAGGGGAAACGTTCCATGTGGAATGCTAACATTACAATAAGGTTACTAAAAAAACTCTTTGCCTAAAAAAACAATTCCTTACAGAATATGTCTTACAGACACTTGATGCACACCTAAGGGGTCATAGAGTGCAGGGACTTGTTGATTCACGCCATGGGATTAACTGCATGTTGTAACAAAGTTATTTCTGCGTCTTACACATCTTAAACCGTAATCCAGTGTGAAGATGTTTCTGAGTCGAGGGCGTAGTCATCTCTGAAGTTGTCTTTCTTCTTGATCAATATTTGTTTATGACAACTAAAATAAAAAGCCAAAAAATAGTTACAGAAGTATCTGGTTGAGCCAATGCACATCACTGCACATTTCACCCCATCTTGTCCAAACACTGGTGTCACGCCGCTTCTGGTCCCTCTTGGATCAAGATCCCACAAGAAACACGAAGCCAGCTTTGAGCTTCCACCTGTCCCCCCCTTGAGGCATCGGTGCCACGTCATGTTGTCAGCTGGATTGCACCAGTCGACGGCCCGGAGCAACCAGCTCACCAGCTTTTTTAGAGACATGATTTTCAGCACACATTCCAACAGTGGAAAACATCCCTTAGGAGGAATTTTCAAATAGCTTTTCACTCGGTTATCTTATCGGCTCCGCTTGGATTTCTAGTTATAATTTCAGGTATAATAAATTACCCAGTTTACCGACCAATGTGTGATGATATCTCCTTTGTTCTTGGGAGTTTCCAGTTCGGACCGGACTGTGGAGCCAAAGAGATAACAAAGAATAGATCATCCTTCTGTTTTGCACTCTTTGCCCTTCTTGGCATGATTTATTAACAAGAAACCTCAAAAGAAGCAGAAATATACTCTCACAACTGCGATATCTCCTAATGAAATGTAACTCTGATAATCCTTTGAGATTGAACAATGCAGCGGCATACAACTGAAAGAGCTTACAGTGCTGTGTCCCTCACAGCATATCAATTACATGTGTAGCAAAATGAGGCCCAGAGGTTTTCTTGAGCTATCGGAATGAAGCGCCAGTGAATTGTTTGGGCCTCCGGCGAAACACCGGCTCCTGCTCGTGAGGAAAACATGTATTTTGAGCCATATCGCCCTCATCCTCCAGCAAATGGAAGATGACACATTGTTGTCCCCCAAGTGTGAATAATAATTAGCCACTGGCAGCAGCAAAACGGCGCAAGCGATAATTTGCAAATCAAATCGAAACAGAGTGTCGCCATTGTATTTATTTCCCCCTCTCCCCGTTATTGCTACAGCTACAAGTGCGTACACCTGGGGCTTCAGTAGTATTTCTATCTTTGTTGCGAGAATCCGACAACATGAACCATGTTCAATCACTTCCTGTTTTCTGCAGAGGCTGTGCAATAGCTGCAGAGACAGACCTGAAGCGGCAGCCGAGCTACTCTCTGATTCTATGAGTCTAAACAGAGAGGAAAACGTCTTTTTTTTTTTCTGAAAGGGATGGATGTCTTGTGCTGACACTGCGAAGGCACTTCAGGTCTTTTTACAGACTTTATGAGGCCGTGCTTTCGGGTTGTACACAATATCTGACGTCGCTGAACTGTAGTTCGGAGATGCTTTTATATACTAGTGTCGGGGTGTAACACGAGTCGAATCAAATGGGTAAATAGAAGATGGCGCGCTGTAGCTCAGTGCCATCGAGGTGCAAATTAACTTGATCCCCATTTAGTTTCTTTTGTCTTTTTCCTTCGCTTGTGAATTAGCGAGAACTTTGGTTGCTCTGTAGTCGGATGTGTGCAAGCGTGGTCTTTGTTAATTTGCTCTGTTCAAACTCTCCCCTCACAAGACCTTATCAGCAATCCCAATAACGGCGAAAAATCATTAGGCCGCTGAGTGAAAAGGGACGAGCGACTGCTTTCTGACCAATAGAACCGGGCCGACGCAGCTGCGCCCTCCCTTCCCTCCCCTCCCGGTCCCGGCTCCCCTGCTGCACGGCCCAAACTCATTTCAATTAGGACTGTGGCGGGCAGAGCTAATCATACATCGCCTTTGAAATGAACTGTATTTCTGAGAGGCTGCGGAGCTGAAATTAAGTGACAGTGTGTCTCAGTGAAGGGCCTAAATGGGGGGCGAGGGGGAAGACGAAGAAAAAAATCTTGTATCAGAGCGAGCAGACGTCTAAATTTTGTGATTCATCAGTCGCGTTTTTTTGATTAGCTGGTCCAATCAGCTTGGCCTGTGGGTAACAAATGCTTTTCCCTTTTGAGCCACCAAATCATGCTGAGACCAGAGAGCGAACGAGATGCGGCACACTATCTAATACCCCTTGTTCTCAAAAGTAAGCTAGAAACTGCTGTGTAGTTGCATCTCAATAGATTACAGTACCATTTAAAAGTTATCTCAACAATTTTGCTCAAAAAACCAAACTTAAAATGTATACAAATTCTCGAAACAGAGCGATATATTTAATTTGACATTTATTTTTGTTCATTTTGTCTGAGACCTATTGGAAATCCAAAAAGTAAGAATACAACACATGAAACAAAGTGTTTCCTCCCTCATTGTTTCTATCTATTTTTGCTTTTTTGTCTCATTTAAATGTTACAGATTACAAAACTTCTTTTTATTATTATTTTATTTTGAATAAGGACTTCCGTGAATACAAAAAGCATCCAGGTAATCACAGAAGAATCCAGAATAACATCTAAAGCAATGACTTACTTTAGTTAACGTCAGACTCAAAATCCAATCCAATATTTGTGGATTGCCAAGTCAAAAATGGAACTAAAAGAAAGAAAGAAAGAAAGAAATGTGGCACAGCATTGCAGAAATTCTGTAATTCAACCAATTTATTCAGGTGTTGGTGCTGGAATGGATTTACAAGTTGCAAGATGTTAGCTTCAGAACTGGATCTTAAGGGATGGAGTTGGAGCTCCTCTGAGTTGGGGAAACGCCTGCCCACATTTATATCTATTTCTGTAAACCACAGCCAGTACAAAATGCTTGGCATTCACAACTACTAAAGCTGTTTGTCCCAAAAAAAAAAAAAAAAAGCTGTTTAAAGCTGCTGATAATTTTGGTGCTTTCAAAACAAGGGAAAACAGCAACATCCTGCACTGATAGCAGTAAAATAAAACGTCAGTTGCACGTGTTACAGAAAGAAGTTCTTCTAGTGAGGTCTTATTTATTTATTTTATTTTATTCCTGCTTTCTAAAATCGGTGCTGTCTGTTGAAGCTGTTTGCTCCAGTTTGTATTTAGTGCAATTTGCTTTGGAAATCTGGTGCAGAAGTAAAGCAAAGAGTGTGAGCAAAGCAGCTCCAGACAGATTGCAGTGTCACTGTTGGTAGGTTTGAGTAATGGCCACTTTGGATGAAAGCAGACATTGAGGTAAAGGTAATGCTCCGAAATGTTATGGTCCACAGTATGGGCGACTAAAATTCTGCAGCTCAAACCAAGCCTCTTAGAACCATGGCAACGACTCAGCAGAATTTTTTAAAAAAGGAATCCAATGAAGTAGGTTAGCAGATGTCAAATGTTTGTCATTGAGTTATAGTGGAAGCAAATCAGCTGGAAAAATCTACTTGTCTTTTTTTTTTTTGACCTAATCAGTGAGTGATTGAAGATGGAGATAGGTGGAGCTCTCTGTCTTCTACCATAAAGGTACATTCGACATCAAGATGTCAGAAAGTTTCACTTACAGCCCTTTGAAGTTCATGGGGAGGAGGGAACTGTGGGACCAGCACTGGAAGAAAACTCTCCGTCTGTGTATCCCTCAACTATCTTTTTTTTTTCTGCTGTTTGCTAAGAGTAGACATACTCTTAAGATAGGAACATGAAAGCAAATGGAGCAGTGGGAAAACGCAGCAGTGTTATTGCAGGAGGCTGAGCTCTTGTCAGCCTATTGAGTTGTTTACATCCGCAGATCCTGACAGGAGTTCGAGGCCTCAGATTCTGGCAGGACGCTGCGTGACCTGGAGGGAAGGAAACACGAAACCCTAAAAAGCAGGAAAAGGTGTTTTTATTTATTTACTTTCTTTCTCAGATCATCAAATAAATTTCATTTGTGGAACACTGTAAAGATAAAAGGAGTGAATTCATGCCCGTATAAAATCTGTAGCGAGATAAAAATCTCTGTTGGCTATAAATAGCAAACAAATCAGGGGATTTTTTATTTTTTTTGCTTTCCGTCTGCTCTCAGGAATCTGACATTTGCCTATATTTGATTACAGCCGCCACACAAGACTGTCATTGTTTGGCATCTCTCGACATAAACGTGTTTTTTTTTTTCTTTTCTTATCTGTTCGCGGCCGCAGAACCAACTAATTACCATGAAACGCTGAGGCATTAAAAGACCAAGGAGAAAGAAAAAGAGCAGCTCCTACTCAAACTTCAAGAAAAACATCTAATCCGTGGCTCTGCTAAAAGCAGCTTGATTGACAGGTTTGCTCTTAAGCTGAGGCCTAATTGCTAAGATGATGTTGCAAAGATTTAAAATGAATGTGGGTTTTGCTAGCAGTGACTGCCACTAGGTTAACCCCCTCTGATTTATTCATTTTTTAAAGGTGTTTTTAGCTTCAGCGAATTCAAATTAAGCAAGGTTAAATTCACTAAATACTCAAACTCCAAACGCCTTTAGGTCTGTCCCTTCTAAATCAGCAGGTTGCTAACTCAGCAAGACTATTTTCTTTTTTTTTCTCTTTTTAGATGTTAAACAACAACCATCCAAGCAGAAAGCAAAAAATGAGCAACCAGTAATTGGAATTGATTAGAGAGAATCAATCTGACACTATCCAAGGCAGATACTGATTGCAAGCCGAAGCGAGACAGCAACAGAGACGCCTCGCATTCTGGGCTTCCAGCTGCACGGATTTTGAGAGGCACCACCAATCATGCCCCCCCGTACTGTACCGCTAGTTTGTCAGTGTTCCTTGACGTCTGTCACAGGATGCGTGTCTGCGTCGGAGGGAACTGTTCAAGGCGACTCGGCGGAGGCAGATGGAGAGCAAAACAAATATCTTTTATTTGACAAAACTAAAGCGTACTGCTGAGGCCGGGAGGGAAACAGCGGAAAAACCAAACACGAATCTGCCGTGACAATAACCAAACCATTGATAAGGGCTGGAAAAACTGAAGAAGAAATAAAATCTGACAAGGTATGCTTTTACTAGAGTGTTTAAATTTTGAGAGTGAAAATCTAAATAGGGAGTTGTGGTGACAATCAGAAAGAGAGTTTTGGTTGTGGATCTTGTGCAGCTAGAAGGATTTTTTCTCTTATTGTACACAGTTGTTGTTGTGCACAGCATTGTGTTGCTGTTACAACTTGAACTAGCTGATTACCATCTCAAAAGTTCAAATGATCCATGACCTTCGACCCCAAATCCCAGAGGAGTTGAAAAGGAGGGCTTATGGGTAATTACCACATCCCCAACTCCAACATCTCTGACCATGCAGCCAGGCAGATTTGAAGGGGGATGGCAAAAGCAAATGAGGTGGATTAGCAGTTGTCATCAACTGAGTGTAATCTAGGAAATTTTACAGTGAAATATAATCTCAGTTTCGTAGGAATTTGAGCTGTTGTCATACAGCAACAGTCTTCAGTCAGAGGCCTCTACAGAGTAATTGGAAGACTGACTGCTTCCAGAAATCCCTCCTGCCCACAGCATCGTCAACCACAATGACTCTTTGGAGATGCTTGGCTGTGACATTTGATGTCGCTTTGGGATGGATTAGAGCATTTTTGAGTCGAATCGAATTTCTCCTCACGAGTCTTCCACAGAGGCCAGACTAATACCAGCTGCTTCTTGGATTATTTCCATTGGTTTGGCTGGCAGGGAGGTATTTGTGGCCCACTTTGAATTTTCAGAGAGTTTTAATTGATTGTAAGTGGGACTGTGCTTATAGCTTAAATGATTTCTGAAGGGAACATGTTGAACCGGATGTTATTTAAGGGTACCTGCATGGAACTGAAAACAACTTTAAGATTTTTTATTTTTATTTTTTTGTGGTATCCTTACTCCTTCAATTTAACATTTACTTTGTGTTTAGCAAATAAAATGAGAACAAACCTCTTGTTTAATATTACATCCCTCTCTTTTTTAAGCTTTTTTAAGTTCTGGTGGCATATTCCACAACCTCAGGAACATCATGTCCCTCTCATTAGATCAACAGCAGACGCTTGTGGGCAAATAAGGAGACAAATTTCAGTGATTAAACCACAGGCACAACCGATGACCATTATGTGTGGCAAAGTGCCGCAGTATTCAGGCGGGAGCACGTAATGGTGCCAGACTATGCGGAGAAGAGAAACGTAATCAAGAATTATTGTGCATCTGTATGAATCTGGCTTTATCCAAAGTGACTCCTTCAGTTTTTTGAAGCCGTGTGCCAAAACAACCCCTCGTGGCAGCTGGAGTTGTTGGGCTGCAGCTGAGAGCGGCCCACACAGGAAGACGACTTGGCCGGGATAGATTAAGATCAGGGGGACAAATGAGCCGCGGCAACGGGAGCTTATTTTGTGCCGGTGTCCAGATTATCTCATTAAAAACGATGGAAATATGTGCTCAGTGTTTACCGTAACAAAGAGCTTTGGAGTCTTCAGGGTGCGGGATGAAGATATCACACAGCTATGAGACACAGAAATGATTAACTAACTGACTAAATTTTGTTTACTTATTTGCCTAAATGCGGAAAACAGTGCAGCTGATGCGCATTGTCACATTACTGTGTGATGTTCTCAGAAACCATCTGGCTCTTTCTTAAAGGCTGTTGCGACAGACTTTTCTTCCCCTTCGGGCTTGTTGGCATGATGGAGCAGAATTAGGGACAACAGGCAGCTTGAGTTTATATAATTAGTACTTCCTGTAGTAGCGCTCTTTCTGATGAGCTTTTAAGAGCAAACAACAAATTGGGGAAATACACTAAAGTGGCATATGTTCTGATACATGTACTCAAAAGAAGACTCCTTTGCAGCAAAACAAAGTAGCCACAACTCCATTTGTTTCAGTACAGTAGCAAAAATTCTGCGGATTAAGGAGTTTGTGTAGAAGCAAAGACTGAAATGTGAATCCCTTGAAAGAGGTAAAAATATCAAGTTGTTGGCCATAAAATTGAAGGTCCTCTTTTCTCTTGAATGAAAATTTCATGCAGATGGTATTCTATATATTTTTTGAATTTACTCCTAAGCATTTTTACATATAATTTGCATCACTTTTTACTTCCAAATTTGTAATTTCCCTCCGTAGTTCCTCTTTTTGTCATAAATCAGGGGATTAGCCTCTAGCTGCATTCAGAATTGGCTTCAATGGTCAAGTTTGTGGGCACAAGCTGGGAATTTGACTTTAGTTTCACATGCTCACTGTGTGCAAACATTAGCTTTAAATGGATACATTTCAAAGGAAATAATAATAAAAAAATAAACAAAAAAAACTTGTGCACATGTATGCCATGTTTTTCTTTTTTTCTAAGCAGATCATAATAGTGCAAATTTTCACAGCCATCACTTCTTTGGGGCAAATATAATATAAACGGGGCAAAATGCAGAGGAAAATTTGAAAACAAAATGAAATTGATTTCTATTTACAAAGCAGAACATTAAGTTTACTATTAAAAAACTAACTTAAGTCCATAAATATTCCATTTTTAATATGTGTAACTTTAAGGCATTTGTTTGTTCTTGAGTGCTAGAAAAACTGGAAAATGTTTTAATAATTATATATATATATATATATATATATATATATATATATATGTGTGTGTGTGTGTGGGGGGGGGGGTGTAGGTAAAGCCTAGCAAGTCAAAATAAAATTGACTCACATTGAAATCATAGCTTCTACCTTCCACCGACAGAGGGCTCCACCCTTGTGAATACTCAGATTTACTAACAACTATATCCTACGCAGACTGAGCAAGATGGTGTGGAGCATAACTTTTTGCTCATATTTCCAAACTAAAATATTTTTTAAATTGTTTTACAGCTGGTGGGACCTTAAAAAAATACAAGTTTTGGCCATTTAAACGGAGGGAAACAGTCGGAAAGTACTGTTCTGTGTGCTTCCCTGCTGCCACACACCTGGTTTAATTAAGCACGTTCTCACCACGCAGGTAACGGTGATTAGAGCCAGGTGTGCTGTTGTGGAGACTCGTCTAAAAACATGACAGGGTTCATGAGCGACAACGACGCGCTAATTTTCAAAAGCAGAAATTCTGCGAGGTGAGGTTAGACTTTGAGAGTAAAAATGAGAGGAAATAGCTTTCCTTTGTACAGAAAATTGTCACCGTAAACGTTTTAAGACATGCAAGCAGCAGAGAGTGGTCAGCAGTCTGCTGTTTGTGATATGACGCTGTAAACCGGAGCTGCTTGGTGTGCTATCAGCGAATGTATTAAACGGAACAAAATGCGAATATTGGACTTTTTTTTAAAATGAGTTATAATTTGTAAACAGATGACTACATGCGTTGCTGTTTTTTAGTCTTTCCCTGTTGGGTTAGTTAATGTTTTTGTGCTAACAGCACCAGCTAACTCCCTGTTCTGTGTACTGACTTCATTTTAAGTTCACAATTACAGAAAGTAGCACAAACACATTCAATAGTAGACATCCTATTCAGATATTTAGATCATTCATATGCGTTGAGTATTACTGTGGTATATTACCAGTTCTGTAGTTTAATCAGCAAATTAAAAATACAATCAAGTTTTAAAGAAGTTTAGTATGAATATAGATTTCTTCTATTATAATATTTCCATAATTTCACTACTTTAACATATAAGGTGGTGACACCATCCTAGCAAATGCCTATTAAATATACTACTTAAGTGGTTATGATAACAGTACTTGCGCATATGTTTGACAGCTGATTACCTACATTTTACTAGTCCAAAGATGTTGAGGCTGTTTATATGCCTGACAAACATTTTCATAAATATGCTGTCAAATGAAGATGAGAAATAATCCTGGAAATGAGCAAAAGGCTTTTATTTCATATGTTGGTTGGTGAACTTGTCATGGTGGAACAACCAGTGTAAAGATTTATAAACATGTTTAAAAATGTTTAAGTATGTTTAAAGTTACCTGCAAAACATTAGGGATACAAGTCTTACACTTTGAAAATGCTCTCTAAAGTAAAAATAAATGCTTAAAAATGTTGTTCCAAACTCAAATATATGCTTTAAATTAAATTTTTAAAAATGCCATTCAGAAACCTTGTCATTGACCCATTTGGCTTGCGGAAAAAGTTTTTCTTTTAAAGGTAAAGCTAGCTATAGCTAACTTGTCTGTTAGCAACATAGTTCGTTGTAAATTTTTCCAGTGGATTCTCAACATTTAGGTTGCATGACGTTTATTGTCATTTGAGACTCTTGTGATTCATGACAATGCAATGCTTTGGATTGTGTTTAAAACAGAGACTAACATTGCGTTTTATTCATGTAGTTGTTTTTTTTTCTCAGAATCTCAATCTCAATACTAGTTCTGTTTTTTTTTTCTTTTTACAGTGCTGAAGATGATGCTGTCAGACCGTCCCGCCAACCTCATCCTGATGGCCTTTGCAAACTTCTGAGGAGAAAATGATGCGTTTCCCCACAGAAGTTCAGACAGGTTCTGTATCTGTCAAGATACGTTTCTTTTGAAGAAACAACCTACAAACGTAGCTCAAATAATCCTCGTCATTCTTTTTACATTATCTTTGTTTGATGTTTTACTTGTTTTTTTTTGCAGGGAAACATTTGCAGCCACACCACCTGGATCCCTGACTGGCAGGTACACACACGCTGTTCCTAGCTGAAAAATGCGACAAATGGCTGTCCAGCTCCCGTTGAGGAAGGTATCCATCAGCAGATCAGGTATTTATCAAAAATTATGTAAGATTTTCATTTAATTGAAGGGTGTTTTTAAACTTTAACATCAAGATCTGACACATAAAGTTTTGAAATCGAAACATTTTTACCAATAGTTTCTGCTGCTTTACATCAATATAAAAAGCAACACTTTGAACCATTTAAAACCTTTCTAAAAAATGAAATCCCATAGCATATGGTTTGGAAGGAATTATGAATCTGGAGTGAGACATTTGCTCTGAACAGAACACTTTGTTAACAGACTATAGAACTGATTATAGGGTTAGAATCGATGAAAATTGTCCACTTTTTCACAAACTTAAATCTGCTCCTCTTATTTCTATATTCCAGATTACTTTCAGTCATATATTAATTTAATTTTTAAAAACGAAAGGGCTGAATATTGTTCCAGGGACTTAGATATCCCCTCAAAAGTGGACAACACCAACTCTAAAGCTGCTGTTGTTACGGTCAATCAACTGAATTTACCACAGGTGGGCTTAATTTTAGATGGTAAATGCTGTGAATACTTATTTATAATGTATTTTCTTGTTTTCTCTAATTTTGATCAATTTTCAGAAAAAAAACAACTTATTTCTATGTCATAATGGGTTATTTGTGTGTCAAATTTTGTGGAACGATATTGATTTAATACAATTTTGGAATCAGGTTGTAACACAAAATGTGGAAAAAAATGAAGTGCTAGCACTGTAATGTGCTTCAAAAATTCACAGATTCGCTTTATATTGGTGGATATTTTGATAGGAACTTTGCTCACTTGATTGGCTGCTTAAATCTAGACAATATGCAAGTTTCCAAAGTTTTCAAGTTTCTGTGCCTAAAAAGAAAATCTCCATCTTAGACTCTGAAAGTACACTTTACATAGTTAGATTTTGTGGCCCTGGGTTGAAATGCAGTGTTCGGCGGGAGCACAATGAGAGCGATGATGTCCTAACCATGAATAATGCATATTCATGGCCTGGATACAAAAAAGTATGAGTGGAAGCCCAATATGTTTTAATGAGCCTGGTTCCCAGGGTGAGCGACTAAATTTCTCATTTGAGTTCCAGACGTAGAAGGTTAAAGGAGCCGAGGTGTGCCAAACACGGATAGAAAGAGAGGAGAAAGGAATATGTGGTTTCAGCTGAGAAAAATGCATTTTTCTTTTATTTTGAGCTCCTGTGTAGATCATGCTTCTTACACAATGAGCATCCAATATGCTTGCATATGCACTTTTTTGTTGTCATTGTTGCATAATTCATAAAGTATTCCTCCGCGTGTGGAAAATGAATTTTGCTGCATTCTTTTAATCTATCCAGGTTATTTGCTAAGTTAATTGAACAATGGGAAAGCTCTCAGAGGGCAACGAGTTCCATCTAATCCCATCTTATTATTTCTAACCTCAAAGTCTGCGTGAATTACCCTAGCAACTCGGTTTTCAGTCCAACATATCAATTTAAACCAGATAACTCAACCCTTAAAGAGAAATGATAATTTTGTAGTTATGATCAAAACTGTTTAGTGTTTAAAATCCATTAGTTGTACAAAAGCAACTCTATTTCTCTCGTTTTTAGTGTGGTATAAAGCAAACTTCTTCCTGATACGTACTTGTTTGTGGCATATCTAAGCAATCTCAGATCCGTTCGAGTAAGATTCATTTTGTGCATAGCATAACAACCCATCTACATACAAACTGAATTTTGTGCATGCTGTTGTGCTCTTTTGTCTTTTTATTGGGTTTCTTATAAAGACATTTCCAGATTCCCCCCAATGCTTATTTTTTTAAGCTCCTCTCTGTTTATGCATCTGTCACTTCCTACAGTCATCTGTTTCCATGTTGTTCACTGAAAGTCTGTATGCTTTATTAGGCTATATGGGCATATGCATTTCTTTGTCGTTGTGCAGTGAGGTTGTTGTTTTTCATAGAATCCTCTTGACTTGCATGAATCTGCATTCCCAACAATTAGAGGACTTGTCATAGAACCGAGTCCCCATTCAGTGTTTTAACATTGTATTTTGTTGAATGAACTCACGTCTGTATGTATTAAAGTTCTAGTCAGAAGTTTACATACACCTGACAAAGATGTTCAAGTTCTCTATGTTTCGATCTGAGGATGCAGAGTAGACTAGAACTGGTCTGGAAGGTTGGCATGACAACAGATCTTTGATGTATTTGGGTGCTAAGCCGTTCAGAAGTATTTCAGAGCCTTAAAGTATTTTAAAATTTAAAGTCACTCTGACTCAAAGCTGAGAAAGTATTTACACCCTTACAGTTTTTTGCTTGTTACACTTGAATGTTTCAGATACCAAAACAAGTGTAACGGTCAGAGATAACCCAATTAAACACAAAAGACGATTTTCAAATTGATTTCCTTTATTAAGGGAAAACTCTATTCAACCCAATTTGCCCCAATGTGTAACTATAATCACGGCCATATAAAATTATGAATTGGTTATGATTTTACTTCAGTTTCTTTAGTAAAAGCAATGCCTGATTACTGCCACACTTCTACAATCAAGAAATTACTTAAATAGAACATCTTTGGCAAGTTTTTTTTTTTTTAAAGCACCACTTCCCAATCAAAAATTAAGAAAAACACACACAAATTGAAGTAACGGACATGTGTCAGTTTGAAAATTGTGATAAAATCCAATTCTAAGACTTTGGGGCTCCAGTGAACCCCAGTGAGAGCCACTATCCAGCAATCGAGACTCATTCAGGAAATCTGAAACGGCAGTCTCATTGCAGGCCTCATTTGCATCAGTTAAGGTTTGTGAAATGGATAATTAAAGAAAAAAATAATAATATGCAAAAGTTACATCCATAAATTTCTATGGCCCAAACAAGAGATGAACAAACTGAATGCAAAGCTGTCATGTTTTTGTTATACGTCAAAGTTTTTTTTGACCATATTCCGACAAACTCCTTGAAAAGTTTTCCATTTGGAGTAAAAACCAAGAATATTAGGAAAAGGATGTCATATTTAAATTCAAACACTGTAGTGGGAATGCAATGGTCTGAGGCTACTTTTCTCTTAGAATTTCTATGAAATAAAACTCCAGCGGTAACTCTCGAGAGCTACTACCCTGCAAATTCTGGATGCACCCCTGCTGCAGCCCACATGAATCAAATGGTTGAATTCCCTCATCAGCTCTGCAAAGGTCTGGCAACAAATTATTAATTTTATTGAGGCGTGTTGGAGAAGGGCTGCATCTAAAAGTTGACGGATGATAGCTCTCGAGGACTGAACCTGGGAATCCAGATTTAATACTCTTCAATTTGACCAAAAAGAAAAGGGACAGAATAAATCTATAAGGATGCAAGCCAAGGTCTTGAAGATTTAAACTGTCCCGCTTCATATGAAAGGTGAACAAAATGTTCAGGAACATTGAATATGGAGGATAGAATAATGAGAAACCTGGATTATCTCCAAAATCCTTCACTTGCCATTAAATCAGCAGCTACTTGGTGAATTAGGTGTTTCAACAGGATGAAACCATGAAGTGATAAATCAGCCTGTATGTAGATAACAATGTTGCATAACATTGCATTTATCATTATCTCACTCTGGGAACCCCCCCCCAAAAAACATGGGTCTAATAATAATTAATAGTCCAAAGAATATTATGCAAACGTAACATCTGATCATAACTATATCAGGCTGTATAGTAGGAATGGATATGGAGATGGCAGACTCTTTCTAAATTATATGCAGCGTATTCCACAGAAGTGATACGTTTGGAAGATAGACTGCTGAGCTGGGCTTGCAATTCCATTCTGATTATGTATGTTTTTTTTTTTTCTACTTCAAAGCAAGAGAAAGTGGCAGGAAGCGTTGGCATTTGGAACTGTG
Organism: Xiphophorus hellerii; assembly: GCF_003331165.1. Taxonomy (NCBI): domain Eukaryota; kingdom Metazoa; phylum Chordata; class Actinopteri; order Cyprinodontiformes; family Poeciliidae; genus Xiphophorus; species Xiphophorus hellerii. Next base: position 10,019,577 of record NC_045695.1, on the reverse strand, counting down.
ATGTTGTTATTTTTTTCCGTCTTTGGGTGCCTAATAAAACAGCGGCTGCAGACGCAAGCCACCTCTTGAAAAGCACCAACACATTTTGTGCTTATGAATGAATTATTGAAAGCTCCTTCTCACTGGTGCTGGAGAATTGTGTGATCAAGGAGTGCCAGAAAAACTTAAGTTTGAAAACTTGCAGCGTACAGCAAGACCTTTTTTTTTTTTTTCTTTTTCTTTTCCGTTTTCCTCCCACCCTCCCCAACTCCTTTGTGCTTCCGACTTCCAAAGATGTCGCAGTGTATCTCAAAAGCAGATGCATTAAATAATAACCCTGCTCTGAGCTGTGCATCAGAAAGCATCGGCTGCATCTGGCTGACTGCTCAGTTATTCGCACAAAAGGGTCTTTTTCTGCCGTACAATGGGGCTTATCTGTAAAAAAAAAAAAAAAAAAAAGGCCACTCACAAGCTCTGAAGTCCTGAATAGCGACACAGGAGTGGGATTTGATAAGAAAAGCGACCAAAAGTTAAAAATCCAGATTTACACTTGTGGCAGTTGTTTTAATCATTCAACAACAGTCCACACATGACATTCCTTTGAGACGGCTTGTTTCCTCTAATATATTTATTCTGCTTTTGCTGCTAATTACTCTTGTGTGCTTTAGATCGTCAAAGTACATTCAAAATGCAGTTTTAAAATCTTACTAAAAAGGAACAAAAAAAATCTATCTAAGCCAATCTGGCCTGGTGCGAAAAAGTACATTTTAAAGCTGAGGCAATAATCAGCCCCGGGTTGTGGCTTTTGTTCATGATTTTTTATTTTTATTATTTTAAGGAGAAGGGATAACATTACCTTACACTACATGAACTTTTAACCTTAAAAAATGAAATCATGAGAATACTTTTTTAAATTTATTTTTATCCGCCAAGATTATCTCTGCTCAGTATTAGCATATGCCCCTTCTGAAGCTTGCAAGTGCGACAAACACAAGAAAGAAGAAATCTCTAAAGGTGCAAATAGTTTTTCACAGCCCTCCGTCTGCCCACGCTGATCTGGATCACACATTAAAAAGTTAAAGGAAAAAAGAGAAGTGGACTAAAACTGCTAAAAAGGACCATTTTCGTCTTGTATTGAGCTCATCAGGAAATCATAAAACACTTTCCTCTAGCTGCGGATATGTCAGTATTTTTCATAATCGCTTCTTTTTTTTTTCTTGCTTGCGTCAAATAATTGGGTGTTTGCTTGGGTCTGGCTGAAATGTCAGGTGGGGACGGTTTGCAGGTGGTTCCATTGATTACTGTCCTCTTCCCACGCAGACACCAGACGCAAGGCGATCGATACGCGAGGCGCTCTTGACGCATTTCTCAAACTGCTTTCGTCTGGGATCGAGAAGCATTCAGACGTTCTGTCATGCATATGCTTGAAGCTCCCACCGATTGTCTGCACATCTAACCTTTAAAACTGTAGCCAACGCTCTTTTTTTTTTAGTCCTCATTATACAACTGTAATGTGTGGTGGAGGGCAGTCGCTTGGAGAGGTCAGGCACTGAGGCAGCTGAGCCTGATGGCTCTGCATGTTGAATTCAGGCAGAGGTATCTGTTATTTGAAGGGCCCTTGTCCTGACTGAGTACCAGCGGTTGACTGTGTCATATTAGAGAAAGTAATACAGGTTGACACAAGAAGGCCCCTCCCTTGTGAAATTGTCCCACTCCGCAACGTTCTCTCAATTTGCCAGCAAAGAACGGAGTTGGTGAAACACTAATTTAGCTTCTACATCTGTTCAATTCAGCTCCGGTTAGAGAATGAAAGTTTAATAATTTCATTATCGCAGAGACGCAGCAGCTGTTTGTGATTTATTATCTAACCCTGAGTGTTGGTGTGCAAGACTCAGTCGAGCTATAATTGCAGATTATCACAAATATTATAGAAAACATTTATTAAATTTACCGTATTGAAATGAAGATGTCTTGCTTTATAATGTCATGTATGTATAAATTAAACTATCCACAATGACTAGTTAGAGCGTGGCATCAAAGATCTGCATATTTTCAGAAGGATCTGCTTTCCAGGAGCTTTTTATACTTTTTCATGTTGCAACTACAAACCTCAATGTATTTTGTTGTATTAATTATATTCGACAAATAGTTCAAAACTGGAGTGGATGAAAAATGAAGGCAAAATTGTGCTTTTTGGACCATTCTGACTATATCATCCTCAATGGGGATGCCTTTCTTCAGCAGGGACAGAGTTGATGTTGAGAGGCTGGAAAACACATTTGAAGAAGATTCAGTCTGATGTGAAAAATCGAATGTAGTCAAGACGGAGCTTTGATCTAGATTTTAATAATGACTAGTTTGGGAAAACAGCTCTTTTTGGAACTCAATTAAGAATTACATTTGATTATTTATACAAATACACACTTAATAATATAGATGTATGGGAAATTTAGAATTTTGCAAAGCTGGAATCACACACACAGCTTTCTGATTGGCTGACGACTCTTCTGATCCACAGCTATCCTCTGTGGTTTTAAAATCGGTTGCTGTCAAGAGACTTCACATAATATTTTGTATTTCAAGAATGAATGTAGATTTAGAGACCTTATCTTCTGCTTTGATTTATTTATTAATTAGCCCAAAGCTGTTATGAGTCAAACCACATTTAGCACAAGTAAATAGAAAACACTCTGGAGACACACTTGATCATAACTTAGCTGTAAATCTTCCTCTCTGGCTTGTTTGAGTAAGGCAGAAGTGTCACAGCCTCAAACATAATTTCTTTTACAAGTGCACGGGAGGTCAAAGTCATGATTTTTCCCAGGAAACGCTCGTAGTAAAAGTTGCCTTAGACTGTAAAGATGTCCAAATGGGCTCGGATTTCTGTTGCTTTTTTTCCCTCCCCAAACTACACATATACATTACATTTTAAGGTGACATAAATGCCTCAGCTAGTGATTTCCTGCTCTGGCATCTTTCTCCTTGGGCAGAGCTCTCTTAACGGAGACGCCCGAGAGATGCATCAGTCTGGAGATGGAGTGACGTGGACAGACACGCTTGACATTGATATTCATGGCAATCTCGTGGGTCATTTGGGTCCATAGTTGAGGGAATTATGCAGAAAGTGTGAAATGAGGCAGATTTTCAGACTAGGGACCAGAATATGACCTTGAATTTTTTATTTTTTATTTTTTTTAATACTCTGAATAGGGACAAAGTAGTGAATCTCTACATTCAGGCACCTCTACCAATTTGTCATCATCTCAATATGCCTTTATGCTGATGGAGGTCTTTTAGATCAAAATATCAGTAACTCTTCATGAATATGTAAACAGCGGGATGAGGAGTACCGCTTAAAAAGTTTGAAGAAAGTGCCCTTGTGGGAATATCTTTGCACTGCAATGATAAAGTGCTTCCCATCTGACGATACACACTCCCACACACAAACACGCGAAGCAGTCCTGCAAAAATATCTGGCTGCATCTCCCCTCTACTTCCTAAACTTTTCCTCCCTGCTGAAGTGCATCCTTTAAATCTGATGCAAAATGTCAGATGTTCTTCCTAATAAAAAATACAGAAATTTGCATATTGTGTTTGACAGAGTGGTCCCATCTCTCGGCAGAAATGTATGAGCTGCGCTGCAGTGTAGAGCAAATGGGAAGCAATTCCATTCACCACCGCCTGCTCATGTCACTCTCTATCTAGGTCACAAAAACCGGGAGGCTCCGAATGCTAACCGCCGTCATTACTCCACTAAGTGCTCGCCCGCTTTTCGCTTCTTTTCCGTCCCAATCGACTATTTTGGGTTTTTTTTTTACAATTATTTTCTTTTTATGGATGACATCTCTCTGAGTTCTAAAATAAAACTGACAGATAAAGTCTGGGGGTCATGCGTCAATCTCAAAGCTCGTGGTGCTGAGGGGGAGCAAAAGGGGTTTGCCATCATTATCAGAGGATCAAACATGAAGTTCTTTGATCTGGACTGATTTGGGGGAACTCTCAAGTGAGGTCATTGAGACTACAGAGGACGTCTGGTATCAAAGTGATTGGGAGATGAATAGGAGGCACAGTGCGCAGGAAATGCCAAACCGGAGAAGCTTTGTGTCTTTGAGTGATTTACAAAATATCTGGTGATGCCAAACTACAACTGATGTCACTGTGCACTGTTTGACTATTAGTCATCAAAATACATAGCTAATGCACTATGTCATTAATAGTGACTGAGAGGAGACAAAAGAGCATTATTAGTTTCAGGTTAGTCACTGCAACTTATCAAATGCTGTACATTTGTCTATAATTTGAGGTCTTCTAAAAAAATTAAAAATACAATAATTTGCAAAACTTGAATTTTAATCTCCTTAGACATCACCTTATCTTTATTTCTAGCCATCATATATAGTGCCTTGAAGAAGTAGTCATACACATAGAACTATTTTTGCACTATTCCCACCAAAAACCTGTATCTTCCAAGTACATTGATTAACCATGAGTGCTTGTGTTGCTTTAGTTAAACCTGTTTTTATTGCTCCTGTTTTCCAAGAAGCAATTGATGAAGCAAAGATGGATGTGATTGAACAATTTATCCTATTGGATATTGGAGCTTATTAATATGGAGCAGTATTAGTGCCAATATCAAAACTATTGCATATGCAGATATTATTTGGATTCCAAAGTCAGCTACTGATCTAAAGATGCCAGTGGTTCTGAAAAATTAGGTGGAATCACCTGAAACCTGAAGCTAACTTCAACTTCGTATCACAGAACACCTACCCAAGGCTAATGCTTGCTTATCTGTGCTAATTTCCAGTAGAGGAAGTGAGCAATATACTGGGTGACAAGCTTAGGCATGCTAGTTTTTAGTCAAAGCTAAAGCTAGCCTTGTTGTTCTAATGTAGATGCACATAAGCCTTAATTTTGGCACTAATACAGCGTATATAAGCGTTACATTACAGGTCATTCAAATTAACCTTGTGAATAATTGGCCAGTGTTACTTTACCATAGTTAAAGAACCAGAGGTCTATCCAATAAATTTCCAAAAAGATACATTGGATTTTGTGGTTGTTTTTCAGTAAAATACAAAAAGCTTTAATTGCTGCCGTTTGCATCAGTCTAGTCAAAGACGTAGAGCTGAACAGAAGCTGAACTCCCCCTTTAAATTCACAGCTGTGGCTATTCTGTGCTGTAAGCATCTCTATGTCATTTAGCTCTGCGACGCGCCAGCCCACGTCTGGTTAGTGTCGACCCCTCAAGCAGCCCTGAAAAACTTTACATGTTTACAGTGTGGGGCTGTGTTCTTTGTTTGGCCATATGGACGTTTTTCGGGTCTGCTTTCAGTCAGACTCTCTCAAGTCGTATCTGCTTTCACTTTTCCCCTGGAAGGTGACGGATGATCTCTCCTTTGGCAGCAGTTGGAGATCAAGGAAGTTCAGTGGTATCACGAGGGAAGAGAGTTAAACAACCTCCCACATGGTGTCCATTTACTCGCAGTACTTTGCGGCTGCATGGAGAATGAGACTCAGGTGGCGTAGGTGGCGTCTAACAGTTACTGACTTGCGTTTCAAGTGCTGCAAAAATATGGCAGTGTAAACTTGTTTAACAAAGTTTTTGTTTAGCCCAACTCAAATTTGAACATTCCCGATTAATGATTGTTAATAGATTAAGAAAAATGAATTACAAAAAAGATGAAATGCCTGGTGAAAGGGTAATGAGCTACAAAACAAATGGGCTATTTATCAAGGACTGTATACAGGAGCATTAATCAAGTGATTTGCACTTCGCTGGCTCATTTCCATCAGCACATTTAATCTTAAACACAGATTAAAGATAAAGATGTATCTAGTATAAATACTGTACACGATAAGGCCACACAATGTATTAGCTTTATACTAAACCTCTCTCTATTAAGACATACAGATATCTTTAAAATAACTACAGAGTTTAACCATTCATCCTGTTAAAAAAAAAATAAATTAAAAGATCAGGTGTCAAACGTATGACACTCATTTAAGGGCAAAGGCAGCAAATATTGATCATGTAGGTCTGAGTACAACGGGTCGTTTCAGACATTGTTCAGAAAAACGCTGAGCTTTTATTGAAAAATTGATTGGAGAGGAAAACGCCACAAGAAGTGCTCAAAATAATCGCTGCATAGTTGAAATGACAGTTGAAAGAAAATCCAAAATGACAGATCAAATGCAGTCTGCACTTGCCTGTGAGTAATTTTTTTTAACAGTTTGAAAACCTCTATTTCAACTAGAGCTATTGACAAGAAGCTTGCCTTAGCTTTATTTTTGGATCTAAGGGTCACAGTAAGTCGGTCAATACCCAGACATTTTATATAACACACTGTACAATGTGGAGAATGGTGACTAAGGCATTATGACTCCAAGCCATCATACCAATGAGATTGATGGACAGTCTAATTCTCCCTTTTTCCCCTTCTATTGCTAAAGGGAGCAAGTCATTGTTTTATTAGGAATATCTTGCATTCATGATATTCCAAATCTTTATCCTATTATAAAGATAACAAGGCTTTATTTTCTTTCACACATATTATTTCAATCACAATTGGAACAATAGATTATATACATTTAGCTTCATAAATATTCAATTTGTAATGTAACTGTACATCCATTTCTAAACGCATAACAGAAAATGTAATCTATTTTTATTTAATATTTGCCAACGTTGGCAGCACTGCTTGCTACTAACCAATTTATTTGGCTTCATGGGAGAAAGCTTTTCAAGAGTTTTCTAACTATATAGAAGCACATTCCACTTCTTGAAGGACTCAAGGATCTCATCTGTTCTACACACAGCTTGCCGAATGCTTGAAATTCTTTAGGTGCCATATTGCATAGTGAAAACATGGATGATAGATGAATTTACAATTACGCTATTAACATTTTTACTGAGAATTTTATATTTAAGAGGATTATTATGATGAAAGTTTTGACTTCTGATCAAATACTAACAAGATCTAATATAAAGTATAAGTGATCTAATATAGTAGTTGTGACTAGAGACACTATAACTAAGTTTAGGGACACAAATTGTTACCTGTGAGTGTACTATATGTTTGAAAGATGCTTTATTTTACAAGTAATTACTTAATTTCTTGAACAGATTTATATTGTTAACCTGAAACACCAACATCTGCTTAAATCAATGCATTGTATTTTCTTGTAAATACCGGTTAATGTGTTTTTATTAGTAGCACATCTGCAACTTGATTGACATTCCCATCTACAGTATATATGTCAGTGTGTCATTTGCAGAAACTGCAATTCTAACATTCCCATAAACCTGTAGGAGGTCTTTACAACCTGAATAGCAGTGGGACAAATATTGGTCCTTGTGGCACTCTGATAAGGATATGTAAGGAACTTTGAGACAAATGAGTGAGTATAAAACATTTGCAGGAATATCTAAAACCCACCTGGGACTTTGAGTTAGGAAACTTGTTGTACACAGCAGTATATCTCATTTCTAAACGTAATTAGCAATATTGGTTTCTATACTGTCTTTGGTAACCCAAATATTCTTAACCCAACACATCTTCCCAAGGGAGGCAGCCCCTCTGCACCTCAGGGTGTCTTTTAGCTGTTATTTTAGTTTTACTTTATGCAGCATTTAAGCAGTGATGAGGAAGGACAGGGACACTTTCTAGCTTTGCATCACCCGAGTCCCTCTTGTCACTTCTGAGACACTGAACAAGATGAACAACGGTTAAAATGTCGCTCATTTTAACTGGCAACATGGCACATCTACACTCTTAATGTATTAATATGAGTTATCTAGTCACCTCTGTCAGTATATATTCCTCTGCTACAGCCAAATCTTCCAATTATTAGACACTTTATGCATTAACTTCCCTCTATATAAAGCATCAGAAAAGCTAGAAACTGAAGAGTACTATGAGAAAATGTTAATATCCTGTGAAAATATGAATTTGTATTTCTTCATTTGGAGTGTTGATATGTTTCTTCATCACAGAGCTGGGTATGCACAGAAATGAAAAGCAACCCAGACGATCTCGGAATAATCACCTCATTTCCCTCTGTTTATTAATGTTTATTCATGTCAGCCTACACTAGACTGGAAGGCGGTGACAGGAATATTAGATCTGCCAAAGGAAAAGTGACCATGAAGTAAATAGCTGCATGAAAGCCCACCAGTGTGCAGCAATCACAGGATGTTTAAAGTGGATTGAAATACCTCTAAAACAATTATTTCTTCCATAATTACCTTTGTGGCAATGCGCTAAGAAGACATACAATTTTAGATAAGCATGTATTTTATTTAAAAATATATATTTCTTTAATTCCAGTAAATCATAAACTGGAATATGATTGAAAAGTTGTTTGCTAATTTTGATTATTTTTGGCCTACAGTTAATGAAAAAACCCTTTTTCAGTCTATCAAAATAAGTAAAATCACAAAAAATAAGTTTCTAGGAAGATAAGTTACCTGTGTGTTGAAAGTTCTACAAACCAGAATTTAAATTGAAAGTTGAGTGGAAGGAAGAACTGTAGGAAAAAATATGGAACACAAAAAAACAAAACTAAAATACTAGCGGTCTTTCTAGATATATATCAATTCCTTTGAAATTTCACTCTGAAATATAGTACTGAAACATATTTCCATTGTGGCTGTATTTTTAAATAAGTTGATTATGCTTTTCTTTGCCGTCGAGCTTTATGAAGGTACTTTAATACCTCAGCAGAGCCTTAGTCTGATTGCCTCAAAGCTACACCCCCATTACTGATGCAGTAATTAATTCAAATGGAGCCCTAATTCAAATATTAATTGAATATATCGTATAGTATTTTTGAAGAAGTTTGTGAGGTCTGTGTTGGATATCTCTTTTTGTGTTGTATAAACAAAAAAATAACTGGTAATCCAGTTGACAAGTTTTCTCTGGGGAGAAAAATTAAAATGCATCGCTCTGATTCAAAACTGTATATTATTCATGTTCTCCAGATGTTTAAATGCTGTCTGTCATGTATTTATCTTTCCGTTCCACATGTTTTGAATGCGAGATGCTTCCTTTGATTTCTGTCTAAATCACATTTGTTTTACAGCTTCAATTTATTTACTGGAGGCTTCAAACTTTAAGTTGCCTGCTCTTGAGGGGAAAGTAAACCCATTTGGCTGAGTGTAAACTCACACAGCCACATTAAATGACATCATTTTCCACTTAAGTAAAACAGTCTAGAGAATAAACGGAGACAAAGTAAAGCTTCTTTTGCTCTCCTTTTGACTTCTTTTACAAACTAATGCATCATCTTGGGCATGGGTCAGTTACTGGAAATCTTTTTGTACAGTTTTATGGTAAAGGCGTGTTTTTGTGTTTTTACCCCAATGGACAGTTGTCATAATTCATTAATGTCTTGTTTCCACTGAGTGGTACAGGAAGGTCAGTGAGGTTTGGTGCGCTATTTTAAGGTGCATTCACACCAGCTTGTTTAATAGAACTCCAAAGTCCGCTTTGTTTGTAAAGGTGTGAATATGTAATTAAACTCTGGTCTGCCTAAAACCCTGGTTTGATGAGGTTAAATTGAACAACTACCCATCAAAATGACCTAAGATATTTTTGCCAAGTTATTTTTTTTTTATGCTAGTAGTTTTTCTAATTTTTCCCAGTCACTTTGTTATTGTTGCATCATGAACACTGACCTTAAGTAAATCTTGTGACACTTTAGATGTTTTATGTTCTTTCATGAGCTGCTAGATAACTTGTAAATGTACTTTGGGAATAAATTTGGCAGGTTGGTGTTCCATACCATTTTCTTCACTGAGGGCGATGACTCTAACTTGCAATGACTCACCTTTTGGTGAATTTCATAAGATTTGATTGCAGCAAAAATGTGTTGCTTGTTGGGGTCAGTTAGCCTACTCTCACTATCTGTTGTACTTATTTATTTATTGTTGCACTTAAGTATATCACGTTTTGTGATTTTGTTATTGACAAGAGTTTTGTCCATCAATGAATGTTCCTTTCTCACACAGTTGTCAATCTACATTTTCCTCACATGTGTAGCATTGAGTAGTCAAACTCCACTGTATAAATATTCCTTGGTTTAGTATTTCCATCATCACAGCAAGCAGGTTTTTTTTACCTTTGCATATTTTCTTTTAAAATCCATCAATTTAATTCATTATGTAGATTTATAACAAGATGATTTCTTGATAAAATTATTATGCTTTTCTCAGGCTATTGCTCCATTTAGAGGTTTTCAATACTTAAAAAAAACAGTGATACTGTGAAGTTTTTTAATTAGGTAATCATATTAAAAGAAATTGAACCGATATTTTGAGCAAATATCGCTTTCAAAATGTCGCGTCGCACGTTTTCCTTTCATTACTACAAAGCGTAGCAATGTAATGAACTGAAGAACATCTCGTAAAACACATACCATGTCATCACTTCATTATTCATTAAAACTACAGAAGCATTAACATCTAACTGCACCAACCAGTTTCCTGGCATCCAAACTCCATCAGCATTCAAATGTGTTAACCGGAACAGGGCTAAGCCTGATTTTTGCTTCGCTCACCCACCAGGCGAGTCATTTTTATGCAGAGTTGGCTGTATTGGAATCTCATGGCGAAAAAAAAGAAGGAAAATGGTTTGCCTTTACAGTGAATGATGGAAATTTATTCTTCAAAGCGGACAGTGATAAAAACCATCCAGAGGAATTCAAGAAGGGTTTTTGTGAACAGACTAAAAGTGGGTCATAGGATTATAGCACAGAATTTGACAAACAATTGTCTTCTTAATGCCTCCAATCTTGACTGCTTGGAGGATTTCATATTGAAAGGAGGCACATTTTACAGGCGCGTTCGAAGTCGGTGTGGAAAGTGAAGGGGAGTAGAGCCAAACGGTTGAGTCGGTGACACTTTTAAAGGACACCCAGCTCCAAACTCTGTGTTTAGTTAAATGCTTAGTGGCACATCATCCCTTCCTTCTTTTTTGAACAGCATTCAAAGCTGTTGGTGAGACACTTTACCTTTCCACACCCCCCATTCCATTGAACTACCAAGGCCAAAGGTCATTAGCTCATATGTCACACCTTGACAGCCTCACTCTCCCGTTTCAGCAATGAGACACCTGGGCCATGTCCCTGTGGTCATCCTTGAATATGCGCTCCCATCAGCCCCCGCGGTCTCCAGTCAAAGACAATCAGCTCGCCAAGAGACGAGACATGGAGTTCATCGCTATGGCAGCTCGCCAACGACGAAACCTTCAGCGTGACCAACTGCGTTCGATGAAATGTAAAGGGTGCCACTTCAGGATCAGCAATGCTTGTTTAAATATTCATAGGAAAAGAGCAACAGGAATACAGTATGTGGGTGTTATTCACTGCTGCAATATACTGGCATCACTTCAATTTTCGTTAAAGAAATTGTGTGCTTGAAACAGTTTGTCTCTAAGTGGTATAAAAAGATATAAAATATCTGACTTGATATTTCAACAAAGATTAACATGGCTTAGTTTGTACATGGTTTCAATCTTTGATCCAGGTTTTAATTTAGGAATTTGGACACTGAATACTGGAATGGGTGAATGTTTCAGTCTTAAATTATGATTATTAGAAATCAGAAGTGACTACATGCTTGTGTCAAAGAAAACCACCAGACTTGAACATTTGGACTGTTAAGTGATAAGATAATCACAAGGTGTTCATGAATCATTTTGGTCTTGAAGCCTGTTGTGCTGCTGTGGATTAGGTTTACGTTAGAAGCAGTTATAATGTTTGTAGTTAAACCTAATCAGCTCTTTTAAACCATTCCAGAAAATCCCCCAGGATTGCCCCTTTCCACTAAATCACCGCTTTACTTTTGCTATTGCTTACTTAGCAACAGGTGTTGCCAAGGAAAGACCTGTTCCTGACCCTGGAAAATTTAACTAACCACTAGTTAGGTCCTAGGCCAAACATAAGCATCCCATTTAATCTAGTACTCAAGGTGGCATCTCTGGGAACAACAATTGGTCAAAACATTGTAAGAGCCATGATTTAAACTCTCCCATTTAAAAAACAAAGAAGCAAAAGCACAACATTTTGCTGAGAATCAAATGTTCAGTTGCAGTCAGAATAACAAGCTGACTGTTTTGTTCCTGCAGATTATTATGAAATCACCTGTCGCAGATATTATGTAGGTCAACACGCTGCTTCCAGCTGTGCTCACGGCTGATTATTTTCCACTGAATCCGTAAAACGCCACCTCCAACTTTGTTGACGCGGTCGTATTTCAACAGCTCTTGGTGGCGTTAACAAACCTTGCCCTAAAAGTTACGTAATGGCTGTTTTCCAGCTGCTGGTGTGGAGAAATCATTAGCTCATTGGGAGAGTCCTGTAAAGTGTTAACAAGCACCGCTGGTTGTCTTAAACAGTGTTAGTAAACTAACATGGAGATATTAGGGCATCTATTTGCAGAGATGTTGGATAAATGCTCATGGGGTGTAATTGCCTCCATGCATGGTTAGGTTTACACAAAAGTCTATACATTTAAATATTAATTAAAACACATGTTTACTTTAGGCATTAGAAATCTTGCTATTTAGAATTAGACATTTATAATAACCATTTGATAAATCAAAAAGTCAAAAAATTGCTTATAACTTTTGGTAAGAATATTTGATTAGGTTTTATAGGTGGTAAAGAGTCAGTCATTAGGAAATCTATGTTTGAGTAGGTTTATGTAAATTGACAATTTGTTCAGGTTTATGTAATAAATGGATGTGGTTTAATGTACGCATGCAAGACATGTTTGGTTTGTATATTAAAATCTGCACAATTTAGGCAGCAAAATGTTAGTTTTCAGACACAAACAGTAGTTTCCTTAGCCAAGTTCTGTTTTTTTAGGTATTAAAACATATTTGAGTGGATTTATTGATATTGCTGATATGTTTGGGTAAATCAAGGCATTGGAAACATGTTTGGTAACCTTCTGTTATCCATGTCTTGGCCCATCTGTAAAAAAGAACTTAAAAAAACAAAAACAAAAAAACCAAGGTGTAGTCAACAAACATTTCAGCAGTATTTTGGTCAAATAAAAACATGAGTTTGATATTTAGTTTGAATAACTTTTCTCTCGTCTCTATAAATATTCAAACAGAATAAGCCTAGATGTCAAACAGACAAGAGCACTTTTATTTTCCATTGCTTTCCAGGTTCTAATAAAGCTAATCTCTTTTTACCCTTCCTGATCAACAATCCTATATTAATGTCCTTGCAAGAACAGTTGGGACAAGAAGACCCACTGAGGCAATCTGCATGTGCAGAGTACTTCACTCAAGTTGCTTCAGAAGGTCAGCAGTTTCACCTGAAACTGCCGATGACGGGGACAAGTAGTTCAAGGACTCTCAGAGGCGTCTGAGAATAAATGAAAAGCCTCGTCCCATATTTAGAAAGCCATCAGGGACAGACGAGGTCAATAATATTGAGTGGGTGTGCAGTTGGACACCATGAGACCTTTATGTTTTACTGAAAAAAAATGACGTGTCATTGACTTATGCCAATGTCTGACGTTTGTCGAGGTTGTGTTATGACTACGTTTGTCTTTTTGCTGGGCTTAGATGGCCTTTCCACCTTAATGTGTTGCACTGTAAGTGAACCATGAACATGAATGGAAAGGAGGAACACATGGGGTAGCTATATTCATAAATTCAAAATAAACTGTCCTAAAGATAGGCAAACGCTTCCAGACTGAGATGGAAACTAGTGTTTTGTACCTGTTAACAGCCTAAGATTGGGGGTTATAATTAGATTGGGCATAAAATTTGAAGCTTACATTACCTAAGTGACTCCTTAAACAAGAGTAATTCACATTTAACAGTGGAATAATTGGCTCACTCCGACTTTGAGAGTCTAATTCCACCCAATACTTCAGGGGATGAATTGCTGCTGTATCCACATGCAACCACCCACCATCACTCCTCCTTAAATCAACCTCCTGTGCACCACTGTTTATCCTCTGGACAAAAACAGTTCCCTCGCACCGACTTTTTCCTCTGCGGCCATATTTAGATTGCCGTGACAGGCTACCTGAGCTATCTGGGGCATGGTAAACATTCATGGGCCTCGTTTACTCCTCTGGCTCCAATAATCATCACAAGATGCTGTAAACTCCTGCTAGGGAGAAATTATTTATCCTGCTCTCAGCTGCGGTGCAAACAGGACATACTCGCTTAGAGGCTCACTCTGTCTGAGGCGTTACAAATAAAGCACATTTGGATATGCACAGCCACAGCCATGCTTGTTTTCATCTTATTATACTGTTTTGGTGCATGACAGCAAAATAATTTTTGGTTTAACAAAATTATGATATGCATTTGGAATAGGATTTCCTGGTAGATGAGTCTCCTGAGGCTAAGACTGAATTTTGTTTGGGTGTAATTTTTACAGATTGGACACATTTCTTTTATTTTTCTTGGTTTAGCGTATTTGCTCATAAAAAAACAGCCACTTTGCTGAATGCCACGATGGAAAGATTGGGCGTCTCATAAAAGGTTGTAAAGATAGCTTTTTACAAATTGAATTTCTGCAGCTTATCATTAATTAGCAAAGTCAGTTTTCTTCAAGCACTTTGTATTGCAAAATTCTACTTTATACTGTCTTTTAAAAATCCATATTTCTGATTAATGTTCACAGACAAAATAAAAATTGAATTTTCTTCGTTTATTGACATTAGCAATATTAGAAAAGCCACAAAATTAACAAATGCAAAACACACATTTGTTTTGTAAGTTAAAAGCTTCAGTGTCATAGAGGGAGATTTTCAAATGGTGGATACTTTTGTGTCCATGTATTTGAATTTTGTCTCACGTTTAAGGATTAAATAGAAGATAAACACTAATCATACCCTCCTCACCTTTAGAGGGAAGGATAGTTTTACAAAATAAAAATGACAAATGACATTACAGGGAGTGAGTGGAAGAGTTAACATTCGACATGAGGAACATCAGTGTTACTTATATCTATAAAAGTATTTTGTGACTATTCTAGATTTTGATATAGTGACTTAAGCTGGCATTCATATAAAAATGTAAAAACTTGCAAAATTTTCAGTTGTCAGTGGCTGAATACGCAGGTTGTTTTTTGTGTTGTGCACTTTGCATATTGATCTTTTTAGCATAGCATTTCCAAATTAGCTTGTTAGCTGGGCTATCTGTTCTGGTAATCAGAATTCAGTCAAATCATTTCATATATTGTGTTTATAGTTAACAGATTCCATGACTAGAATCATATCACATCAATAACAAGGACGTTTGGGGTTCTTTCAGTAGCCACACAGTGAATGACGGTTTCTTTTTAAACAAGAATGATTTCCAAACGGTTACATTCATTAATTTCTTTAGCTAGCTGACTAGCAGCATCTGTAGAACAGACAGCTCAGTCTTGTTCTATGCAGCCATTTTTTTGGCTTCTGTTGCCAGTTTTATCAACTTTGTCACTAAGCATGTTGTTAGCCATAATCAGAAATGAATAGTCACTACTATTAAAAATAAGTACTTGGACTTGTCAGTTTTGCAAAAGTAAAGTCTGATAAAGACTATTTGTAAGTTGAGTTAAAAGCAAAACCAGACTTAAGAGAAATAAACTAAGAAAAAAAAAAGATTTATTAAAAAAATATCCTGAAAAGGGTTGTAGATAACTAGGGGGTTTCAACTAGCCACAGCCAATGGCTACTTTCCTTACTGAGGCATTCATAACTGTCTCTCTCTCTCATCTCATTAAAAGAACTTTAAATTGAAAGAGAAAAACATTTTTGCTTCGGAAAAAAAGTGTTTGAAAAACTAACGAGATGCTGGTTTACTGTTTTATCTGCGCGTGTTTGCATTCAGCTCCGCCTTCGACTTTGAAGTCGAGAATCGGCGCTCTCTTATTTGTTTGTCTCCCCTTCTCTTTGTACATTTAATAAGCAACAACGAACTCATACAGAAAAGGAATATGTCTGCTATTGGATGAAGCTCATATGTGCCTCATTTTGTGCTGACCCAGCAAAATGAGCTCCCAGTCGGTGCTGCATTCTGCTGCTGAACAAAACCCTTTCAAATCTTGATCTCTGAAGATGTTGGCAGGGATTTGTAAACATTGTCAAAATCCACAATGAAACCAATTTTTACAACTGGATACATGAAGAAAGAGAGGTTTATTGTTGTGGAAAGAAAATGGGGACCTTTGACTTTTTAGTGAAATAGAACTGCAGCCTCAGGGACTTTGTCCCGTAGATCATTTCTGAGCTCACGCCATCACAAATGTTCCCCATCCTCCCATTTCACAGATTGTCACTTGCAAATTATATATAAATTAGAGTTTTATGTTCTTTTTTTCCTGCTTCTGGATGTCACAACAGGGGTGTCAAAGTAATTTAAGAAATTAGCGACTTCCTCATCGCGCACATCCTCGACTTAGTCCCGCTTGCCTTATCTCCCGTTACACGTATAAACAGACGGTGACATTTCTACAAAAAAAATGTAAAAATCCTCTCCGTGTCAGGCAAAATAATTTGCATGATAGTCTCTTGTATGACTTTGCAATACGTACGTTCGCCAGGTGAAAAATCTTGTGAATACCGATTTGAATAGCAAATTCGCTCTGCTGCTGCTGGCGCTCAGGGAGGAGGTGACGTTTTGTCAAAGAGTCCAAGAGAGTGACAAGTGAAAGCAGCACAATATGAAGGTGACAACTGTTTGAGGAGGAGAAGGAACTGAGTTAGCCACCAGCTGGGTATGGGGAAAAAATAGGGGAAATTTTAGATGGAGAAGTGGAAGAAGAGGCAGGCGGTTAAAAAAAGATGTATGTGCTCAGGGATTGGAGCCGTACAGGAAGGAATTGCTAAAATAATATGCATGCAGGAGGCGATGGAAAACAGCAAAGTAAAAGGTAAAGTTATATACAGACATTGAGATGGAGTTGGAGGAAGAAAAAGCCTTAAGATAGAGGACAAAGATGAAGAGACAACTAGAGACCAAATTAAAAAAAAAGAAAAGCTGAAGCCGCCTTGCTGTGTTTATAGGTCCCAGATGTCCGGAGGTAATTGTGCAGTGGGATTGCTCTGCAGACATCTGGCTGCCAAGGGCTTCGGTATTCTTTGGCGCAGACACACAAACTCCCACAAATCCGTCTGAAGAGCCCCACATAATCCTGTTGGGTGCATTACTTAAAGCATGTAACTTCGGTTCATTTAAAACATTCAGGTTTCTTCCTCAGACTGAATCCAAAGGTGACTCTTCTGAGGCTAAATTGACTTTTAATCCTCCGGGGTCTTGGAAGTTTCTTTTAAAGGTTTAACTTTGATACGAACTGAATTCAGAGAGGATAAATATTACACCGGGTCATAATGCAGCAGTAGATAGGTATGGAAAAACCACATCTGACAGCTTAATGGCGATTTGCGTTTGGTTTGTGATTTGACTTCCGCTTCAGTCAACGTCAGCTGTGGAAATTAAAAAGAGCTGGAGAATCGAGTTAGGTCATTTTGCACTGTTTTGATGCTTTTACAATGTTGTCCTTCACCAATCAGCATGGGAAAATCACACATAGGCAAGGCATTGTCATTCTTTGCACAGATGAGCTCTTTTAGAAGGTCTGTTACCTGTAATTAAAATTCTAATCAAAGCCGGTAGAGTTAGCATGGAGCTGGGGTCACACTGAGATCAGATGAAAAAGCCGTGGCATCTGTGATTACATCCTTCTCAGAGAAAATTGTGGGTGGTGTATCTGTTTGTTCATCAGGGTAGATTTCATTTCGTCATCCAACCCACCAACATCAGTTCTTGTATCAACCTCAGGCCTTTCCATGTTAAACATAATGTTTTAGAAAATAATAAAGCCATTATTTTCTAGCCCTCACAGAATATTACTCATTTTGCACAATGTTTTCAAATAAGCTGCTTTTGAAATCTTGATGCATAGATGTATTCTTACTCAGCCTGGTATTAGGATTAGCATTTAAACATCCGGAGAACATGAATAATTTAGAGTTTTGCATCTTAACCTTTGGTTTAAAGTCCTTTTTTTTATCTTAGACAGTCCCAGTGTCTCAAAAGTTTTCTGTGATAAAAAAGAAAACTAGCACAAAAAACCCCAAAAAAACTATGCATGTCACTTAGCTTTCTCCCTCAAATAGACAAAAGATAAACGTAAAACGTTTTTGGAAAATTGTTGGAAAATATATATGTAATATACCCTTACCCTTTAAACCCTGGCCACTGGTTGTATAAGTCTAAAGCAGCAGACTCCAGACTAGTGACCTAAGCAGATTCCCAGACAAGTTAATCTAAACTTATAAAGATTAGCTTATTATACAAAAGCATTTGTTCGGAACAAGGATGGTTTTCTATTGGGCATCAGTATCCATTTTGTTTCTATTGAATTTACAATGGAAGAACAAATTAAGGTCTAATATTTTGCCCAATAGGCATCTAAAAACTATTAGCAAATTTACTGGGTCACCACTCTCTGTTTTTGCAGTTTATGTTTTGTATAAGTACTATCATACAGAGAAACTTCTGTATTTCTACTCAATCTAATAGTTTGCACGTATAACTGTAAAGCACCAGACTCCAGGTTAGTCACTAAGAGTTTCAACATTTAGAAACTCTTAGTTTCTGCTCACACTTGTTTGTCAACGTGTGAGCAGTGACTTCAGCACCACAATCCCATTGAAAGCTTTGCTAGAGCCAAGTCGAAATAGCTGCTAAATGATGTCAAGTGCCTGATGGGAAGTACAGCCAGGGGCAAGACTGTCCATCAGCTGGTTTAAACTCACCTCCCAGGAGATCAGACAAGCCTTATAGCCCTTTGAGTCCCTTTTACCAGACAGAGACAAAACTACAGTGGCCACTGCTGATTGAGTTAGCTAGTACTTATGGACTTACTTTGATGAGTGGTCAGTGCCATAGTGGTACCATTTACTGTGACCTGTGGCTTCCATTAATATCGCTGTCATTGGAATTGATTTATATATATATATAAAGGCCCAGTGAAGATTTCTGCTGTTTTCTAAATTGCTTTAAGCATCAACAGAGAAAAGATTGATTTCTGAAATAGAAACTTAAACCATTTTGTAAAATGTAACTGTGAGAATCAGAGAAAAAGTGGTTGCAATAACTTGGTTGTAATCCCCTCTTTGGCTTTTTAGGGGACACCTGTCATTTTTGGAAAAACCAGCTGGTGCTTAGTCTTCACAGAAACTTCGACTTTACCTGGATTAATGTAACATCAGAGCACAAAGCTGCCGCCAGCATATTTCACCTTAGATTTGATGTACACTTGGTGATTTGCGGTGGTGTTTTTGTGCTGAACTTATTTGTAGTCGTCCAGTTTAGTTTAATTAAATCCATCGTGGTTCAGCCCAAGGTTTGCGAGATGGGGATAGTCTTGGATATTTGCTTTCAAAATAATTCATTTTGAATGGAGAATGCAAGAGTTATTCACATAAAGAACATAAACTGTACTAATTAAAAATTTCTTTAGATCTGTTGATCTTCTCTGGCTATTGTCTGACAGGACAACACGATCAACAATAGGAAATTTAATTTATTGATGTTGTTGTTCCACGTTTTATTTATGTTTTTATTATTGGTGACTTCCTTATACTGTATATACATAATGGTAATAATTTTGTACTCATCTCCTGACTGATACTTTTGTTGAGATTTGACTAAGGGATGCAAATCTATAAAAGGCAGGAAATTTCAGATGATCATATTCACTGTATAGAGTGGTTGGTGTGAACTCCTGGAGATAGACTGAAAATGTATCTAAAGCTGCTTCAATAAAAGTTTAGTTTAGTTGTTTACACATTTATGTAGCCATATTATTTCAGATTTTTAATATGTTTTTTCTTTTATAAATTAGTTTTTCAGTTGAATTGTACAAGATATGTCTCTGTGTGTAATTTTTAATGTTGACACACTAACAGAGAAATAAAATTGTGCAATTCCATACCTGTGCTTAAATTCAAGAAACAAAACATGTATTGAGAATGTAACTATAGATTTATTTGAGCAGTTTCAGTAATAATTGCATTTCTGTTAGCATAAAAACTATCCTGTCAAATTATATTTAATAATTTATCTTACCATGATAATTTTCTACATATAGTCTTATACTGCATTTTACATAAAATAAGGCTCTCTGAAAGCAGGCTGCCAGAGCTCTGTGTGATTTAAGGTTTTGTACTTTCTATTGCTTTGTTGTTCCATCAATGCCTGAATAAGGTCAAGAGTAAAAGAAGTGAAAAATAGTGTATACTAGCTGGAAGTAGCTGCTTTGGCACTCAGAGCAGGGTGGCTTGTTGCTGAGAAAACAAAGTGTAACCTGCAAAGTCATCCTGTGCATATAAACCAAAACCAGAGTCAAAGTTTGAAAAGATTAAAATGATTTGTCAGGATAGCATCATGCAGTTTCTTATGAGTGGTACTGTTTTGTGCTAGGAACAGTGTCTAAGGGGTAATTCAAGGTTGAGGGAAATGAGAGAGAAAATTTAATTGGGTTTGCTCAGGATCCCAAAATATTGACATTTATCGGGAGCTAGTGGGACAATGCAGAGTTTTTAAAGCTCCTTTTTCAGATTAGACTCATCTGGAAATATTCAAAACACTACAACTCAACAGGGAATGAAACAATTTGAAGAACAACACATCCAAGTTGTTTGCTTTTATTTCAGACATTAATAATTCAGACAACACATTCTTGTTAGACACTTGGGACCCATGTGGGTATACTGTTGCATCAGCGTCACTAACACACCACCTGAAACCTGAGGTGAGCAGACAAAAGAAAGAGTTTCTCATGATATAGATTATATAAACCATTTTACAACATCTCCATTTGTAGCTGTGGTTAGGAGTTGTGTCTCACAGTAGTGAAACTCAGTTGACACGGCTTTTTCTTCAGGATTTACTTCAAGAGAATAGGATTCATGGCTCCATCATTTATGACCATTTATTTACATCATGAAGCAGCCAAAATTAATACACATCTATCAGATGTGACTGATAGTTTGGCTTTTCTCTGAAATGCTATTTCAGATTTAAGACTGACAATAAAATTTCTTTTTATGCATGGTCAGTCTTACAGAAAATCTTCCCATATGTTTTGTGGATTATAAATTCTTTTTTTTTTTTTTTCAAATCTGTGACTCGCTTTTTGTGTTTTTTGGTTAGCCATTCTTTTGGCTTTGGAACTCTGTGAAACAAGCCAAATTTTGCCCAGTATCTTCCCCATTATTGAATCGGGAATATTGGCTTTACTGAAGCAATTGAGATCCGCAGTACATTAGGTCATCTGCTTGCTTTTGTTACCTCTGTTCTGACAGTTATTGTTGTACACTGGATTTACAAAGACTCAAAAATGAGTTGCCCTTTCCAGACTGGTAGGTTTCTTTGCTTTTCATCTGTTATTAGTTATATTTTGAGGTTTTTTAGTTTTCTTTATATTGTCAGTCAAGCTTTGTTAAACTGATTTTTTGATTTTTTTCAGACATTCTGCACTCCTCAATCAAGCCCGGGTATGCTTTGTGAAGTTTACTTAACTTTCCCAAGAATTTGTTTGATTACAGTGGATTCATAAATTATCAAGCTGGACAATAATTTAGACATCTGCACTCAAATTATGCCTAACATACTAACATCTGAAGTTGGGCAAATAATGTACTCTAAAACTAAACTAAACTAAAACTGTAAAAGTCAAATGTTCAGTTGTGTGAAAAGACAAGTGACTTGAGTCGAAGTAAAAAAAGGCAGAAGACCAAAGTAGATTTTTTTCGGAACTTTTTAACTTCAGGTTCAGCTGAAAGGTATTCAGGCGGAATAGGTTTTGAAATGGATGTAGCAACTTGGACCTGGCAGCAGTTAGAACCTGAATTAAAAAAAAAAAAAAAGTGTATTTTCTTTGATGTGAGGCATGTTGGGGGCAAAACATAATTTTTCACCACAAATGTAAATTTAAATTGCAGCAGGTTGCAGCTCGCATTTATGATCAATCGACCACATCAAAGAAAATATAGATTTTAATATTTATTTTTTTTGCTTCTCATGACCCAGAGCTTTAAAACGTGATGTTAATTTTAAACGCTGGACTTTAAAAAGCAAATCTGTCACATATTTTATCTTTGAAACATAGTGATGTCTTTAGTTTTTTGGTAAATTTGTACTCCACTCCTTTACATTCCTCTTGATCAGTGGAGCGGGAAATAGATCCCACAGAAGCAGTGATGTAATAGAGTTATCTAAGAGTCAATTGAAAACGGTCCAATTTACATCAGGCACTACTTGATGTAAACGACCTTCATGTATGGCACGAACAACATCATAAAACATCCTGCTGGCGAGTGGTACACCATCGCAAACGGCTTTCCACTTTGCAGTGTCACATCGATAGGGCATGGCGTATCTGAGAAGATGACGATCTCACGCACACACTTTGAAAAAGACAAACGGATTGCCCAGATCTGGGGTTATGACAAGGTGTTGAAGCGGCACTGTTTGGCCAGTGGCCATCCGGACCTTGGGGCATGACCGTGGAAAAGCACCACCAACTCTGTGTGTGCAAGTGTGTCCTAAATTTGTGTCACATTTCGGCAACAACGAGAAGAAACCATGGCTTGAGGGCCATTAACGATATAACCCTTGACAGCCATGTAACAACACAAGGTCATTATATCCAAAATGCTAGCCTAATGATAGCTGAATGTACAGTAGACGGAGTGAAGATAACCACATAGAAATGAGGTCTTTTAGGCTGTTATTTCTGCAGAAGAGCTTTTCTTTTTCGACGGCAAGAAATCCTAAGTCATTAGCGCCTGGCCCTCCGACAATTCAATGCAGCAAAGGCAGATAATTCTGATTTAGATGAAAGCGGTGAGCGGACAGAGGCCCCCAATTTCCCCAAGCCTTGTGTGTGCTCAAAAAGAAAGCAAAATAAATTACTTTCAGGTACCTCTAATGTCCCATTTTTTGCTTTTTTTTCACTTGACAAATTAAACAAGACCTTTTGTTTAAAAAGAAAAAAAAAGAGGAAAGTAATACAGTCTAACAGGTTTCCATGTAAATGCGTGCTTGCTTTTGTCAAGAGAAGCAGTTTGGATTTGGAGACATTTGAAAAAGGAGGATATATTTAAGAAAAGCTTGAAAGTAAATAGCTAACAATAGCAGTAACTTGAAAATGTTTTTTTTATTATTTTCAAAAAATAACAACTAAAAGGCAAAAATAAAAACAATTTACACACAGACCAAAGCGTGTCAAATATGTACCCTGCACACATTAGACCATCAGTTGTTGGTCCAAGGCAAGACAGATAAAAACACCGTGCCAAAATATGAATGTCAAAGTTGAAACAGACACACATCAGATCAAGCAATATTTTTCCAACCTGTTATAGTTGTTGATCCTAGCTAAAAGGAGCGGCAACTGGTGTGAACTTCAACTGCTGCAGCCCATCTGCTTCACAGTTGGACACATTTTGTTTGAGTTGGCGTCCTTTAAACCTTCCTGTGACATGTGGTTATTTGAGCTTCGTTTGCCTTCCTATCATCTCGAATCAGTCTGCCCTCTTTGACTTCTGACATCAACTCCACACAACTGCCCATCACTGGATATTTCTCCGTAAATCCAATAGGTGGCTGTGTGGGGGGAAATTCCAGTAGTTCCTGCCTTGTCGCTGAATTGTGCCACGCAAAATATCTTTACTAGTTCAGCGGTTTCTGAAATAAAGGGACCAGCCTGTCTGGTACAAACTAACACATTCAAAATCAGTTAATTAGTCTATTTTTCACACTCAGATTGTATAAAATGCATAAACAGAGCAGAGGACTTAATTTTGCGACTTCTGTGTCACTAAATCTTTGAGTACTTTCAAATGTTTGCTAGTTAACACACTGCAATGCACCTTTCTCATTTTTCTAATTACAGAGTTCAGACTTTGTTTACCGTTTAAACTGGGTGGACTGATGCTCGTTGTAATGTCATCTGCTTGGTGATCGTTCTCTGAAGTTGTGTAATAGAATGCAAGCACTTTTGCAGGCCAAATCCAATCTTTCCATTCCAATCCCCACTGGTCTTGTTTAGAACAACTTCCATGTAATTTTTTTGTTGCTAAATTATCTGGAAATCAATGCCGTGTTGGCAACATAAAGCTCAGGGGTCTCTCTGCAGCCGTACAGAATACAAGTAAACACCACAAAGGAACAAATGGTGATAATAAAAAGGAGAAAAACAAAATAAGTTGCTATACTTGGCTTTCCTCCATTATGCCAATTTATGCCTCCTTAGTGTGACATGGAAAAGGTTAAAGTTTGTTGGAAAGTTATCTTTTTCCAGTTGAGTTATGAATTTAAAAAAAACTGAAGAGTGAACAGCTAACTCATAATAAAATAATATTATTTGGTTTTTGTCGTCATAATAATACTTTTTGGTAATACAAATACATTTTTCCTCTTTAGTAATGCCACATTTGTAAAGGAAATACATTTTCTGGGTTAAGCAGTTTAATTAGTTGTATGGGACTTGGGGAGCTGTAATATTCCACTGTTGAAGGTAGGCTTCTTGTTGGCACTAAAACAGCAATGAAATAAAAAAAAGGAATCCATTGTACCAGTGTCAAGACAATTATCCCACAATTGACTCTTGCCTGCTTCCATTTATAAGATAGTATGTTTCAAGAAAACAGACAAATTTGTAATTTAAGTTTATTCATTGCACAAGTGCATCATAGAATGGCTTTTCTATCCTCTCTGTTACCAAATTCTGGATGTAGTCTGATAAACACTGCTCTGCGGGGGCGAGTATTGACAACCTGGTGGACAAAATTTGGTTCTCAAAATTGGAGATATGGGATTGCCTCTGGTTGCACAATCTTATCTCAGCATCTCTCTGCATTGAGATCTCCAATGATGACAAGTATTGTTTATTATTTTGCTCTTTTTTTTTCAGAAAGGGAGTTGCTGCCCCACACAGTCAAACTGCCTCCAGAAAAGCTGTTTGGCATTGACAGGACTGAACTTTTTCATTGAAGCAACTCACATGTGTATTAATAGTTTTCTTGATTTTTATAAGAAGCAATTTTAGAAGTAAAATGGTAATCAAGTGACAAGCTAATAATAAGTTATGATGTTTTAACTCAGGATGCATGGTATTAATCAGATTTCTCCATCATCTGCGTTTAATCTGCCGCATTATAAATCTGTTTTATTCAATGGCCCCTTTGTTAGACCAGAATGAAAAAAAATGCTCCAAGATCATAGGAGTGGCATTAATGTGTTTTTGCTGCAGAATAGAATTAACTTTTAAACTGTGAGCACGCCGAACGCTGGAAAGCCGCATTTCAACAACTGCGTGGCTGCCCTGCTCGCCCACATGCCTTTCCCTTGCTCTTCCCCCTGAGGGTGTATTACTCTCAGCTCCGCACTGAGCAGCAGATTGTGTGAATAACTTGCTGGCGGTCTGTGGCCTGGGTCTGCACAATTCACACTTTATTTCTCTCAGTGATGATAAGCATGTTTATAACTCTCTGAAGAGAAGTGGCATGTCTTTGGCGCACTGGCATGGAACTCCTTTGCCTCTGCGTGGAGGTAAAAAATGACTCTGCTTGACACATTTCAGCACTGAGCCTGTCAATACTGAGATGCCATGAAGCTTTTTTAAATTTTAATGACAAAATTTCTGTTGTAATGTTAAAAAACACAACTTATTTGTATCACTTTGCTGGAAAATTTACATAAGTGAAGAATACCTTGGTGCAAGCACAATATGCATTAAAATACAGCCTGTTGCCATGGAAAGCAAAAGACTCCTCCATTGGCTGGGTGTAAAGATGCCTGTTGTCACCTACATTGTGTCAATCTGAACGGGTTAGTTTGGTTGCTAGGGTGGCAAGTTTTTGCCAAGCTCTGGGGGAAATTCTCTAAAACTGTCAGGATTTTTTTCAGATAAGATGAAAAAAATCTTGTTTCCTAGTCTAATGTATCTGTTTCCTAGGCTACTTATATGTTGATTTGTTAATCCAATAAAAAGTATTTTAGCTAGAATCTAATAAGAATCTAATGATGTCAATCTAAATCAGAAAACATATGGAACTCCCAAATAAACAAAGTAGAATTACACTCAACCAGGTTGTCAAAAATGGAGTGGCATGAGATTTTAGGGCTTGTTGGATTTCTTTTGTATCTTCAGGATAAACCATGAGACATTTCTCCTGTTATTGATAGACACATGTTTGTTTCAGTTTTCTTTACCCGGAATGCCCTATGCCTTAATCTACAGTACTTTCTGCTTTTGGATCAGTCTCTTGTGCTATTGGCATTCACTTATGCATTTGAAGTGGACCAGAATTCAACTAAGACCTAGATTTGTAGATGGACAACACTTTGCTTTTTCAGTCGACATTAGAGTTTGATTGAGCACCTTCACCTACTCGAATGAAATGGACTTTCTAAGGAAACAAAATGGAGTTTAATTAAAGCAGACTAAACAAAAACTGGTGGGAATGCACCCTGAAATTTTGAAACTAAAATCATGAATCTACCAGGATATGTTGCGTAAATGACTCAACCCTTCCACCCCCATTCCCAAGATGAAAACACAGTTTCAAGAGCCTGGACAGTATAGATGGTGTTTAAAAGTGAAAAGGTGAATGTGCCAAAAACAAACGTGTAACCCTTTCGAGTTTAATAAATGTCTCATGTTTTCATTGGAAATAAAACACTAATTAGACTTGATTTTCTTCTCCAATTGTCAATGTTCCCTTTAATGAACAGACTTTATTTTTCACTAACTCCTGTGTCTGAAAATCTGTTTGTCTTTTACGGGCAAGGGAAACGAAGCAATTACTGCAGATTGGAACTCACAAAGTACTGTTGTCTGCAAACACCCATCAATACCAACACTTTCAGATGTTGTTTTTTTTTTTTTGTGGAGCCTTAGACTTTAAACCTTAGCATCTTATTCTGTTCTTTGGACCAAACTGAAAGATGCAGATGATTCCTCTTTTACTTCATCTAGTCAATTCAATTATACAAACAATTGAAAACCGGAGAGTGATTTTTAGAAACAAGCAAGATAACACACAAGCACACAATGTTATACCACTTGACTTGGCAAATTACATCAACGTAAAAAAGAAAATGAAGGATTCGTTCTGCAATATCACAAATGAGAGCCATGTGAACAAAATACTTCTGATTAAGAGAAATGATGACGAGCGGATATTAAAAGTAAATTACTCAAATTCAAATCAGAGGCAGACAGAAAAGCTTTTATAAGAACCTGCCTGCATGGAAAGGGGTGTCTAAAAGGGACCTGATCAGAGCGTGACGAGATGACATGCAGATGGTGCGGAAAGTCAGCCCATTAACAGATAAATTGGTACAAATTGTCAAACATTGTGTATTGATGTGCAGAAATGAAAAAGAAAAGGTTTGAAATATCCAGCAGAACTTACTAAGAACCATTAAAATTAAAGACTTGCAATAGTATTCATGCTACTTGTGTAACAACCACAAACTCCAATATACTTTATTTAGATTTGATCTGCTTTGTCTTCTGAAGTAATGTATGAATACAGCTGTTCTGTGAATGCTTTGGGTTTAGTTTGAAAAGAGCTCCATGAAGAGTAAAGAACACAAGTGACAGATAAAGTTTAAACCAGAGTTGGGTCATGAAACATTATCTGATACTTATCAAGACGTGGCCAACCAAATAAACAGACAGTTGTGGCAAGAAGACCATTAATCAGAGAAGCAGGCAAAATAATGGCAATAACTTTGGAGGAGCTGCAAAGATCCACATTGGGGTTAGGGTTAGAATGGACTAAAGGTTCTGTCTCTAGACATGCAAAGGTGGTACAGACACGCAATGAAAAACAAACCTAGACTATACAAACCCCTTCAATAAATTAGAATATGGCTGAAAAGTCCAATTATTTCTGAAACTTTCTCTGAGTGAAATACATTATGTAGATTAATTACACATTTTAATGTTTGAAAGCCTTCGTTTCTGTTCATTATAATTTTCCACTTGCAGGTAATGAAAACATGACAGTTAAAATTACAATATTGCATAACACCTTTAACAACTATATATTCATGCAGAAATGTAGGCTTAATGAAAAGTATGTTCAATACCTACTTAGAAGTTGCTAAAAGGTACTTTTAATCTGACAAATGAGCCTCATCTGAAAGCATATTCTAATTTACTGAATGACTATACATAAGTTGGAGCACATTTTTCATTATACGTGTATATTGATTAGTAAACTATTAATCATTTGCCTTTCACTTCACCATTATGCAATTCACATTAAATTTCTGCAAAACATTATTTTGTGGTTTTACAGTGACAGATTGCAAAAGTTCACGTAGAATGAGAACTTCTGGAAGTTTTTGTAAAAAGCAAAAGTTTTACTTTGCATTGGATTGATTTTTTCCAAAGTGGAGACCCACTGTGCCTGTTTAAAAAGTTTGTTTTTCTGGCTCTGCTCTTAGAGTCTTTGCTAGCTTGAACTTTGAAAATGTTATATTTTCAAAGTTCATGTTGCAAATAGAAATCAGAAACACCATTTATGTAAACAGCAAAGTTTTAAGACATGCTGGGACAGAAATTGGACAAACTGATGGGTGTTACAACTGATGGCTGGTTGGGAAAAATGGTGGACATTTGAAACAGATGCAAGACAGTGACTGAAATTAACTCTGAACGCAAACTGATATTTTTGCATTGTATCTTTGTAGATGTGTGAATTAATGCTAAAAACTTTGCCAAGCTCTAACTAAAGAATCAATTTCATCAGGGCAAAATCACAGTTTGTTTCAGTGAACGTAGTGACAGAAAACCGAGATGGCTCAGCCTGGACAAGGTTCTTAAGAGTCTGGGACTTCAAAGCAGAGATTCAGGAGTTTTTATTTATTTATTTTAGAAAGAAAACAGCATCCCAGGGCTTTCAGCTGCACACTGGATGGCAGATCTCACCTTTGCTGTTACTGACTTTATTATGAAAAAAGTGAATTCATGTTCTCACTGGCCACAAAGACGACTGAGGTAAACCAAATAAAACAAGGGTCACTGGGTGCCGTTATTTCTTTAGGAGGAAAAAAAATCATTGTTTGATTAAATTTCTTTTATAAATGTGAAACTGCAATAGTTGTGTACCTCCACTCTTGCCTGATTAAACATTGATATTTTTAAGTGCTTTTGTAAATACTAGCGTATAGAATGGAACTTGTAGACAAAGACATCAATCAAATTTCTCATTCAGTTCATTTTCAAATTTGAATTGCCCACCACTGACCTACGCTGAGTCTAGTTCTGCTGGATGCTTTGTGAACAAATACCACATGCTTTCTGCACATGAGTAATTGTGTCAAAATCAACAGCTCTGTGCACTGGGTTGGATAACCGTAGGGTGTATTCACACCTCACATTTGGTCTGCTTTAAACGGACCAGAGTTTGTTTCCCAAGTTGGTGCGTGAATGCACACCAGCCTCGATTGGAACCAACTACAGGAAATGTACATCTTCTTGGACTTAAATTGTGGGCTTTGTGATGAAAATTAGACCTCTAGTGTTGCTAACATTACTGTTGCATGTAGTGCTAGAAATACGGTTTACTGTTTTCTGCTTAGCAATCCTGCTGCCAGCAATATATGGGTCAGAACATGCAGATCATCTCGCTTCATTCAACTTGCAGCACGCTTTTGCTGGCGTTGTTCCAAAATTAGAAATATCACATCGCAAAACTGTATTGCAGTTATAATTGCGCACCACAGAAATGCAGCTAGAAGGAGTTCCAATGTTTGTTTTTTCCGGGTCTGTGCTCTGTCCCACCCTCTACCTTTTCTGTCCAATGGGAGCAGTGATCGTCGCCTCACCTGTGAGACTTTGTTTTCAAATCATAGTACGCTAGTGAAAATGCCCAATGTGGAAGCAACCTGACCAAACACAAAAAGTAAAGTCTATTCTTGGTATCAACTAAAAAAGCGAACTAAATTACTTCCCTGGTGTAAAAACGCTCTTTACCAAATAGTCTTAAGTGTTTACCTGATTTTGGATACAGCTTTAGTTTAGAATTGTTTCTTTGGAGACACTGGACTTGATAAGGATGTAGTGGATTGATCGACTGAACTGCATTCTGTGACTGGATGTTATTTGGACATGTTTGTCTTGTAAAATGCCCTTGAGATTAGTTTGACAACATGATTACAATGAGAACAGTTATCTCTTGGATGATTACCATAGGCTTGTGTTATCCTGGTTTGGCCTCTGCTAAGAACTTCTCTGACTTCTCAGAAATCTGTCCACTGATAGGGCGAGGAAGCAGTGGGGCCAATTATGTGCTCGAAAAGCCCTTGCTGTATTCTTCAGAGCTTGTCAAGACAAATCGGTAGAACAAGTCTAATCCTGTTTTAAGGCAGAAGGAAAAGAGTAAACAATGTCCACGAAGAGCGGTTTTCAAACTCTTGATTTGACGAGTGATATTCGGGCTACAAAATCTCTTGTCACCTCAGTTTATCCCACAGAGGGTCAAACTTTGACTGTGTTATTGATGTCTAAACGGTCCCTCTAAATCTGTTGGCCGTTACATTTATAAACCGTCGGTTTTGTTTGACGAAATCATCCGACCGTGCTACGAGGCTTCTCTGACGTATGAAGTGGTGTGGAATTACAAAAAAGAAAACAAAAAAAAAATCAATCAAGGCTTAAAGGATTGTTCTCCACGTATAGATGCAATTTTTTTCCCTTCCTCTTTCTGAATAAGCCATTTATCGCCGCTCAACTTTGTACTTGAAACAACTTGAAAACTGCCAAAGCTCCTGCGAGGTAATCCATCACGGTAAAGACGGAGGCCTTAATTTGCGTTTTGTCAGAGTTTGTTTAATCGCAATTTTGTTGTGCCACAGTTGAGCGTTTCCATATCAGCGCTGCGTTACATTATACCCCGCTCGCCATCATCCACCTGTCACCTTCAGCATTGAACAAATGGAAGCCTTTCGCATGTAATAATCCCTCAGAAAAAGACAACAGATTTTCTATTCAGGGTTGCTTTAGAAGTTTAGTTTTTGTAAAAATTCCCTACCCTTTTTCTTCAAAAATCTTGTTTACTTTGCCGTAAATTGCAAAAGAATTTGAAAACAAGCCACCTTAAAAATGTGCACTCCAGCTGTGATAATGGTACTGTATCAGGTTTCCGACTGGCAGTTTGTTAAAAAGAAAGTTTCTTAGTACCCAGTTTTCAAACACCTTAACAAACAGCAAGTATATTTCAGAAAAGATGCATAAAAACAAAGAGCAATGTCAAATTTTCATTCATCGTGTGTTAAGGATAGATTACATCAGCTAACAATATATAATATATAACTGAGTAAAAAAACTTAAATTTTTCCCCAACAATCTCCACCTGAAACTCATTCGCCAGGGAAGTATTAAGCTTCTGGAAATTCCCTGACCAATTTTAATTAATATTTCAATAATTGTGAAGCTGTGTGAATTAGAGAAAATCCACCGTAACCTTACGCATCCAATTTAAAATGGATTCAAATTTACTTTACAATCGTTAAGGGGGAAATATCACAGTTCAGATCTATCATTATATTGCAATTCATAGCATCCTGATGTATTTGGGACCAATTACTATCAATTTAAGCTAATCTCTCACATTTAAGATGTTGGAAGAGAATCATGACGTATGCAATTTGCTGCAAATGGAAAAGGCACCCACTAAGTCCCATTGATTAAGCTGATGTGAAGCCATTTCAGACTTATTCTCAAATATTAAAGAAAAGAAATATCCAGAAAATTCTTTGAATCACAGAGCAGTGAAACTATAAAATCTTACAGCTGCTGCACACAGGAGCATGACTCAATCACATTAAATCTTTCATTTCATATTTTGGCACAGAAGACCGACTTTCCTAATTGTATATTACTTTACAATTGCCATGCCTTCCTCCTTATCTTGCTGCCTAACTGTGTGTTTAGCACGTCCGCTATCGCTAATACTTCATAAATTTGACCATAATTGACAGCTGACATTTTCATGCACAAGCTCCAAATTTTGTTGAAAGATAAATCAGAGTCACCTCCAGGCAGCAACATATGGAAACCCAAGCTTTCTGTGCAGAGCTCCAATAATGTGAAAATGCTTGCGGTATTGAAGTAATCCCACGCATAACCTTCCAGCGCCTCATTATCATGACACAAAAGGGAATGGGGCTTGTCATTGTATTCCATATTTTATCCATGATTTAGCACAAAGCTACGCTCAAGTCATGGTGACTGCCTCTTACCTGTAGCTCAAATTATGTGTAATAAACTTAAAACTTATGTAATCCCTCCCTAGCCATTGTGCTGAGCTGAAAAGTCCTTGAGGGATAAGAAACGGGGAAATAAGTTTTTAAGCTTTGTGTTTTTAACTCTGAATTTCTAAGTTTTCTTTTATTGAAAGGTTTTCATGGAAATGTCACCTTTGTCACTAAAACGCTTAAGTAAAATTAAATTGTTCCTCATTAGGTTTACAACGTGGAGAACAAAACATGTCCAAAAGTCTCTAAGCTAATGTAGGTTAAGCCAAACTATTTCAGCTGACATTGTAGCGGCATAGCTTAAAAAAAAATAAGAGTGGGCTAAAAAATGGAAAAATAACTTGAAGATAAACAATTAGACTGCTTTGAGTACACTTATGAAAACAAATACAATTTACAACTTGTGGTGGAGTTCTGCATAGTTTATTTTTGGCTGGAAAAGTACAGTTTTCCTGAAACAGTTTCCTTTGAATTCATGACGGATGGATGGACAAACTGATGAACTTAAGGAGCTGTCAAATAGATTGGTAACCTCATTAGTGGATGAAAGCATTGACATAAATGGATTCATTGAGGGATGGAACAAACATTGGTGGTTGGATGAATGTACAGGTTGGTGATTTAACATCATAGTCAATGGTTGGCTGGGTGGATAGACGGATAGGAGGATTAATAGATGGAGTGATGAAAGGATGAATAGTTGAATAGAATCAAGTCAACTAACCTTGAACAGAAGCCTCTGGTAATGGACTGAGGAAATGCAGGCTCTGATATAAAGGGAGGAGTGATTAGAGAGTGGAAACAGTTGCCAAATTAAGAATAGAGGGCATGTTTGACTAAGGAAGCTTCTAACCTGAGGACATCTAGAGGCGGAGACTGTAGCAAGACCTGAATAACAAAGACTTCAATGGAAAAGAAAAGCTCCGATAAGATGACGATGTGTGGTGGAACAATTCTGAGTATGTGAAAATCATTGTTGTGCAAGAATGTGCAAGGCATCGACTCCTTTTTCTTATTTATACGCTTGTTTTGGAGACAGAAACATAAATATTGTGTATAAAAATAGAAGTAAAAAAGTGTTTTTCCTGTTGACTCAGTTGCTAACTTTGCTACAATCCACATTTCAACAATCTAGATATTTAGTCTTGTCGATGTGGCATTAACATATGACATCAAGCAGTGACGGCACAATTTCTGAGGTGCAGAGGCAATAATGAGGCGCATAGAAAGGAGAGAAGGAAACTACTGGCATGTAGGTGAATGCCAACAGTATAAGTAAATTACTGTCTTGCAGACTGGATCATGTGGGTGATCTGTAATTAACTCGACAAAGTGTCAGCAATTATTTGTGCAGTGTAAAAAGTCTTATTCAGAGTGACAATGCCTAAACCATAAACAGTGATTTTCTCTGCCAAAGTCGCACTATTATATCATATTCAATTTAATACTGTCGATAAATTCATAATTTCCTCGTACTCCTCTGCAGCAGGATTTTCTGTGGTTGATTGAACTATAAGTGAGAGGAAGGGATGCAATTAGTCCTTTGCATAGTAATTTATGGAGGAGGTACGGGCAGGGTATGTGGCTTTTCCAGGTGCTCTAATGTCCGCCAAGCGTTAAAAAGTCAAGTTGAGGATTTTATTTAGATGGATGTTTCTATATAACTTTTATTAGGGTATCTATTGTTGCAATGTAACCTGTGCCAGTCTTCAGCAGCAGCTGAGTTGCATTAATCTATAATAATAAACATTAGTCTCAAATTCCAGTCATAATCAAAACTTAATAAATCACATTTTTAATCTGAAATTTTCCTTCTCATTGGATAAAATTTAACACAAATTAAACATAATACGATTACACAAGTGTAAAGTCTACATTACTAACTTACTCTTTGACTACAAGAAAACAAAAGGAAAAGGTTTCTTGAGGAGGAGGGCCTTTTCTGTCTAACAGGTTCAGATTCCAGACATTGTTCTTAGCTAAATTGATAGAAGAGGGCATTATATTTGGCCTATGTCTTGTCACTTACGGTATGTGTTAGTTGTTCTGATTTGACTCAGCTTCTCATATGTCTTGTGGTTTTTTTTGCCCTTCCTCAGAAAGTCACAATTCCGCAAAAGCTGGATTCCGTTCTCTACCTCAGGTGTGAAATCAAAACAAGACTTCCTGGAACTGTAACTGAAGATGCTAATCAAAAAAGCTTACTGATTCTTGGGCGTGCCGTGGTGGCGTAGTGGTTAGCGCGACCCGTATTTGGAGGCCTTGAGTCCTCGACGCGGCCGTCGCGGGTTCGACTCCTGGACCCGACGACATTTGCCGCATGTCTTCCCCCCTCTCCTTCCCTGTTTCCTGTCAGCCTACTGTCATATAAGGGACACTAGAGCCCACAAAAGACCCCCTGGAGGGGTAAAAAAAAAAAACATACTGATTCTTATTCAAGGTAATGGCTTGTCCTTATTCTGATTCTCGGTCCTCCTGGACTCGCCCAAAATGGGGTGTCATCAAATGCCAACCATGGAGTTTGGAAAACAATGTCCATGGCACATATTA
Organism: Xiphophorus hellerii; assembly: GCF_003331165.1. Classification (NCBI taxonomy): domain Eukaryota; kingdom Metazoa; phylum Chordata; class Actinopteri; order Cyprinodontiformes; family Poeciliidae; genus Xiphophorus; species Xiphophorus hellerii. The sequence continues at coordinate 9,984,739 of NC_045695.1, read as the reverse complement.
AACAAAAGATCTGATAAAAAAAATAAAAAAAAATAGATTGTATTTGACTGCTTTTGCTTTGGCTGTACAAGTATTTAAAGGAAGAAAGCTCCAAAACAAGAAGATCAAAGGTCCTTTCACCTGCTACCTGTGTTTTCAAGGTCTACTGACATGCAATCCTTATGGAGCGTACAGGAATTCAGTCATTTCAAAAGCTTGTTTAGTTCAAAACAAGCATAAAGCGATCATTACTTTGAAGAGCATTAATGTCACAGGAAAAACTTTGTCTGACATTATTACAAGAGTTAGTCGTATCAAGCCACTATGGCACTTGCTAAGGCGAACTTCACTTTGAGAAAATGTATCACTTTGTTTTGGATAGTCTACAGACTCAATTATCCTCTTCTTCTGCATTTTTTCTTTTACTTTTTTACCTTCTGTCCTGCACTAGAACATCTTTCTGTGTATCTTGTTTTGATTTTCTTAAGGACAGTAGCTGGCGTTGCCATTTCAGCCGCACCCAACACCCGCAACGTTCTTCCTTAAGCGGTCATCAAACACGTTTCAGCTACAAATAAAACCCCTTGCGTGTTTTTTACTTCTCTTGTTTTTGATCAACTATTGAATAACTGTGTTATCCGATATCTTTTTGTTTAGTTTTGTTTGGGTTTTCGTGCGTTCTGGTGTGATAACACGTCAGTGGAGTCCTTCATGGATGACCGCCGGTGAAATCTGTCTGTGCAAATGAAAACAAGCATCTTTCATTGTTGAAATTCTTGCTGCTATTTTAAAATAGCAGCAAGAGGAACATGAGTCAATCTGAAAATGTCTAACACTGAAGAACTTCAGTGACTGTAAATAAAAGATTGTTTGCTTACTTACCCAGTGCTTTCTGTTGAAACTGTTGCTAGGGAGCATGGATAGAAAAAAAAGCAGAGCCCCATAGTGATTGACAGTAAATGGCATAGGGGATATAGTTTGAATGCTTGAGTAATTTGCTACACCTTAAAGCAAATGCCAAAACAAGCTTTAGTCAAACTCCGCGACTTTCAGACAAGGACTGCAGCTGCATCTGTTTTACCTTTTTGGATTTGGGGACCTGCTCGGCTACATAAGCTCCCCGTATCAAAGAGATTTGATCTTTAGAGATTTACTCTTCCTGTCCAACTTCTCCGCAAGTGGTGCATGCCGCATAATGAGATTTCCGTTAAGTTGGAGGGAGGCTCTGGCTCATTTGTGTGGGTGCAGCAAGGCAGCTAAAAATAACCCAGGGGGTTGATGGAGCAAAAGAGGGATGCATGTGCTCGTAACGCAGACCGATAGCGGCATGTTGATGCTTTTTTTTTTTTGTTAGGATGGAAGGCAAGGGATTGTAGGGGAGTGGGAGGAAGAGATATAGGTAGAGAGGCGAGGTTAAAGGAGAGGGAGAGAGAAGTGAGGAGAATCAGGAGAGAATCCGGCAGAATGGAGAGGGAGGAAGAGGCCAAACTCCGAGAGCTCGGAGACTCTCTTTCTCCAAACTGACAGCCGGCTCGAGCTCCTGCAGTGAAGTGCTGTGTAGATCCAGTTACACAAATCCCCGTGTGCACCTTTTGGAAGTGTGAGCGTGCGGAGGGGAGCTGATGAGATGGTGAGGGGGGGAGGCTTCCTGCTGAAGCGTGTGACCTAGCTTACAGCAGATAGTGCCAGAGTGGATAGCACTGCAGAGTTCGTCCCCTTCACATTTTCTTATTTGAAAAAATATGCTGAAAGGGATTTTGTGTGATTCATCAAGTTTGTTAAACCTTTATAAAGCATGAGAAAATGCTTTATAAAGCAGTCTGCTTCCATAGTCCTGCATGCCATGTCCAAGTGCAGTGCATTGGTAGGTGGCCATGATGTTGGCGTAGTCCAGGTAGAGAAGAAAATTCTCCAAACTAATCTAGCTTCATGTGAAAATATAGTGAAACTTCCTCAGCAAAAGCTGCTTTTCCATTACAAATGTGTGTAAAACTTTTATTACTCCACTAATGTCGAGAAAGCACAATTTCACAATTGCGGTGCTATTTCTTGCTATAATTCAGTTCAATGTTTATGATTCAACATTAAGAAACTAGAGTAAAATGGCAACCACTGGAGAGATCCAATGGATGTGCCACTGCTGACCAAAATGGACTCTTAGATGTTTTTCTTAATCCTAGTTAAGATATTTGCACTATAAAGTACTTTTTAAGATTTTGTGTTTCTGCAGTGAGTTAATAATCCTTGCAGTTTGTTTGTGACATTAGGGTTTCACAGTAGGACAATGATCCAACACCTAACCAGGAAGTCCAACTCTGAATGTCTCAGAAAGTTAAAGTCTTGGTCTAGTAAAACTTTACACTTAAATCTTAAAATCTCAATTTCATGACTTTAAACAGGCTGTTCATGGTTGAAAAACCCTCCATTGTGGCTGAATTACAGCAATTTTTGCAAAGAATTGTGGCCCACAATTTTTCCGTAATGATGTAAATCACTCCGTTGTGATACAAAGGGTGGCAGAACCAGGCGGTAGTTTTCGGGGGCAATTACTTTTGTACATAAGAAAGTTTTCATTTTAATAAATCATTTGAAAATCATCATGTTTCTACTGAATTATCATTGTCAGATGGTGCGACAAAGAAGAAAAACAAAATGAACTTTTCACAGTGCATTAACAATACAAAGACTGCTCTCCACACTTTCACTTTTTTTTGTTAGTTTTTCAAATTAGTAATGTTTTATTAAACAAGCGGAAGTTCTGAATTCAGTGTCTGATCTGTACCAGCTTAGTCAGCTACATTTCTGGTGACACACCCGCCTCACAGCCCCACTAATATCTCTTTTCTTTCAAGCGTGGGCATGTGAGAGTGTGTGACTGTGTCATCGGGACCAAATTAGCACAGGTTGTGAGATTTTTTTTCCAACTGGGTGGCATCATAAAGCACATGCTGGCTTTAGTAAGAGCTGAAACTGAGAACTGCGAGAGGGCTTTGTGTATATGACACATACATGCCTGCACACCCAGCGTGTTCACCAGGTCATGAAGCGGCAAGTCGTCACCGTCATTCCAGAGCAAGCTGAGTCTCGCCCGTCTGCGTTTATTGTGTGGTGTGTGGGTCGGTCGGAGTTTCAGCTGAATCGCAAAAGCTGACCTCGCTCAGGCTCCAGACGTTTGTTTTGCAGTCCGTGTCAACGGCGTAAACTCCGTTCTCCTGGAAACGCTGGCGTTTGCTGCAACAATCACGGCGCTATTTATGACAAATCGTATATGATTACAATCTGTGTGTGTATTCAAAGCATCAGGAGAGAACAATTTGATGCATATTGCCACTTAAAGCTGCTCATGAATAGAATTATTTTACAGCCACATACTGAAGAAATAATGAATAAATTTGAAATGTTGGACAGAAAATTGATGTCTAAACAGTCATAAAGTGGAATTTTAATGACTTAGTTCTTTATGATATATTTCTTATGTGGAATAAATGCAAACATTAAAGTAAAGGTTATCTGGATGACATTACCACTTTGAGTTCTGGAAGTTTGGGCCCTGTTCCAAATAGGCCTTTCAAGCAATTAAGCCAGTAATCACATGACAAACTAATATAAGCTCCACAATTTCCATTCTTTGGAATGCAACTTTGTGAGTTGCAATTTTGTAAGAGACACCCTATTCCATTTTATTTATGGTTTTGGTTATGTGTGTTATTTCCATTTTAATGTTTATTTTTTTGATATTTCAAGTTTTCTTTAGAACATTTAAGTTTATTGGTCTTTGTCAATAGATTACTTAAAAGTAGATTCTTAACAACAGTATCATTTATCACAATAATTTCTGGGAACATTTATCGTCCAGCAAAGTCTGTCCTGACCAGCAAGTTTGATTTAAGTTTAAATAGTTTTTGCTAAAAATGCCGGTTATTCAGAGTGCTGTATCCAAGCATAGCCATAAAAAGTTGAGTGGAAGGAAAGAGTGTGGTAGGAGAAGGTGCAACTGGGATAACTGCAGCCTTTAGAGGATTGCCAAGCAAAAAAAAAAATCCATTTGGGAAAGGTTCGCCTCACATCAACAAAATTTGGATAATCAAAACTGACATAACCGTGACCCCAACCTTATCGAAAAATAATGGATTAGGCTTTAACAGTGACTCCATATCACAAAACGTACCAAGAGCCAAATTAACATGCCATATATGAATGTGTTCTAGTATATAAACGTCTGACTGAAACTGTAGCCCATGTGTTTTCCTGTAGACTGAGGCCTATGGGCGAAGAGTGACTTAATTGCTTTGACTTCTATCGTCAAGAATACAACAGCAGGAACATGTTAGGCCCAGAGCCAATGGCACGTGTTTTCCTTCATGGATTTAAACCTCGCAGAAGTGAAAAAGGAGAAAAGAAAGGAGGTCAAACTCTGCAGTGTGGGTTAAAAATGCATGCTTGATTTGGCAGTTGTTGAAGGATGAAAGTTGTTGAAGTTTAAAGCTGGTTGGTGGAAACTGAGGTGCTTTTTAACAGAATATTGCTGAAATATTATAGAGCTAAAAGCTTGGGAGTGTTTTTCCTTTTTTTAAAAAACATTACGTCAATGACTTTTTGCAAATTAAGGAATAATTTTGATCTTAAGTACAACATTTTCCTTTCTTCCAGAGCAATCCTCTTCTGCTAAATCCAGGAGATTAAGGACTTGTTATAATTCCAAATAAGAAGCTTCGAAAATCCACATAAGAGACTTGAGGGACTTAGCGATTTCACAAGGAGGGACGTTCCTTAAGCCCCCAGCAGACGGGGAAACCATGTCACGAAGTTCTGAGGATCCTCCAGACCGCTGGAAGAGGTTGAGGGGGACATAACCTGCGAGTCAGGTGTCTGTGGGATTTTGGAGATGGGTTTAATGATCTGTGGCAGAAAACTGGAAAAACAGCACGGAGCAACTTAAGAAGCAGGCATGAAGAGAGAGATTAAAAAGCAACACATCCGCTTATTGACAGATTTAAGAGATAACGGTGACATGGAGCAGCTTTGTTTATGCATCAGATAAGCAACTTTTATGTTTCATGTGGTGCATTTCTTTGATTTGCATCATATACAGCGCTTTTTATGCCACTTTTAAAAGTAAAGAAATGAGTTTCACTTTGAATTGTAGCAATCACAAGTCTTTTTTGGTATAAAATTGACACACAAAAAATCAATAGTCCCCTCATTAGTCTTGCAGTCAAACCAGCAATGCAATTTATTGGAAACAGGGTAAAAATGGATTAACTGCCATGAATTTTACTGCAGAAATCATAAAGTGTGTAAAAGACGAACGTAGCCGGTAGGTCTGGTTGACGTTTCAGTTTGTAAGATTTAATAGGATCATTTGGCAAAGAGTGCATGCAACATTGATAACCACTTTCCTCCTCAACAATATGGTCGTTGTGGCGCTCTAAAGTAATTGTTTTCCAATCGATAGCCATGTTGAACTGCAATGTTTTTGAGATGATGAAGAGGACCGTTTGGGTTCTCAGTCTTTGGTGGTCTGCTTATGATTTGTCAATTGGATGGGGAAAGCAATGCTAGGATATTTTATTGAAATGTCCTTGTCCTTTGGAGAGTTTATTTTCTCCACTTAAAGTGCTGCCTTCCAACTATTTAACCAGAATAGGATCAAGTTGATTTATAAATGTGTACAGCGGACTGTTGCTTAATTGCAGTTTAGTATTTTCAGATTCACAGATTTTTTTTTCTGTGGAATAATTCCAAATCATTTGTGGAAAAATTAGCTTTTTTTTGCAGATTATTCTGAAGAGGATATCTGAAATATTGGATAGAAATTGCAGCTAGGGAAGTTGGGATATTTTGGGGCAACACTACAGGAGTGCCATTCATTACTTTGACACTGATTGGCTGCATCAGAACAGGGATACTGTAGATATTCACTTCTGTGGTAGTGTTATGAATGTATGTGTTTTTGGTGTCCCAAGTTCTTTTTACAGCTGCTCACAGGCAACAGTTGTCCTAGTACAACCATTTTTTGGGATATCATGTCCATTAGGTAAAACCTCAACATATATCCATTATTATTCTTTGCATTTAAAAGAAAAATAAGTTTGATTCTACATTGTTACTCCACTAGGACTGAGTGAACTTATTCAAATCTGTTTTGTATCAACTCTGTCCATAAAAAACATATTTTTAGTGGTTTCTTGACTTATTTTACCCACATACTGCATCTCTACTAGACGATCAAATAATAAAAAAAATGTCTGTAATAAAAACTCTGATGTAAAGCACCAAGATTTACTTGCTAGGTTTAGCAACTGTGGGCTTCATTTTCAATGTTTTGTATTTTCTGTGAAAAGTCAACTTCAAGCTGCTGTAAAAATATGGTGCATTAATTTGCGGTTTTGAGCTCTTTAGATCTTGTAAATGGGAGGCGCTGTACTTCATTCCAAGATGGAATATTATTAAACATCATAAAGTGCCAATAAACAATTCATGGTAATTTTCAACATATGGGCCAGAATTTATATTCACAAACACTACAGGGTAGAAACTTCAACAACTCAGGCTTCATGTTGTAGCAGGAACACACATAACCCAACACCTATTCTTTTAATTCAATTTTTATACTTATTTTTGCTTTATTATGTTTATTACAGCACACATTTTACCCATTGTCCCCAGGTTCATTTTTGAATTTGCTGGCTATCTTCTTTGCTTATAGTGTTCTATAGTTACTGTGTTTTCTTGAAGCTAGGTATCATCTACATATTTGAAATACATAAATAAAAACAAAAACGTTATTTGCACTCAAATTGCACTATGCAATAAAATAAATAAAAACAATGCCTACATCAGCTAAATGATTGACATAAACATACAAATCAATGACTAGATAGTGAATCAGGTCAGTATGATCCAGCCAGTGATCTCCGGTAGATTAGATTTATGTTTGCTGGACATTTATGATGGCAGCTGTTAAAGACCTAACAAGTATATAAAATGTCAGTGTTCTTCCTTTGCTGGCTGTAAACTCTTTTAGCTGAGTCATACACTGAGTGACTGGTGGAAATGCACCCCATTTAGAGTATTACTTCAGCTTAAGTGTTCAGTTTCATGAGGACCCTGACAAAAGTTCATATTTTATTGGTGTCAGAAGGTGGGGAGAAAGAAAGTCGAATGAAATTAAACCTATTGGATAAAACCACTTTTCTCTGCAAAGAATTATGAAATTTAGTAATTCCCTATATAGGATTTGGTTACAATTGCTATATGTGTACTTCATAGATACCACGCAACTGCACAACACACCCAAGTTCCCTAATAAAACCCAAATGCAACCCATAATAAACTGTCAGTAGCTAAAAAACTGACAACTCTTGATTAAATGTATTTCTAGACTCGTAATCCACCAAATATCACCTCTGATATTTGGTCTATATGTGCAAGTTAATTTATTTCAGTTATTAAATTCAAGTGAAAATGTATCTCTGACAACTACTGCCTTGCAGCTAACGGAAATATAAAATTCAGTTTCTGAAAGAAACATGAGACCATTAAAAATAGAATTAATATGCCATATTATAGTCATTTTATGGTAATGGGGTAGACTGATTTAATAGTCGGAAAAAGGTTTTTCTAAAGAAGGTGTTCAGAGTGTGCACAATCCAGAAATAGCTGCAATCTTGAAAGAATTGTGTAGCAAAGACAGAGTTGTAGAGAGAATCAAAGAAGTATAAAATATTACATCAGTGCATAAAGCACCAGGAAACAAGATGCAGCTGTCGTTTAAATTATTTTGAGCCAATCCTGAACCATATTCAATGTAGATTCCACCTCGAATAAAGTGAAAAAATAGCTGCTGTTTTTTCAGGTGAAACTAAATTTTAAATTTTATTGGAAATACTTGTGCCAGAGTGTGAAGGAAGAGTAAATGTCATAACTGAATTAACTTGTTTCCAGGCTAAGTGAAGTTAGTCCTTAAAACGGTGAAAAAGGTTTTGAGTGTAATTAGAAGAAACCCTGAAGTGAAGGTAGAACCTGAGGTTTTTTTTCAATATCGACAGACAAAACCACTTGCCCTACCTGCAAAACAAAAAAAAGTTTCCTGTAGAGAAATTAATGTGCGTGGAAGTGGAATAAGCGGGGATTTCTCTTCTGGATGCCAGACTCTCCAATGGGCTCAGGAATAAGATGCAGGCTGACCTCTCTGCTTGAAATGCTCTTTCAATTAAGCAGCTTTTGACTCAAATCTGTGGCGGTATTGCACACTCAATACTTCCACAGTTTCAAGAACTTGCCTAAAGCACCACTTCAAAATAATTGCCGCCCTTCTAAGTGTGTTACTACTTATGGATTTGGGCTAACTGTAGAAGGTTAAAAGTTTACGTTTCTGATGTTGAGATTCAAATGCACCACTCCAGTGAAGAGAGAGGGGGGCAGAAGGAAAGGAGTCCAAAGGAAAAGTTGGACCAAGTTAAAAATGAAGCAAGCAGAAGAAAATGGAATATAAAAAGAGGGAGGAAAAAGACTTCTACTTCTGTTTCATCTCTTTGTGCTTCGCTTGACAGCTCTTTGTGGATGAAGAACACGATAGCTGGGAGCGGCTCTGACGTTGGCACCCTATGAAACATTTAATTGCGCCATCATTCAGGGGAGGAAGGGAACCGATGGGTTGTGCTGCTGCGTCGGCACGTCTTCTCCAAGCCGCGAAAGCCCATCAGTGCTCCCGCTCGGCGTGCCAAGTGGGCCGGGCGAGCCACTTTATGAAATGGGTCATTAGCTTGTAATATTATTAGAAACACTTAGGGCAACCGTCTCATTTATCTGCAAGTGTGATCACATGAGAAAATTTGTTGCAATGTCGGCAGCACAAGTGGGACTTGTGACTCTTGTCCTGGAGGTTGTTGATCTGTTCCTCATTATTGCAGACTTTGAGGACACACTCCACAAGCTTATGCCGCTGTTGGCGAGACAATCGTGTTCTCAGATGATGCATGTTTCACTGTTGCATGAATGGGCTTTTTTTTTTTCTTGCCAGTAATGTCCAACTCACTGAATCTATAGGGAGGCGCTTCAAAAATTAGCTTTGAATTTTGGCTACATTCGCATGTGTGCCATATGGAAGAAAGCGTGACCATTTGTACATTACACATGTTGCGTGTTTGTCAGCTGTTGCCTACCGACCTTCGTCAATTTGTTTTTTTGTCTGCAGTGGAAAGTGCACAATGTAAGGGAATGTGGCAAGATTTGCCACCAATTCAGAGCAGCAAATGTGAAAAAATAAAAAGATTAGAGAATATTGATTATATCTGAAACCTGTTGGTAACTTGAACTTTTAAATTTGTCTTCACACTAGATGGAAGTTTCTCATTATTAGTGACCAGATTCAGTGCCATTGGAAATATAAGCCAATAATGATGATGTAATAATGATGAACTCATCCAATACGCCAGTAAGCAGCAAGTGATCATGGTTGTTTTGTTTGTGGTCACTAAAGTTTAAAGCTCTTATAAACTCTATTATGTGTCGCTAGTGTCCAATCAATACAGTTTAAACATTTCCCCCAAAGAACACACTTCCTTTTGCTGTATTTTTGGAATATTTTGAAGCATTGATCTTTTGTTGCGAGGTAATTTAAATTATCTGTCCTTTAAAGTTAACATCATGCATCACTGACTCTACTTTATGTGACCTTTCTGCCAGTACTGGCAGGATGAAGCTGCACATTCTAGCCATGAGAAAATAACAAGTGCTTTAGGATGTTTTCACACCTGGTAGTCCAGTAGACTCTGTTTGATTTGGGGACCAACTTTAAACATTTTATGTTTTCAATTGGTGTGGTCCACTTTCTCACACTACTGTGTCAAACAGACGAAACCTTTTGAAACACCTGTTTACCTCCTCGCCTGTGCTGGCGCTGCACCAAGAACCACTGAAGAAAACAATATGAAAACCTCAGAAGCACAACTTTCTTCTTTACAAAATGTAAACAAAAATGGAGTGGTGTGAGATTTTAGTGGTTTTAAGATTTCTCTTTTGTCTTTGGCTAAAGACCACAAGCTATTTCTCAGGCTAGAACTAGCTAGAGCTAGACTCATGCATTGTTTTTCTTGTATTGACCCAGAATGCGTTGCACTTCAGTATACGTCCTGCTTTAACATCCCTCTCCAGTCTGCTTGGCATTCAAATATTTATTAAATCCACGCCACTGTTCACCTCAACCAAACCAAAACCTAGAGTTTTAGGTTTTGAAGAAGTTAGGCTTTCTTTGTAACAACACTGGAGTTTGATCAAAGCAGACTAAACAGGACTGGTCTGCAGGCATCCTTACATGTTTTTTTCATGCTTGGTCAATTACAACCTATTTTTTGTTAAGAATATGAGATTCTTAAAATGTCCTTGAATTTGAAGGTGATTTATTCTTTAAACTTTGTGGTGCATCCCCGTGGATTTGAACTGCGACTTTCTGCCTGATATAGTGGGGCTTACTTTGCACATACAAGATTTAGTGTTTAGCTTGGCACTGCTTTGGCCCTGTTCTGGACGTTGTTCTTTTGAAATTTGCAGTCATTAATGCTGATGTCACTTCTCTCTCGCTGAAGCATGGTTAGGAAGCGGAAGCAATGTCTTCATAACCGTGCCTGCTTAATAAAAAAAATGAAGTGTTCACAAAATGACACAAATTAATCAGAAAAACATGAAAGATCTTAATAGAGCACATTGTCCTTGATTCGGTCTCCATGACTTTCCCCATGAGTTATTATTTAAACATTAATCAATTAAAAGACAACGGCTTTACACTATGTGCATTGTAATTCATGAGAGTTGCTTCTGATTCGATGGGAAAAAGGTCATTGTGTGAGAAAAGGACAAATCGATGCTATTCATAAAGCACTTTCTGTTCTTGTCTCAGATTTATCTACCATTTAATCCATCAATTGGTTATGATCTCATTCCACATCCATTTATATGTTATGCAGTATATGCGATACCTGATAAAATTCTGCACACAATCTATTAGAAGGAGTAATTCCCTATCGCTGATTCCCATCATCAATCTGGGATGTGCGGTGCACGCCAGGAGCTATTTGGTGATAAAGTGCCACGGTTGACTTTTCGGGTCACCCCTCACTTTCTCTTATTTCTTCTTTTTTGTATTTAGCAAAGTTGTATTATAAATCTACTGGAATTTCACATAAAAAACCTAAACGTCCAAGAAAGAATTTAAAGCAAACACTACCTCGCATGAATAAAACTCTTGAAACTAATTGCATTTCATGTTGAGGATACGGGTGGAAGAACAATTGTTTCTGCAAAACGAGAGCGCATGAGAAAAAGAATGGCTCATGGGAAGTATGTATGTAATGTTTTATTGTCTGGAGCAAAAACAAAATTGAGGGGGGAAAAAAAATCGTGAATGGAATTAGTTTTGGTTTTAGGGATTTTTCTTTAATGCTGTTTTGATCCCCCATACCTGAGCGGCTGCTCGCACAACAAAAGGATTCGACACAATCCGTCCCGCGACTTAATACTTCTGATGCTGGGATCCTAAAAACTGGGTCACCGGCTTTGCGTTTGAACTGTTTGCCGAGCAAACAACAGGATCGGGGCTCGGTGTCCGTGGCGTCGGCGCAAGCTGCTCAGTCTGGCAGACAGCATCATAAGATCGCCCCCAGGGTAGAGCTCAGCAACAGACTACAGTTCAGTCAGGAAGTGGGGGTGCGCGGACAGACAAAGGCGGCGATTATGATGGTGCTTCATTCATCAGGTTTGCTAAGTACACAACGCAACGTGTGGACACTTGAGGTGGAATGTTAGTAAGAGCCCTTAAATTCTCATTTCACTTTTTTGTTAACAGCAAAATGAGATTTAACTCAGCAAAAATATTGGCTTATTTATCCATATTGCCTGACAGCTAACCAAATAAACAACTTCTATAAGCTTGACTGTAGCCCATTTCTAATTTAAATGTTAGCTACACTAAAGTAAACACTAAATGCACTTTTTAAATAAGTGCTTACTGTTAAGGAAGAAAAGAAATCCAAAGCTACATGGCAATGTGTGAAAAACTGATTGGCCCCTAAACCTAATAACTATTTGGGGCCCCATTAGCAGCAACAACTGCAATCAAGCATTTGCGATAAGTTGCAATGAGTCTTGTACGGCGCTGCGGAGGAATGTTGGCCCACATCAAACACTTGTTCACACCACTGTGCACCAAAAGGAACACATTAAATATACAAATGATATAATTTAAGCCTGTAATATTGCATGCAGGTCCACTCAGTATACCTTTGTTTTAATGGACTGACAAAAAAATTCTTAACGGTCACATTAGAGGTTGGACAATATAATAGTATGCTGATAAATCAAAGTGTTAATTATCTAAAAACTGAATCATATAAATCCTGGAATTATCCCAGAAGCAAACAATTCTGACATAATTTCATATGGGTATTGGGTCAACCAAAACAAAGAATAAAATATCAACTGCTGTCATTTTTAAACATCCATCAATCTCTAGTCCAGATATATCCAACTCTTCAACTTAAGCCAACAATAAAGATCAGAGAAGAAGACATACGGGTCAGGTTACAAAGTAGGGAGGCCTGGTTCTGTTTCGGGTTAGAAGTGACTGTTATTTCATACATTGTTAAATTGGATTGTTTAGTATAGCTTGGGTCGACTGTAGCCTTCTTTTGACCTTGTTGAGCAAAAACATGGTTAAGAAAGCCTTAGACTGGACAGATCAATAGAGTTTAATTCTAACTCACGTCCCATCAATTAAAGACAAAATGGATGGATTAACACTGAGAGACTTTTGCAACACAAGTCGGCTTGCTCAGCCAATGCAAATATGTTAACACTTCACTTCTTTCAATGCATCTCTGGCTAAATTCAACTTTTGGTCTCATATCCTTCCACTCCGAAGATCCTAAACTCCCTTTGCTGCTCTAACAATCACATCCAGCGGGGGCCATTGTTCTGCCTTTTGCTGCTCACAGTTCATTAAATGTCAAGCCGGAACTCAAAAAGGCGAGAAAGCATTGCGGCCTGGGCGATATCATGTGTGAGACATTAATTGACTAGTGCTTACTTCAAAGCACCCCGGTGAATCTCTGGGATACAAATAAGAAAAAAAGAAAAGCAGTGATCAATATTGTTGCCCAGAAGAGATCTTCTGTTGTTGTGCTGTCGGATATGAATATTTATGACCTGCGGCTTCGGGGATGCTGCATCAGATAGACCATTTTTATAAATAACTGGGTGAAATCTTATGGATTTTTTTTCAGACTTCTGTTTGAAAACATTTTTGCTAATAACCCCAATCTATCATCTGTGGTATATATGAGATGGTGGCCACTTTATTGTTGTAATACACATTGTTATTCTGTGTATTGAAGGTATTATTTGGGCATTTTCTTACAATATTTCAGGGGGATCTATGTAGAAAAACCACATTTCCAAATCAGTAATTACATTTGAGGATACAGGATATTTTTTTCTCTCTGGCTGCTATTCAAATCAAACATAGGCATGGTTTAAAAGGAATTGTAAACAGTCACAGCTGGTGTATGGTGCACTGTTTGAATTAAGGTCTTAGTTTGTTTGGCCGTGTGAGTCGAGCTTTGAGTGTGTGCATAAGAGTGTAAACAGGGCACTTTATGTCCAACTTTCATCTGTGCCTTCCATTTCATTTCCAGTGAGCTCGCTGCGCATTGTGCATTGGGCGGCATTGTTCGCATTTCCACATAATTGCGTTACACATGATTACAGTTGGTGTACAGAGGCATTACGTTGAGGAGCTACAATCGAAACCCGGACATCCGCGGTTATCACAGCGGGCTCTGCTCATATGGAACAAGAGGCACTTAGTCCTGATGTACCACCGGTTTCGTCATTGTTGTGCAAATTTATGCAGCAAAATGTCACCGTATCAGCCACTCTGGATGCGATGCTAATGCAAATTACTTTAAGTAATGTCCTCGAGTTCAGAAGAAACCCTCGCAGCAAGATGCTGTATGATAAACAAGACCTACAAAAAACATTACGTGACATTGATTCATACATTGGAAATGATGTATAACCTGGGTAATTACTCGGAGAGCATGAACCTGGGTCCCGTCCTGTGGACATATTTACTTCCCTTGAACTTTTTTCAGATTTTGTAACATTACAACCATAGCCTTTAACGTGTTTGGTGGTGGTCATGTGATGTATAAACACAAAGTTGGGTGTCAAAAAGAAGTGAAATTATATTTTTCAACAAATGAACATCTGAAAAATATGAAAGGAATTAGTAGTCAGCTGCATTTCCTTTTAATAATCCCAAGGATCAGCAATATGACGATGCAAGATTGTGACAGATTAGAATATGTTGACAATCTGCCACTGCAGAAATATAGTGGGATGGTCAATAAGGCAAATTTTTTGCATTGTATTTTTATGATCTCACTCAGCTACATCATATTTCCTCATTTTTCCTTCAGCTTCATAAATGAGCTTTTATGTGTCAGGGATGACTTTCTTATGTTTGGTCATTACAATGGTGGAAGTAAAGTATTGGTGAATATTATTTGATGGTTTTTGATTGTACACATTGTCTGACACATTGCTGAGGATGAACTGTGTTTTACATAGCTATCATTTTGCTTCCCTTCATGTAGAAGGAATCTGAGCACTCATCTGAGCACTCATCATTAACTGTTATGCACCTTATAGTGTTATGCACCTTATAGCTATAAGGTGCATAACAGTTAATTCTAAGTAAATAAACACTTAGCAGGATGTTTGCACTTATCTAATTGGTCTTGTTTGTGTTTCAAGTCTAAAATACGCTGATGCATTTATTAAATGTAAATTGTGCTTGATAGAAGTTAATTTAGACAAATGACTTAAAAAAATTTACAAGATGCGCTTTGTCAAAGTGCTCTGTTGTTTATTTTCTTTAATTGCCAGGTGCTGTTGTAGCTATAACATGCTGTTAAATAAACAAAGCTGCCATAATGGTTGACCTGTTCTGTTCCAGAGGTACAAAGCATGGAGAATTCAGTCTATTTTTCTGGGATGAGTGATTCACGCTAATTTTCAACCTCTACATCTTGTTTATTAGTCGTTTGTAGCGTCAACATATGATGAAATTATGTTTTGCATAGCTTGGATGATTTGCTCCTTACCAACAGATGGAAATGCAACTAATTCAGGTTATGTTTTATGCAACACTTTTTAAGTTCCCACAAATTTTGCATAATATAAGGGATGGAAGCATAGTAGCATAAGAAGAAACCTTAGCAGACGTACCTCTGCCAGCTAGCCTTAGCAAACACATAGGACACAGAATTTATAAGAAGATGCTCTATTCAGTTGAGATTAATGCTGCAACTAATGATTTATTTAGTTATTGATTAATCAATTATTCTGATGATTAATGAATAAGAAAAAAATTGGTACATTCTAATGACTTTTCATTTAACCACTCATGCTTTTTAAACAGTATTAGAAATAAATTAAGATTTAAATAAACAAATCAATTTCTTTTTTAAATAAAGTATACATTTTGACAAAAATGCAATAACATTGCATTCCTTTAGTTAATCTGAACCCGGTGAAGCTAAAACTCTGGCAATGGATGAGTTCTGGCTAAAACATATTCAGTTAATGATTAATGGGTTAATAAATTAGTTGATGATTATTTGAATGATCAATTAATCATGATTAATTGTTTCAGCTCAAGTTCAGATGCAGAAAAATAACCTAAACATGGAAACTGGATGGCATTCAACAAGGCAATTAGAGCAAACGGTTTGAGACTGAGTTACAAGCTTACATTTCCAGCAGCATCTCTGTACATACAATAATCAAACCACACTCATTCTGTAGCAAGGGTTGAAAACGCAGCTCACAGACACCGTGGAATCCGACATCGCATGAGCTACTCTGTAAATGGGCAAGAAATTCAGTTTCTATGTGTGCAAATCTGGCAGGAATAACCCAAAGTCTCCATTAAGGGTGGTGCTGAAAGGTTTAGTGACGAGATGTTTATTAATATTGTCAGAAGGAACTGTGTATTACATCGGAGGTTTGAAATTTGACTTTAGTGACAGCTGATGTAGGATGTTTGAAGGGCATCTGGGCGGCACCAGTCAAGTAATAACATTTCAACCTGTCTGGTACACTAGCTAATCTAAAAATATTTAATCTCTGAATTATTTTCACATTCTTATTTAGCTTACTTACTTTGCTAAAGTCACACCTTGAGGTAAGGCTCCTGCTGCTTATGAGTAGAAGCTGCTTGTTTGCTGAAACAATGTGTGCATGTAAATATATAGCTATTTTCCTCATGCAGACGAGGGATTCTGTTTTTAGATGCCAGCGCTGCATGCCAGATTGTGTGCTTGCGCATTTCAAGCTTCAGAGCCTATATGTATTCTTGCAGCAGAACTTTAGATCTGCGGGTTATTATAGGAAAATGAGAGGATCTGCAGACGAAATGGAGAAAAGGAAAGAACTCTGAAGGCATTGCAGTGTGATTAAAGACTACGCTTGCTCCAATCGGTGGGGGGTGGAATTATTCCACAGCAGGAAAAAGAAGGAAATGCAGCTTAAACATGTACATCCACCTAAATATCCATAAGCACTGCAGAGGACAGATAAAACATGTCGAGAAAAAGTCGTAGTATTGCAGTCCAGGTTACCTGGTGTGTTAATTAGTGAGGAGGCGGAGCACTGCTGAGAAGCAGACAATTTGCAGAGTCACATCATATAGCAATTCTTTATTTTTCCTCTTTCAGATACAACTTCTGTTTATATTCTGTACAGCACTGAAGGCACACAAAACCCAAAGATAAAATGGAACAGAAGTATATACAAAATATACAGAATAAATAAGTCAATCTAGTTAAAGTAGAAAAGCTACAGAGAGTGTGCTTACATGAGCTGTTTCTGAAAACAGGGAACGTAAATCCGGTCCACTCTGCAAATGTCTCTGTCTTCAACTGTTCCTGGCTGTTTGTTGTTTTTTTAATGAATTCAACAGAAATATAATGGCGTCGGTCTCCCACATGAAATGAGCACATGGTGAGCGGCTCGTTTCTGGCAGAAATGAAAACTAAACCGTTTCAGCAGGACTCTTGTTGATTGTCATGCACCATCTTATGGCATTTTAAATAGTGCAATGCGTTTTGTACAAGTTGTGTAGATACTGTACTCCACTTTCTGACTGATCTGCCTCAGTCTGTATAAAAATAAAGTTCCTCTGACTGCAGCTTTGCAGCGCGTTGGATCAATCATCTGTCAGGAGGAGAACCTCGCTCCTATCGCTGTGTTTTTTTGTTTTTTTCTTCCTTTTTCAATGTACTTGGCTGTACGAACTGCTGACTCTACGGCACGAGAACTCTGGTTCCAGCGTTAAAGCTGCTCTCATGGGGGGTTGACAGGAGGGGGGGTGGTGTAATCAGGTCACGGCCAGAATCGGGATAGACTGATTAAGCAGAATTCTGGGTCAAGCACTGATTGAAATTCACTCAATTCTTTCCAAACATCTGCTTTATCCTGGGAGGAGGCCGAGTCGGGGGAGTGGGGGAGAGGGAGTTGTGCTGCGTGGATCAATTCGCTCGGCTGCTGTAGGAGCATGAAAATTTAATCACATGTAAAAAGCTGATAGAGTGGATTTCAGCGTGGGTTTTAACCCAAGCCTGCTCGGCAGACAGCCACAGCTTCTTCCAGGTTTGATTTGGCTGAAAATGCTTAGTAGGGATGCACCGATCAGTTGGCAAGAGATGAAATCGGGACGATTTCCCCCTCCGTCAGCAGGTTCAAATACAGGTAAGGTGAAAAAAAAACCTCAATTGAATTGTTTTTTATTGATGACATACATCAGAATTCCTCTTAAAGAAGTGTAAAATAAAATTTGGCACAGAGTAAAACAGAAATTGGTCTCAGCCGGAAAAAGCCTGATTGGTGCATCTCTACAATATTCCACCTTCAACAGATGAGCAGAAACGGAAAGATACATTCTGTGCTACAATAAACACATGTGCCTGTGTGTATATATATATATATCTATATCTATCATATTTCTATGTTTTTACATTTCACACTGTGGAAAATAGAGGAGGGCAAACAGGCCAAGGCACTTGGTTCAGACATGATATATATGTCAGCTCAGTTAAACGCAGTCTGATGTTCCAGAACCTCCAAGTAGTCCGGCTCCGTGTGCAGGTTCGCTTTGAGCTCAAAGTACTCGTTCTTGGTTTGTTCCAGCATGACCTTGCGTGGTCTAGAGTACATTATCGCCTCCATTAGCTTTAGCTCCTCCTGGTGCCCTGGGACCTGCATGTCCATGGCAGGCTGCAGCTGCGGCAGGTTTTTCCTGAAGTACTCGGTTATTCCGAGCTGCTGCTGAAGCTCCTTCTCTCTCTCCAGGATGTTCCTGTACAGAGAGCTGGGAGTCCCCAGGGTCACGAAGTCCCCCGGCCGCTCCTCAGCTATGGCCCTGAACTTGGGGTTTCCCGTCAGCGGGGAGGTGTTCTCCTTCTCCATGATGCTCCGGCAGACATGGTGCTTTGGATCATCCAGACTGTAATCCAGATCTGAGTCGTGGCCCTTGTGCTGGGAGCAGTAGGTGGGGTTCCGGCAGATCTGGACAATGGGGCTGTGAGATCTGTCCTCATATAAGGAACCGGGCCCTGTCCTCTGGGTCACGGTGTGGTGGGTGGTCTTCTGCCCATACATGCTGTAGTGTAAATGGATCGGGGAAGTGCTGCTGGTGTTTTCCCGTGCTGGTTCCTCCGCTGCCTTTTTCTTTGCCTTCCGCCGCCTACGGTGCACCACGAAGACCACCAATCCGGCCGAGCAGAAGATGATCATGAGGATAAAGATGAGGAGGCTGAGGATGAGCACTGAGAGCGGTATGGAGTCGGTTAAGGAGATCAGGAGACCCTTGTTTGCAGGGGGCCCCTGCGTGACTGTGGATGTCTCCAACCCAGGACAGAGCATCTCGTGGCGAAGACTCCTCAGCTCCGTCTGCTTCACCTTCTTGGGGGTTTCACACAGAACAGAGCCCACCACGGTGTCTGTCTTAAGCTTCTCCACCCACTGCTTGAGACTGAGCAGGTCGCAGCTGCAGTCCCAGGGGTTGTCCTCTAAATAGATCTGCTCCAGCACGTTGAGCTGATCCAGCACGTTGCTCACCGGCAGGTGCATGAGCAGGTTCTTCCTCAGGTTTAATTTGACCAGGGGAACGTTGCGGAAGATCTGAGCCGGAAGGGAGCTCAGTTGGTTGTTGTTCAGTGACAGCAGCTTCAGTTTGGGCAAGGGGTTGAATGTGCCTGGCGCAATCTCCTTGATGAGGTTATATTCCAGGTAAAGAGACTCCAGGTTGTGGAGGCCCACGAACATGGTGGAAAACAGCTTCTCGATCCTGTTCCCGTTCAGCTGAAGCTTTTTCAAGCTGCTCAGGCTGAGAAATGTTTCGTTATCGATGTAGTCAATGCGGTTGTTGGCCAGGTTGAGCAATTCCAACCTGTCGTATGTGACAAAGTCATACTTAAAGAGTTTCTGGATCATGTTTCCTGTCATAACCAGCTTAGTAGGGCTCTCCTGAAGTATTCCGATATCAGACACCTTCTGAATCCCTCTGTCCTGACAGTGCATCAATAACCCAGCCTCCGGGTGATTGTGGCATGAACAGTGCTCCACGCAGGGACTGTCGGGAACATGGGAGGGTGTCTGTTTGGGAATCTGAGATACCTTGGACGATGGCGTAACAACCATATCCATTGATGGCGGTCCCTCCAGCGGGAGGTCTTTGTGGAACGGACACAGAACATCCCGTTTGACTTTAGCCAGGATGGTTCCCTTCAGGTGCTGCGGTGAGCTGCACACCACGTCACTGATGACCGACTGTGCCCTCATGTTCTCCATCCAGGTTTTTAAATGGAGGACATCACAGTCGCAGATCCAGTCATTGTCCTCCAGGAGGAGCTCCATGATGCGCCCGATGTGCTCCAGAAAGCCCACATACGGCAGCGTCTGGAGCTTGTTGCCTCGTAGGTCTAGGTGAGTGAGCGGCACGAAGCGGAAGATGTTGCTGGGTAAAAACTCGATGGAATTGTCATTGAGGATGAGGACTTTGAGGCGGATCAGCTTGTTGAATGCCCCTGGCTCGATGATCCGGATGAAATTCGTGTCGGCTTGAAGGAACTCTAGATTTATCAGACCCTGGAAAGTGTCCTCTTTCAGGGTGACAAGAAAATTGCTATTTATGTGGAGCTTTTTCAGGGAACCGAGAGTGTTAAAGACCCCTGGCTCCAGCTCTTGTATGCTATTACCCCCGATGTGCAGAGAAAGGGCGCCCCTAAGCCCTTCCATTTCCTCCACTCGGAGCTCCACTAAGTCATTTTTGTAAAGGTTCAGATGGAAGGAGACACCTGACGGGATTTGGATTTGGGAGATTTTGCTGATGTTCCTCTGCTCGCAGTTGAGATGAAGGACGCCGTCCTTTGCCTCGCAGGAGCACAGAGACTCACACGACTCGCTGATGGAAGACGACGCCTTTGAGGGATAGATATCTTGGGTGTGAGCTGCCGACAGAAACAAGCCGATTAAAATGATCCAGGGCTGCATTCTGGACCTGGATATCTGTGGAGACAGAAAGGAGAGAGGAAAAAAAAGTGGTTTGATTACATTGGTTTCAGAAACGAATAAAAACACTTGGTAATTTTGTTTAAAACATGATTGTTTTGATTATCATGCTTTAAAACATAGTTTCTACTGAGTGTACAGATCGAGTTCAAACATGCCTTTATGAGGTAATCATATGCATGTAGAGAAAACAAGTGGTTCTGTATTGGATTAAGGCACAATTAAGGAAAGCCTTAAAATAAACAAATTCACCAACTCATTTAAATGCATATCTGCAACGCTGGATAGGTTTGTCTCCTGCAAAAGACCTTGTGCAAGGTTGGAGAAACTACAGGGAAATATACTGCACCTTTCATGTCCTTTTATTTAAAATATAAAATAAAATAAGTATTTTTGGTCTAGTTTCTAGTGCAAATATCCTGGTGTACTTGAAATAAGATAAAACTGACAAGTAACTTTTCAGTACGACATAGGAGCTTGTTTTATAAAGTCAAAATATTGAGGAAAAAGCACTAGCTATAAGTGAAATAATCTGCAGTATAAAAGGACATTTTGGCTTATAGTATGTGGAAAAATATCTTGTTCCACTGGCAGATTGTCACCGGTATCCAGTAGTTTTTCATCAATGTCGACAAATTATTGACTTAAAGCAAGCACCTCTAACATATTGAAAATGTACAGTACTTATTTAGTTTACTCTTATTTAAAGTATACTAATATATTTGAACTAGAAACTGGACCACAAATACTTGGTAAAATGTTATTTTTGCAATGTGATAATAAAGCAAGTGGTCAATCTTTAGCGGGTTATTTTCTCCTAGGATTTTCCTGTATTTTGCCCAAACCATCTTGTAACTCTGATTAACTTCCCATTCAAATTAATTTAATTATACAGAACCAAGAAACCATGTTTATTTATATTGGTCAGGACATGTAGCGCACCGCCTTCTGCTGTCACCACCATTGTTCTCTGTGGTTGATGGTGTTCTTAAGGTTGATTTTCTTCCAGCAAGCGTTTTGCTTGCAGGAGGAAAAAGGTAATTTATGATCTGCTCTGACTGGAAATCCTTCTTTGACATGTTTGGTCATAACCTGTGCTCTTTTTGATGTCCAAAAATGTTGAAATGCTGTTTTCTGATACAACGTTGCTAGGAACTTCTTTATCTCTGACTAGTCCGGTGTGTTTCTTGATGTCCATGATGCTGTCTGTTCTTACATTTACTCTTAAGATGACTATAGAAAGCAACAGGATGTGTTTAGAGTAAAAAGAATGGAAGACATCCAAACCATCTGAGATGTTTCTTGCTAAAAATGACTAGCATCACAATTGGTATTCAGACAGTGGGAAGCAATAACATTTTCTGCAGTATTGGGTTTTATTTCCAGAAGCCAAAATGCATTTGGATTGTACCGAAGGACATTAACCTTCTGACTACACAAGAAAAGAGATGAAGATGCTCCCTTTCCACTGACTCAGTGTGGGATACTTCTACTTTTAAAAAAATGACTCTCATTCCACTGAATTCTCTGCCCTTTATACATGCTGACTCATCTGAGTTAAGACTTTCTCAGTGTGAGTCATGCAATGTAAAAGTCGCTACAGTCCATGTCAAAGCCACATTTATGACAGCTGCTCTATCTGACTGATGAAGGGCTTTGTGTTTCTGGTTTAAAGACATCAGTCTGAATCCTTTAAGGTTATCTGATGGTTCCATCTCAAAAGCTGGCAATGCTGTTCGCTAAATTTTCAACCGAGCTCTTATGAAGAGGATTTCAGCTGAATTTCCCTTGAGTGACAAAAGGAATAATAAAAACGGACTTTTCCAAAAAGCAGAATCAGCATTTGATCGAAATCTATTACACAAAGTTGACTAACACTCCACGGATCAAAAGCTAATTCAGTCCCAGGGGGACCGGTGGGGAAGTGTAGACATCTTTCTAAGATCAAGGAACAGCCAGACATGCCGTGTTAGCTAACAGAGTTCTTCAAAGAGGTAGGATACAGAATATGACAGCTCTTCTTGGTAATGAATCTGATTAGCTTCTGAAAAAAGCAAGAATGGGGCGAGCCCGGCTCAGCTGGGTTTGTTGGAGAATGAATCCTCTGACTGATGATTCAGCCGCGATAGTCAGCCTTTCTTTTGAATTAAGTTCGGGAGAATACTTCCACCCAGTTGAGAGTCGATGAGGCGTGGGCACACTCTGACGGGGTGTTTGGCCTACAGCAGATACTGGGGGTGTGTGTGTGTTGACACTGGGGAATGTGGACTAAAGTAAAAATATAAATCCTACCTCTGTTACGCAACACCACACAAATTCTTTCTATTTCTCACTACAAACAGAAGACCTCAGAGAGAAGTTTGGCTTTCTCCGACATTCCCTCTCCACTATAACGTTGCTCACTTTCTTTGATAAATTATTGTGCGGTCGAGTGGAAATTATTGATTAAAGCCAAGTCATTGCTATTAGGTATTCAGACATAAACTGCAAGGTCACTGTCGGCATTCCAGGCACATATCTAGACTCGTGCTCATTTCCAAGGACTGGAAAATCAGAGGTTAGCCTGTTGCAGATGACCGTAAAAAGCTGCTTCTTCCCAAAATAAGGAAATCGATCGCTATAAATGTGATTGATCATTCGCGTGCAGTGTATCTTAAAGTGAATATACTAGTAATCCCTCCCTTTCCAGAGTAATTAGTTGTGTGTTGTTGCCTCCAGCAATAGCTTGTGCTCCAAATTGCCATGAAAATCTCTATAAGTCAGACATCAGCACGGTGGAAAATCTTCCCGAGACAAACTCATTATAGAGCTGCTACAAAACCAGGATTTGAACACATGAAAAAGGAGAGTAGTTTATTGCAGTCTGAAAACCCAGTGTTAAACATGCAGGAAGTTACTCCTATTGTAATGTAAAAATCCCATAAAGTTCCAGATTAAGAAATCTTCAAGGACCCAAGGAAGGAAGGAAGGAATGACTAAATAAGAAATGACAGACAAGTAAATAGACACAATGACAAATGAACAGATGAAGGGGAAAGATGAACAAACATGGGCAAATTAATTGTCAAACTTGACAATTGAGTCAACCTCCAACAAACGATTGGTCGGACAGAAGACTGAACAGACACACAAATGGTCAGCGGGACAGAGTGGGATAAAATTCAACTGGCAAGTGGAGCAAATGAACAAAACGTTGGATAAATGAAATGAACAGACAGGCTAGAACAATAGAACCAACAGGTGAATGAAATGGCCAATGGATAGAAAGGAATGGACAAATGACAGATGAACAAATGGACATAAAGCAACCAAATGGAGAGACAAAAAAATAAAGGAAAACAAAGGGACACAAGCTCTTTCTTTTTGCCTCCATGGTTATTCTGACCTGGGGAATTCTTTAATCAACTTCCATAATTTCTTTTGGCTTTCTCAGGATTCCCCCAAATGTACCAACCCCACGAGTGTGATTTTCTGCGATCAACAGCTGCTAATGTTTATGAACGGTAAAATTAAAATCTAATTTGTTAATCTCATTAATTATGAATTGTTTATTCAATAAAAAACAACGGGACAGGGAATGTAAGGCTGGGACGGAAATATCTTCCCTTTTATTGGTTACCAGCAAGAGCTTGTTTGAGTCCCTGCGTGAAGCAGCCACCACTGTGCCCTGCTGGCTTCCAGGACAATACACAATGAAAAAAGGGACTATTAGGAGATGTTATCTGCATGATAGCACTGCAGATGGGAGGTATTGGAGGCAGGAGCCTGCTGCTCTCTGTCTTCTGTATTTCAAACAGACTTCTTTAACAGATCCATTTTTCAGGCAATCAATGTTCCATGCGACTCCTCTGTGACGGCTGGAGGAGATGAAACATTTTTCCGGTCTTGAATTGCGCTCATATGTATGGATTTGAATGTGCTTCTTTCGCTGTTCAGACAATTCAATTAGGAGTCTTGTGAGGGCCCTGAGAGTTCTCAGCTCTCCTCGCCGTCTGACATCAAAAGTGGTGCGGACCTTAGGTGGGTTAGACCGCGGAGATGAAGTCGAGAGGAGAAGGGAAAGGCAGTGATGGAATATTTATCAAACATGGAACCCCTCCAGCTGCTGTAACGCAGACAACAGGGTCTGCCCACTTATAAACCCATAAAAAGCCTCTTCACACTTCATTTAAGCCAGCTGTAAAGTGTTGCGGCGGACTGAGGTGCTCCATTATATCATGAGACCTCATCATATCAAGTCCTGTATGACCAGGACTGCATCCTTAAATAGATAATATTTGAGTGCTGAATTTGTACACGCTTAAGAAAAAAACAGATTTGTATTGTATAGTTTGGTATTCTCACATCTAATTTGATGCTGTAGGCCTTGTGGTCGCATATGTCTTATCTGAACGTTTGTCACAGTTTGGCACTGAAGCAACACACAGAACAGAGCAGAACATGGACCTTGAGTTGAACTGTACAGCATAGAGCACACTATATCCAGGAGACAGCTTAGTGTATTAATTTGAGAGGAAATGAACACAGCTGTAGTCGTGTTCAGTGCTTGTCACTGTCAGAGTAAGTAATGCACGCTGGAGCCGTGAACAGCCCACGAGGCAGGAGCCTGATCCATTTTTCTGTAGGGGAAGGCGAATATGAAAGGCTTGTTATCCACGGTGGCGTCCCACAGATCTGCTGGCTCGTCCAACTCGGATAAAAGTCATATGGATGTCACTACGCTGCTGAAAACTGAGTCAAAGATTCTCCATCAGCTGAGAAATGGATGACACTGTGCAGCCTGAAAGCATTAAAAACTTCTGTAAACTACCTCCATCTGCAGTATGTTAGCATTAACCAGAACCAGAATAGATTTGGTGTAAATCTCTACTTGCGGACCTTAACTTCCTGATACAAACATATGCTGATAGCACTAAGAATAGAAGCACCAGGTCTGCATAGGAGGAGAAAAGGGAGGGCGGCTCACCTCCCCATGGCAAGGGTGATTTGCCAGGCTTGCATTTCAAATGGTCTGTTTAACTAATGCGCAGTAATTAGTTCTCCAGAAATGAACAGCAGTGTTATAACAGCAGCATTGAGGTGCATTTCGCAGGAAGACCCATCTGCGGCCGGCAGATGTATGTTTGTCGCCGACAACGCTGTCGCTTTAAAAAGCGACGCTTTCTGCTCTTCAGTGAGTCACCGGCAGGGACTGGCATACTGGAAATGGATCTGTTCAGAGCAGGCAATAAAAAAGGTAGCTGTATGAGAAAAGCAGAAAAATGACATGCAGCAGAGACCATCTCGTCTTGAGTGGTGCCCAGCATAGTTCATAACAAGTGGTTAGCCTGAATCAGTCGATAAACTGATCAGATGGAAGGTTGTTCTTTTTTGAGAGATACTGGCCAAAATATTTCAACTTTAAATATTTAACCAAACCTCTGTTTCTGTGACAGCAACACAAATCTGAAAACTATGGGAAGCATTTCCACCTCTGATGCTTTAAAATAAAATCTAATGCAAGAAAATGTACTTCATTATAAGATAGGCATTCTGTGTGTAAATACAGCTGCGTGCTGAAGTTAACAGATGTTTTTGTTAATCTTAACACACTTTGTGGTGAAACATGGTAGCAGTATCATGCTGTGGGGATGTTTTTTTCACAGCAGGGAAGCTGGTTGGTCTTTCCAGGAGCTAAATATTGATATTGATGGAAGAAACGCCTGAAAGACTTACAGCTGATGCTACGGTAAAAATCATAGACTTGCAAAAGCAACAGATGTTATTTGGAAAGAATTTGAAAAAAAAAAAAATTTGTGTGGAAACACTGGATATTATTTCATAGAAGAAAAATTAAATAAAAGATAGATAATATCCGCATTTAGGCATCAGATCATTTGGTCTGATTTTCTTTTTTATTAACCTGCCAGTTACTGATACCATTGTTGATCTATTAAAAATGTTTGAATAAAATATGTTAAATTTTCTGTTTTTAAAGGTGTTAAATGAGGAGCCAGTTGAAGCGGTATGAATACCTTTGCAGAATTGTCAGACAGCACACTTAATCTACATCTAAAATATGTGGAGATGACAAATCTGCTCACTGAGCTGGAACAAAACAAGTTTCAGTGCAAAAGATTTTCTTTTACAAACTCATTAAGCAGAAAACGTTAACAAAAACATTTAAACAATTTTTAAAACAGCAAAAAGTTTTTGATGAGTTTTTGCTTGGTAACTCAATTGTTACCAATCAAAAACTCATCCTCCTGTTAATATAAACAGACACGGTATTATCACCTCTCCCCCGCTACCTCCTAAAAATAAAATCTTATAGTGAAACTTGTATAAAACAGTCAGTAGGTGCTAATTATATTGAACGGTAAGCTCCCAGCTCTTCAGCAGAATCCTGCTGGGTTAATTAATTGGACAAACTTGTATAAAGTCGACCTACCAGTGACTGGAATAATAAGAAACTAATTAATGACAATTAGGGAAGAAGCTCTCTAAAAAGACATTGTGGATGCCAGAAGCAAGCATCTGCTTCTGGGTGACTATTGTTCATGTTGGCACATTGTAGAGGGATGTTAAGCTTCATGCATGCTTATGAAGCATATCATCAAAACAGGGGCCCCAGCTTTAAGCCCTGAGGGTTAAAACCTTTCAGCTACTCAAGCAAAAACACTGCTACTATCTGTATATCCTGTTATGGAAAAATAGAAAAAGAGGTCAAAAGCTAAGCCTGAATTTACTGCTTCCGATTCTTCCTTCGCCTTGCCCTCTGACTGTACATTCACCAGATGCTGGCATAATTCACTCCTGTGTGACACAGAGATCGGCACAGGTTCGCTTTGTGATGCGCAGCTGGCAGAACTGAAAAACTCCACCTGCGTGAAGCTCTGAGCCCACCAATTTCTGGTCCGAGGAAATCCAGTCTGCTGCCGGCGGAAACAGAATAAGAGAGGCTGATAGAAACCGTGTGCAGACAGAGGCAGATGAGTGGAAAATCCTTTCATGGAAGACAGAATAACACCCTTCTGAATTTAAAAAGATGTCTCACTGAGTTTTAGTCTCAGTGAGACTAAAAATCAGTCTCAATCTTTAGAGTTTTCCAAATCTCTAGATTTGGGAAACTTTAGAAATCTTTCTGTCTGTATGGCCTCTTTTATGCAACAGTGGCAGACTTAATTGAGTGCCTGACAACTAAACAACTGGTCAGACCTGTCCGCCTGGACAGAACCAATTAACTAGCAATGCCACCGAGGGCAATTAGAGAGGTTCCAGTTAAAACACGGGGCAGAAGCTTGGAAGTATACTTTTTGTTTTTTAATAAAAGCCAATCTCTAAAATACCCAGAAGTCCTTATTTGTTACTGAAACAGATTAGGTTGGATATTGGTGTTGTTAAGATTAGCGGCATTTACCGACAATACAGGAAGACACGTGACGTGGGTGCCACAGATGGGAGTGTTTGACTTCAAACAAAGGCAGTCGGGTGTTTGCTGTCCTAAATAACCTGCTCGCTAAGCATTTCAGCAGAATCACAAAGCCATCATACTCCTGAGAAGCCTTTTTGTCATTTAAATACTATCAATCATGCACCATTTTTTGTCAGACTAAGGAGCAGCAGTGCCCCAAGTGGAACAGACATAATGAGGAGCCCTGTGAGGACTCTATTGACTCACCAGTCCTCCAATAAAAGATGGCTGGCCTGCAGCTATTCTATTCCTCTTAAAAGAGAGCTTTTTAGTGAAAGTGGCTATTTTCTTGCAGGTGTCTCGGATAAGACTTGTGGACAACAGTAAAACAGCATAATAACTAGGCGTCTTGTCCGACAACATTTGCTAGACGAAAAGTCCAACCTGATCATTTACTTTAATACACTAATGTATTGGGTGAAAAAACACAACAACCTGCCTCAGCAGCATCACAGAGTGAGACGGTGAAGGTTGTTTCATTTCATTTCAGTGTGACATGGAATAGCCTCCCCTACTCGTCACCATTTTCCCCACCTCCTCCGAATTGGAAGTGATGCGGCTCGCCCTAAAAAGTCAACATGGTCACTATATACACCCACGGAGTTGCTGGGATCCTGCCAGCGCCAGCGGCCTCTCCGCTGCAGTCCAGGAGAAATGATAATTATGACATCCGCCCCCTCAAGTGGCAAGAGACAGTTCAACTCGCTCAGCCAAGAGAGCAGGCCCTGTTTTATTTTTCGCTGCACATTTGTGATTGATTCAACATTTTCTGGGCTGCTCCTCTCCGCCTGAACACAGTCTGATAGCAGCTTAAAGTTGCAACTCTAAATCTGCATCAGTCAGGCCAATATTACTTAGCTGCTTTACTCAATAAAACACCTGGTCAAACACATAATTGTTTACCTTCATTGCCAAGGTACTTATCACCACTAAACCGCAGGATATCTAGGACAACATATTTGTTTTTGCCCTAATTCCCTGTAGCTGCCTGATTATTTCATATGAATCTATTGCAACAAGACAGGATCTTACACCTCTTACACTTTCACTGTCAAAATGTCAGACTTTTCAGGAGGTTCAATGTTTTTGTCTAGGTTTTACAGTATAGTGAGTCTAAAAATACATTATTCCACAATCATTTTTCTTTTCTAATTACACTTGAATCCAAACTTTTCTAGACTGAATAGAAATCTGAAGCATGCCGGATCATTTCTCACTAAATCACCCAGGAAAAAACATTCACGCCACTCCAGTGACATATAGCTAAGCTGTTTGGCTATTAACCATTGATTCATCCAAGCAAGAAATTGGAGCCCAGACTCAATTATGCAATTCACAACCTAATTAGAACACTGCCTTCCTCATTAACTTCCATTTAAAAAAGAACTATAGCCTCATGTAGTAGACAACGATGCTGCAGGACCAACAACTGAACGAATTAGCTGTTATTGAAGGCGTTCTGATTGGCTCTGACGCAGCGCGCATTAAACACACCTGTGACAAATGAGTCTTAATTAAAATATTAATGCGCAACACGTTCCTCTGTAATAAATGCTGCATAAAGCAAACACGTCGGTGATGCGTTATTATAATATGAGTAACAAACACTCAACGTTAACTTTAATAACGGGCAACATCAGTCCAGGTTGCCATAAGGCAGCGCGACACTGTGGGAATACTGTAACTGTGTGTGGCAGACAGCCAGGTGTGCTGGAGTTAGATAATGAAGCACCCCACACCTCCCAAGTCATTTTCTGTCGAACATGCCCTCTGTTATGTTATTTATGTCCCACGTTTTTATTTTAAAAAAAAAATTATATATATGTATATATATATATATGGCTGCAAATTGCGCTACAAGCTGGTTTGAACATGTCCGTAATTGGACCTGAATTTCCACAGTAAACTGGTCCGCAGCTGTAATTAAAAGTAATTAAACACCTTATACACACATGCATTCTCAGCGCCTCTCAGCTTCGTGACTTACCGAATAAAACCGAAGTGGAGAAAAGCAGGGTAGTCCGAATGTCAGCATACTCGTACCATTTTTAAAATGTGGCCAGCCGACGCATGAAAAGGGAACGAACGGCCGTCTCTCTTGTCCAATATGAGCTCCGTTCAAGCCAAAAAAAAGAAAAGGTGCATAAACTTCAAAGCCGTCCCGTCTTGCTCCCGTGTACCCTTTCTTCTGCTTGTCTCCAGTTATTCCAATGCACGTAGGGGACAAGCTTGAGCACTCAAGTCCCGGGTTGATGGGTGTACACCATCCGCAGAGTTAATTAAGATTAAAGTTGAAGATTCGAGGTAACTGATTTAAAATAGGCTACGGTTGCGCCCCTCCAGAAATTCATGCAGCTCTTGTTATATCAGCAGCTGTCAAACACGCACTCTGCTCTGATCTGCTCTGCTCTGGCGCTGCATGCGCCGCGCGCTCTGTTTAGTTAACCAATCTGAGTTGTATTGGTCTCGCGCAGTCATTTGCATGCTGTAGAGGTGGACAAGTCATAGAGTCGTTGTCAGGGTAACTACAGTATGGAAATGTGCTTCCGTTTTGGACTTTAAAAATAAAATCTGCAACGTGAAGCTTTTTTTTAATAAAATGACGAACCCGATTGCTTTTTTTCCCCACTTTCTGAATGTATTTCAATCATCTCTTAAATAAAACACAAATAGGATTCGTTTTAAGCTTTGGTAACACTCAATTCTTTTACATCCAAATTCTAAAATCTAATTTTAGATGATGTAAAATGACCAAGCTTCCGTCATTTCATTGGTAAAACTTGGGAAATGATGGGTCTCTTCCTTGCCAAACAGCCGGTGTGCGACTTGACGGCAAGATGTGAATAGCGCTGAGGGAGGTGAATCCTTAAATTAGCGACAACCAGTAGAGATTGTACGCACAGTTTAGTCATCTGTGGAAACCTTACTATGTCACTAATTTTACTGTAAGATTGTATGCATTTATGTGGAAAATCATTTTTTGTATTTAAAACAATCTTAGATTAAGCGCATTGTATTTTTATTCTTAATTGTCCCACTTTTCTACACCACGCAGCTGGAAATTAGATGTGGCTTGACTTCCTACTCTAAAACACTTTCTTTTGATTTCATTTGAGTAAAATGTTTAGTGTTTTCATTGTTTTTCGAGTCATTCTCGACTCGAGTCATTCTCGAGTCGAGTTCATTATTAACTGGAGAAGAATGTCATAGAAAATAATTAATTAATTAAGAGTATGTTTTAATTAGGACATCAAAAACGATGTCCTAATTAAAATGATGACCTAATTATTAAGAGTATAATTTTTATTCTTGCAATGTAACATTTCATACGTTCACTGCCTGGTCTGCACAAATTTCAACTCTTGTCTCCTCCCACCCGTGGTCCACTTTACTTTGCTGGTGTCTAAATGGGGCATAGCTGGTAACTCAGACAGAAAGGCTCTGTCACTGTTAGACAGAGTGCCTCCTCTATGAGGTTCCTATCTAATTATGGGCAAAAATAAAATAATAATAATCTTACATTGATAAGCTTTAATTAACCTGCTGCTCTCAGCCCCAAGGACAAATACAATACTGTATACAGCTGGCACAAACAGATAATGCTTCCAAAATAGACTTGTCTAAAATAAAAAGGAAACAATAGGTTACCATGGAGGTGCATCATTTATAACACTTGTAATAGTGTTAAATTTCTTCTTGATAAATAAAACTAGAGTCTTGGTGTGTAGTAAATGTTAAATCCATCACACAGCCAACAGAAATCAAGCCACTTTGTGTCCTTGAAAACGACTCCAGCGCTACCAGCGCCAGCTGAGTTGTTGCTCAGCCTGACCCCTACCCTCCCTGTGGCGCGGACACTCATAAACCATCACCATCATCCGGACTCACGCCGCCACGCGACAACTTTCAAAGCGCCAAATAGTTTATCTGATTAAACTGCTCTGAGTAATTTAGGGGAAGTAAGTGATTAATCTGAGTCTAACCCGTCCCTCTGAGCTGCTGTTTTCCGCAGGCTGATCACTTTCAGATGGGTCAAGAATGCCCCCCTCACCTTGTGTTTTAGCATACTGGCTGCTTAAAACCAGGCCAATTTGTCATGGATCAGTGTAAATTTGCTCCCATCTGGAACATCAGAGAGGTGCTTGACCTCACTGATCACACAACCTAGATATTCTCTCAGAGGAGGCCGTCTGAGAAATGAGAAGCCAGACTTTAATAAACCGGAAAGGTTATAACCTTGAAATTACACAAGAAGCTCAATTATCCTAAATGTTGACAGTATCTGCAGTGTAGTTTCTCAATGCACATAACCTTGAATGAACCAAAATATAAGCCTGAATTTTATAGTTTAAACTTTGCTTTTATATTTGGGTAATAACAGATGGTGGGTAATACATTGGACAGTGGAATAAAAAAAAAAAATTTCCATACTTTTCCAAACTAATTTTACACAACTTTGAATAGAAATAGAAAAAATAGTCTGTCCATCTATCCATGACAGATCATAGACGGACAAATGGATGGACAATCTTAGATGATGACTGGATGGACATTGTTATTTAGACAATGCAGGAACAGGTAAATGTAGCCAATCTTATCAATTGTTCATAACTTATTGTCAGTTGCTCGACTTCATTCAATTTCCCCCCAAAATTTGGTTGGACACAAAATAATTCAAATTCAAAATGATTTTATTTATTTCAAAGGAAAATTAAATGTGGTTATAACTGATATAACCCAAGTTTGTTGAAAGAATGGCTGTGGATGGGATTGTGCCTCGTCACTGTCATACATGACACGTTGTGAAATGTTTACTCCTCGGTTCCTTGCAGTAAAGATGCTTCAGCATAGCATGTCTTGGGTATCACCATCAGTTGTCGGCAGCTAATCCATCTCATTTGCTTTTGCCACTCCAAAAAAAAAAAAAAAATGCAAAAGTACAAACTAGTGAAAAGGAATCATGACCAACAGTGTGACATGAACGTCTCATTCGTTCACACCCGAAATGACCTGGGTTCCAATTCCAGATATCAGCTTAAACAGACTATGCATGCAAAACCATTATTAATATATCCCCTCTTCTAGATAACTGTTTAAAATACCCCATTGTCCTTTTCTTGTTTTAGAAATATAAATAAATCCTTTATTTCAATTGCAAAGTAGACTCGGTTTTAAAATAGACAAAAGACGAGATGTGTATCTGTTTTGTTTGCATGTGATGCTTTGTGGCTTGAGGTGCTGACAGGCCCCGCTGTTGATGTAGTTATCATCTCACTGACGGCACACTATGTTTAATTATTTACTTCTTTTTCCATCAGCGTGTTGTTTGATCAAACAATGAGGCGCTTTTTGCTCATAACCAAAGATAATGTGCCGCAGTCATGGGCAGATGGTTTCATCAATAGGGACTGAGTTTCATAATAAACTGGACCTGATTAACAAATGAGTTTCGTGCTGCTTCCACCTGCAGTAAATTCCACTGAAACGAGGCCGAGCCGAAGAAGAAAGGACGGACACACGGCTATGAAAAACAATGTTTACATGAATAATTTCAGTCAAATTTATATTCCAGCCCCAATTCAGACCCAGTCACCCCTAGTTTAGCAACACATCTCACACTGCAACCCAGGGAGGAAACTCTGATTGTCTTTTGTGTGTTTCAGTCGGATGAAAGGATTTGACACATTCTGCGAACAGCAGAGCCACAAAAATATTAGTTTTGGCCTCTTATTGGCATCTGTTTGTTTGGTTTAGTTCAGACAGTCTGGGGTTTCTCAAACTTTTTGAATTGTTCCTTTACTAACTTTAGTTTGCGCCAGCAGCAAAACACTGAACACAGACATGTTGTGCTTCCTTTAACGTGACACTGATGCTCAAGCTCTGTTGAAAAGGTTTGGTTCATTTGACTGAGTACAGTGTGAAAGTGAAGCGAAAATGTAACAGATGTTTCAATTTCGTCTTGGTCTTTTTCAATAGTTAAACACTTGTGGTCTTTTTCATAGTATCTTGCAAATTTTTTCCTTTTTTCAGACAATTATAAATCATCAACTCTGATAAGTGAGGCCTACAGCTGTTTATCTGCTGCTGGAACTATTCTGTTGAGTTCCTTCTGCCACAATTTGTAAGATGTACAACCGTTTAATATTCTCCCGATTCACGATTAGCGGCTCTCTCAACGGTTTCCACAGCCTTAGAAATGGATTTTTAACCCTTATAGTTGTCAGTATGTCAACCAATTTCTTCATATTTGGCCCATGTGTGATTTATTTATTTATTTATTTTTTTAAGAAAGTTTTTGAAGTTGATGTGATGGTTTATGGGTCAACACGCTAGAATCCATTAAGGTGACGTAGGTGTTAGTATATCACCAAGACATATGTACAGGAAAATGGCTTTTGAATTGAGTTTAGTGATCGCTGTGTATGAAAGGCTTACATTGAGTAATGACAGCAACAAAACAGCGTTGTGGAGAATGTGACAGGAACAGCTCGCCAGAAGCCGTTTCAACACATCTCTCTTTCTTTCTTTTTTTATTATCACAATCATGGTGCACTTAACGGTTTAAATCCTTCCGCTGAGTCCACAGCATGATCTGTGCCCTCGCTTTCTTCCAGCGCTCCTTCAGTAATGAGTGCAATGTTACCTCTGCATATCGAAGGGGACAGAGCAGACATTGTAGCGCACAATTACACGCCCCCCCCCCATTCGCCTGATAAGCAGCAGACAGAAACATGTGCACTGAGAGGAAGAGAGCCTGGAGATATTTAAGGGCAGCACACCATTAACTAACAGCAACAGCAAAACTTCATCTGTCTTCATGTTAGACGTGAGCTGCAAACATGTGGGTGAATACGCAAAAACATTTTGTTTTTCAGAAAACCCTTACGTTTATTAGAAGGCAATGGAGATTTGGTTACTTTGCAAGTATCTGGATTTGCTGGGGTACATGTAGAGGCTTTTCTGATGCATATTTTAGCAGCTCTCATGTTATAGCTCTCTGAAATAACTTCCAAAGAGTGTACGTTTGCTTAATGGGGAATTTTTACATAATATTTTACATAATTATTCTGCAACATGTACAATAATGACCCATGTAATCCTCTATCAAGGGAACATTTTCCGCTGCGTCGTAGAGGACAAATAATACAGTAGCTGCATTCTTGGATTTGTTTAGACCTGAAGGCACGTCGATTTTGCAGCTCCAGCCCTCGCTGCCTCTACTTTTAGTCCTTCTGATGTCACTTGCAGTCATCCTCACGGAAATAACACGGCCCCCGCTACAAGAGGCCCAGAGGAAAATCCTCCCTAAAGACGACGTCCCGGAGACAGGGGACAACTTTGCCTGTTGTGCGTGAGGAGAATCTCTCTCCAAATAGCGGAGATCCTCTCGCATCCGCGCGTGTTTTTTAGTCTTGGCCTAAGGAGTCGATCCGCCTACAGTCCAGCACCGCGCCGCTCATGTGCCGCAGCCTGTCTCACACGCTCTGCATCAGAATTTTTATTGGGGGGGAAAAAAAAAAAAAAGTAGTCTTTCCAGGGCTCAGGCTGTTCTCCTGTCAATAGGAGACTGTGCAGAAACGGGCCTTCAAATCTTAAACTTCAGAATCCCATCGAATGCCTGTACACCGCTCACCTCAAGCTGTCAATCACGCAAAGCTGGTCTGGTAAGCAAAAGTCTACAGGCTGGAGCTGTGTGGGACTGGAGTCGATGAGCACTGCATGTTGTTGAGCCTCAGAATAACCATAGTAGACATTTGGAAAGTTAACTGGATGTAAATTATATGCGAGTCTCTTACAGTATTTTAAAACAAGCATCTTTTTTATTTTCCCCAGGAAGCAAGAAAATAATTTTATTTCATGCTCAAATGAGACGATATATTCTGTATCATTGCAAACTAGCTTTTTAAACATTTATTTTTACACAGAGTGAACATAATCAAACCCCATAAGTGTTGAAGTATGTAACCTGGTGAGAGCGGAAAGCTTGACCTTGACTTGGCCATCGCAGCAAACTTTTTTTTTTACTCATGGCTTCTGTAGATTTGTTGCTCTGTTTTAGAACAGTTTACTGCTGATGACCCAGCTTTAGTCAATCAACTGTAAAGACAAATGGCCTCAGGTCTGACTAGAACACCCTGATGTAGAGGAGTCGAGGTTTGACTCATTAACTGCAAGGTTTCTTGTTTTTTTTGTTGTTTGTTTTTTTGCCTCAAAACTAGCCCAAATCACCACCTCCACCACCATTCTTGACAGTTTTCAGTGTTTGTGCTGATATAATTTTTGGATATTGTCACTATGTGTAATGACTTTAAAGACCAAAAAATCTAAATTGTCAGGTCAGACATTTTAAAGACTGATGATTTGTGATCGGTTAGATCTGCAATTGGTGCACCCCTACTTCAAACTTCCAGAAATTGTCTTATAACACTTTCCAGATTGATGGACAGAAACGTTAACTCAGGTCAGGAATGACTCATTTCAGGTCATTCCTGTTGTCTTTCCATCATTACATTTTAGCACACACCTCTTTGCTCCAGGGCTGGTTTATTTTTACAGATTTTGCTTAACACTTCTTTCACTTAACTTATTTCATGCTTATTTCCATCATTTCCAGACCTGTAAAGTAAAAAGTTGTTCCTGTTCTTCTTTTTTGCACCGATTGTAGTGTTTTCCTTTCAATCAGTGTACTTGTGTTAAAATGAAGATCAAGCTGAGATTCTGTAAAACATGCATGACTAAAAATCAGGCTATATTTTGAGTTCTGACAGAATGCAGCTGTTATAACATCCTGCACAAGAAGAAAATGGATTGAGCAAGCTAGATTGAACCGGTTCCCTGTATCTTCTTGTAACCACAACAATCCCCTTCAATCAAAAACAGAGTGTACTGATATGGTATTCCTTCATACCATTCTTCAATTGGGTATATGTTGTTAAACTCATGCAGGCATGGGAGGCAGTTTACTTGGAGAGCTCTCATTCTTCACACATTTGTTTCTCCCTTAACTGACGCAACCAAGAGCCCCAGGCCCCCCTCAGGTCAAAATAGCTGCTCTGTTAGTGCTGCTTTTGGAGGAGTTTACACAGTATCATCCGGCTTCTTTCCTCATCTGGCCTATTTACTGACATCTAAGTGACTTCTTAATTGTATATCAAATGTTTGGAACCAGCACATTTTATTAAAGGTTCCAGCAGTGCTGTCCTAACTGACTCTGCACAGGTGGCCTGTTTTCATTCAGCTATTGTTGGTGTGAAGAACCAGACCACGGAGGGACACCCAAGAGACACGCGGATGACTATCTCTTCTCCATCCTTATCTGTTGTCTTTTGAAATCATGTCTCCGAAGGCATCGTTTTGTGGTTTTTCTGAGATTTTTCAGTATAGGTATGAATACCATGCAGCTAGACTTGTTGAGAGTGGAGAAAAAGAGAAGACGTAGCGTCCCTTAAGGGTTAGACTGAACCTTCAGTTTGGACTGCAATAGCTGTCAATCAATAAAGGATAGAAATGCTGAAGCAACCTCATGTGCAACTTGGCTGATATTTACAGAGTCTAACACCTAAACGTTAAGATTACAGCCTCTTTCACAATGTCATCTAGCAGAGGGGACAGAGAGTCACTTGATATGTCAGAGAAATGACTTTGCTGTGTTCTGCTTTGTTCTAAACTTTTCCTTTTGCCATCATCCGTACTGGTAGGAAGCACCTGATTTGCATTTGCACTCTTTCACACAGATCCAGACTTGTACGTTATTTAGTCAATGTTTTGCAGTCTAACCTGTCTTTGTGGAGTTGCGTAATAACAGCATTGTTACCCAACTGAAAAATGTACAGCATGTGCAGCACAAACATCATGTAACATTTCACATGGTTTCTTTATCTAAAATGCAATTTATCATCATATGGAAATTGTTATTAATAGCACTTCAACTTTTCTTTTACAGGTTTAATAGCTCTTCAACTTGTTAGTAATGGATTAAAGTAAGCAAATATATTGTTGTTAATTAATATCTGGCAGAATACCTAGAGCTAGCTCTTGACTTTCAAATTAGCATAGCACCGAACCAACATTGACCCTCTTTTGTTTTTTTCTTAAATGTTTAAGTTCTCAGGGAGTCAAATTCTCCAGTCTTCTAAAGACTAGTGGAACGTGTAAACTGTCTAAACAAAAATGTGCTGAGCTACTGGAGTTATGTTTTGCTTCTCAGCTTGAATTCCATTTGAAATTTTTTTGTTTATTTTTCTTGGTGATCCTTCATTGTTGGTGTCTGTGTATCCCCCCCTTTGGTTTTGGCACAAACCTACTTTTTAAGGTTTAGAAAAAATGATTTTTTTCTGAAAATTCACCTTACTACGACAACAGCTCCTGAGCTGATTCTCAATGTGTGCAACAAGACTGCTTTTTATTAATTTTATATTACTATCTCCTTCCCCCACACCATGCTCAACACCCACTCCGAGACAGTTCAGTTATTAATCACGACCAGCCTTTCCTCCAGTAGGTGTGTGTTTCTTTGTTTTCAGTTGTGTCACTGACAGAAGGGCAAAGGTGAACCACGATGCAAAGCCACGGCTGTATGGGGAACATGGCAGGTGTCTGATTTGATCCTTCTCCCACCTGAGGGCAACACTCTTCAAGTGTATGACAAGTGTGTGAAAACAGGTGCCACTGGCTAGCCGGCTGAGTACAAAGATGTGACAGGAAAGGCAGGAAAACTAGATGTTTGGCCTTATTTCCACTCTGAGATTGAAGTGCAGCATTGTTGTGCAAAAGAAAAGTAGTCCGGAAGCAAAACTTGATTGGAAGATATGTTTCCTTACATCTGAACATGTAAATTTGCTTGAAAAGTCGCTAGGATGTATCAAATGGCCTTACCAAAATCAGAAAAGTTGTGTAATTCCAGTGTTTGGAGGGAAAGACCTTGAAGGCACCACCCAAGAAAGGGTTAATGACCTCTTTCAGCCATGATAATGATGAAACATACAGTCTAAGGAACTTTTATCAATGACTAAAGGGAATTCAACATCCTGCTACCAAGGTGAACTATGAATGTGCAACAAAGTGTGAAAGAAAACCTTCTGTCCTCTCCTGAAATGTACATTACTCATGCTATCTGAACGTTGATTAATTATTCAACCAAATTCTCCTTAGAAATCCAACCCCATTTATCAATTGGTGCCCTTCCGTTCAGAATCAGGGCTCCTTTACCTGTCCATCGTGAGTCATGAATGCAGTATAAAAAATGGTGATATATAATTGTAATTTTCCACCCCACGAACACCTGTTCGCTCTCGAGTCGTTCACTTGAAACCGCTCCAGTCATCTTTGCATCAGATCCCACACCCCACCACCACCGTCACCACCTCCACAAACTGCTACAAAAGATGACGAAGCGGGCAATATCCTGCTTCATTGTTCACCTGGGGCAACTTTTAATTAAAGCCCAGCACTGCCTTTTGTGTTTGTGCTACAAAAGAGCCAGTGCCATTGTAATCAGGTCGGCGGGGCCTGCTCTTGCTTTTGTGTCCACAACTCTTGAGTCTTGTGTTATTGACCGGTGATCTATGAGGCCGCTTTAAGGTGACGTGGCAAATGATGAACCCACCGTGAACTGAGAGCAGAGCCGAGGTGAAATCTGGTGTAGGAAGACAGCTTGTTTTGCAGATGAAGTAGCTTGGAGATATTGGGAAGGACCTCAGGGTGCTTTTCTTCTGCCACATTGTTCCTCCCCCCATGGCTCTCAAATGTCTTGGGGTTGTGTGTGTTTTGTTTTCTGGTGTGTCCCTGCATGTTCCTCTTACTTTTGTGTGACTTCTTCCACCCCCACCTGAAGTTGTCAGTTATATTCTCTCGGTAGAATCATGCAGACGAGATAGGCCGCTGTGTTACTAGGGTCAACTATTAGTCGTAGCAGTTGTGATACCTGACATGCATTACAATCTCAATGTTGTCATTTTATGTACTTTCATACATTATATAATTCATGAAATTACCAAGTGAAAAATACTGTTTTCTGTAGTCATTTTGCATCAGCCTCATATTCAGCTGCATGAAGAAAAGTGAAACTTGGGATTAAATAGTTTGCATTTGGCGCCATCTGGTGGTGTTTTAACAAAACGTACAACTCAAATTCAAATAGGAGCAGAAAAATGAACTGTATTTAGAATATAGAATGGAACTGTATAAATTTGATGAAAATATTCTGATAACTGTACTAAATTATTCCCTACTGTACTGTACATTCTACACATCTATTCTGACCTGCAGTAAATCTAAACCTGGACCGTACACATTCCTAATCAAACACTCAGCAGATTGGGGGAAACAGTGAACTTCTGTTTGGAAAATCTAACAGCTTTATAGATTATAAGTAGCAACTAATTGTTTTTTTCCACTTCAAAGCCTCCATCGATCAAACCTGTAAACCATGAGACAGACTTGACTTGAAAAATTACCCTTACAGGCAGGTAGTTTGAATTGATATGTCGTGCATTGTCAGTGTTTGTCGTCTTGTTTTTGGTGTGTTTGTCCATTTATTGTAATTTAGAGAACAATTTCCTATTGTCGTTATGTATTTCCCCTGACTCAGCTTGTTTCTCCTCTAAAACCCGACCAACCTGCATGAAGCAACCCTTGAGCTTAAAAAAGATGAGAATAGAAGTAAGGAACTTGACCTGTCCACACCCACTGTATGTATGACTATATGACAGTCTGCTGACTTGAGGTCAGTGTTGACATTTACACGCCATTTAGGGTATTATAGCAAGATGAAGAAATGGCCTTATCTCACAGTTGTCTGAGCATGTGACTAATACCTTAAGGCAAGTCTTTGTGCAATGAGTGTGCACAGATTTACATTCTGCACACATTGTAGAGTGCAGTGAAAAAATATCTCCCTTTACTGATTAGATTTTTTGTTGAACTTAGCTGTTTTGCATCACTAAAGCAGCTTTAATATCAAAGACAGCCTAAATTTGAACCAGTGCGTTTTTTTTATTTTATTTTTATTTTTTTAATAATCTCATTAAAGGGGAGAAAAGCTATCCACACTAAACTGGCTCCAAATCCTAATGATGTAATAAACTCCACAGTGAATGAAGGTCACCCCACAGCAACTCAATTTGATTTAAGTCTGAACTTTGACTAGGTCACTCCAAATGGTATGCTTTGGCTCTTTAGCTTGCTGAAAATTCCACAACTTAAAGTAACAAACTGATGGGGCATTTTCCATGAAGATGTCTTAATAGAGAACCGAATACAATTTCCCATCAATTATCAGTGTCTCATTCAGCCTCAGACCGTCGCACTGCCATCATTATGCTTAGCTGTAGTTATGCTGTTTTTAATTTTTTTAAATGCTGTTAACTTGAGGTAACTTTTGTCTAAACAAAATATTTTCTTTGAGGGTTAAGATGTTTTTGGCAAATGTGATTATATAATGAAAACTAATTAGATAATTCATTATTTTTCATGCTTTTTCAAAGCTTAGAGTTCTGTTTGGTCAGCAGTGGTTTTGGCCTTGGTTTTTATAGATGTGACTTCTGCCTATTTTTCTATTACCAAATCACAAACTTTGAAGTGATACCTGCAAAGTGTTAGATGTTGTTCTGGGTTGTTCGTTGATTTATGTAATTTTAGTAGCCTCTGCAGTGAAGTTTTACTAAGTCCTTTTTGTCTATTACAGACTAACAAATAGCTTTGTAACTGTTTCTATATTAATGAATGTTA
Organism: Xiphophorus hellerii; assembly: GCF_003331165.1. Lineage (NCBI taxonomy): Eukaryota > Metazoa > Chordata > Actinopteri > Cyprinodontiformes > Poeciliidae > Xiphophorus > Xiphophorus hellerii. Next base: position 9,942,948 of record NC_045695.1, on the reverse strand, counting down.
ATACCATCTTGAATTTCTGTATTTAGGGGCAAATGTGGCTCTTTGTGAGATCTTTAACCCGATTTTTTTCACTATTTTTTTCCTTCAGTGAATAAAACCAGTGACTGAGAATAAAATTGTCTTCAAATATTTTTTTTTTTCTCTGCAGATTACTTTGTCCATCAGGGTTGCTGCAAATTTCAGTAGGACTTGAAGGGATACATTTTGGAGCGGGGGGGGGGGCTTCTTTCCAGGTCTTTGCCTTAGGTGAAGATGATGTAAAAATAGCAACACTAAAAATCACTAAAAGCCTGTAGCTGTACAACGCTTGCTTCAGGTCAAACGAAGAAAAATTGAAAAATATCTAGGGGAACAATAGTAGTAAATGTTGCACTATGTGAACAATGAAATATTGATATGGTGATAACATATTGTATTTTAAATAAACCACAAGCCGGTTTCCATAAAAACATAAGGTACTCCTAAAGGTTAATTCTCCCAAACAAAATTGATGCTATTTCAGATATGAAGTTTAAAATCTATAATTGTTAAAGTTGTCAAATAGTACCACAATGGGCGTGCCGTGGTGGCGTAGGGGTTGGCGCGACCCACGTTTGGAGGCCTCCAGTCCTCGACGCGGCTGTCGCGGGTTCGACTCCCGGACCCGGCGACGTTTGCCGCGTGTCTTCCCCCCTCTCCCTCCCCCTTTCCTGTCAGCCTACTTTGTGAGGAGGGACTCTAGAGCCCACAAAAGGACCCCCTGGAGGGGTTACAAAAAAAAAAAAAAAAAAAAAAAAAAAAAAAAAAAAAAATAGTACCACAATATGTTAACCATACGCGTGAACTTCTTTCTATTTTGTCACTATCTGACAACAACTACAATATATTTGATGGCAGTATTGAATCAATTCGGATATTGTTGTTCTGTATAAAGGCTGCTTTATACTTGAGTGCTTGAGTAATTTAGTCTGATTTAATTAGCAGAAATTAAGTAATCACATAGAAAAAACATGTAAAGTATGTACAAAGTTAAATACATTGAATAACATAAAACAAAGACTATGTAAAGAAGTCGCATTTTATTGCGAAGTACTTAATTCAAACAGTCGATGCATAATCATGATAAAATTCAACATGCAACACAGTAAGCTTTTTTAAATTTAATTATTTGCTAAAGAGGACAAAAAGGAAGAAAAATAAAATTCACAATGAAATAATTTACCATATTTTTTAAATGGAAAGTATTTTGCATTTAAACAGTGTACTTTGAAGGGATACAATTTGGATATTTGCAAAGGCTGTGACTATTGAATGGTTTACACCAAATTGTTGTATAAATCTGAATGGCCCATTTAAAGTCTAGAGCCAATTCTAATTGAGAAACTGTCACAATTATAAATGCTTGAAAACTAATGTTCAGAAATTCTGAATCCAGTTTTCCGGAGTTTCAACTCTTTTGAAATGAACTGGCCAAAATGTAAATCTCGATTTAATAGAATAAATTCTTTATTTGTTACTATGGAATACTGCTTGGTGCATTTGGAAGAGAAAGTTTGAATATGTGCTCTGTGAACTTGGAACGAGTCATGAAGTTAAAGTTACGGCTCAGATAAGGCTATCACCTTGGAATATAAAATGGCCGCCCAGGAAGTAAAACTTGGCAATAGCTTGCTATAGGGCCGTATTGTTTCCTTTTCTCTGCACTGTCTAACATCTACAAACAAAAACAACTATAAACATTTTTTATGGCAGTCACAGTTTCATAGGATGATGCTTTCCTTAACATTCAGCAGATTTATACAGTTGTGTTTAAACAAAAGCTCCATGGCATTTAGGCTCGCTGAACTGCAGCTGGAAAAACTGCAGCCCAAAATTTTACACACATATACACACACTATAGCTTGGGCTCATCTGCAGGTTACCCTCCACTGGCAATTACTTTCATCCACAGACTGTGACCAGGAACTGCTACTCTTGGGGCCAGGACACACATGCACACGCACGCCTATGCACGCAGGCATTCACAGAACACACCTCTAACCTCCTGAATGCTGATTTTGGGCTTTTGCCTGTGCAGCTTTAGTTCCGACTCCAATGCTGATCCCTCCCTGCACACCCCGCCAATCCTCCTAAATGCACCCTGATGGCTCCATGGTCACTGGTCCCTGCCCAAATATATCGGTCAAATACACACACACACACACGCACACACACACAGCTTTTAGTTCCTAAGAAGGAACTAAAAGTACACACTACAAAGGCAAGAATACCTGCATACACCGGCAGATCAATAAATTCACTCATAGACAAAAGGCACACGCAGTGAAACAAAATTGCATGAGGCTTTAAGAGCCTTGAGGACAATTAGAGAGAAAGCTAACAGTGAATGAGGGAGGACCTCGGAGAGTGGGGATTAGGCCGGCAGTGTTTGGCTCCAAGGATTAGTTCAGGGGTGCAGGGTGCTTTAAAAGCAGGAGATAAGCTCTTTGACAACTAAAGGTCACCCACCAAACAGATTGAGTGCTTAGCAATGATGAGAGGAGACCTTAGAGGTAGCCAGGTAGAGCTCAGGAAACAGTGTGAGATGTTGTGTAACATGAAGCATTATATAATGCTACTTAAATACACTTTTAATCTCATCAGTCTCAAATGTATCAAAAGACTTCAGTTTAGTTCTCTTCATCACAAATATATCTGTTTTAAACTATCTATATTTATAAATTTCACATTGATACCACATCAGGCAAAAAAAAAAAAAAAAAACTGCAAGTAGTGATGAAATGGTTCCAAGCAGTCCCCATCAAGCCTGCCCTTGACCACACTCATCCCGGTTCGCTACATACCCAACCAACCAACCACGTATTTATAATTCAATGTGACTACATTTTTCAAAAAGGTCAGAATCAAAGTTGCTGACAGAACTTAAGTGTTTAAGGTTTAGCTATTTCTATGCTTTTCAGCTATTTGTGTACAATATGTATGCCGTCAAATAATAATATCTTATATATTGCTAAATATTAGAGGACATATTCTGTGTCAGAATTGCTGTATGCAATTAGACCAAGAGTACCTAGTTTAAACCAAATTTGTTAATTTGCCAGGTCAATGGGCCTCTTTGCACTATGGGATGGACCAAAATGTGACCCAAACTGCAAGATTAGATTTACTGTCAAACCCCTTAATCTTGCAAGTATTTGTTCAATTTTGATTAAAATTTCATCCAGCTAAACAAAAATGTCACTAGCTTGCATCTCCACTGAAATTTGTCATTATATATTATATGAATTCATGCAGTTCAATTAGATAACCCTGTACAGTACAGCTGGTAGAACATGCTGAGAGGCCCTTCTGCAATTCTCCAGCTGCAACTAGACACAGCAAACCCACTGGGTTTGCAACAACCGGCCTTGTTTAGCATGTGGAACAAGGTCGTTTAAGTGATAATGAAATCGTCTCATTACCGTAATTAGACACATTTATAATGAAGGTGATTTGTCCAAAGCGGTATGCTGGTACACACCGAATGGTAGATCGGCGTAAAGCTTAACATGCACACACGCACAATGCTGTTGACATGCAGACATGGCACGCACACTTCTAACACAAACATCCAGCAACTAATTACCAGGCAAGCAAAACACAATGTACCAGGTTTGTTTGCAGAGTGCGATCAAGTCACTATTACTTCCCCCCCAATGCCAAGGTCTAAATCAGAGACTCTTTATAGCTGCTGCGCATCTTGGTATTAGTTTATCTGTTCACTTTCAGCCACCACCTCAGTGTTAATTATGCCGCTATTAAGACCGGTGGTGTCAACAGCAAGCTGGATGAGATTAAACAGAGTATTATTCTATGGAGTGGTGGAAACAAGCATGATGTAAATGGTAGGAATGTAGCAGCTAAAAACATCTACTCATGCCACTGTTGCTGGTTAGCATCAATTTAAATGGCTTGACTTGGAGGCGTGAAACAAGAAGTGAGATTGTATCCTAAGGAAAAAATGAAGACAACCTTACTCCACTGGCTAGTCTTGTAGCTAGTCCTACCTTCATTTGCAAAAAAGTGAAATGCTTCTTGTAGTCAGCTACCAGTCTGACATCAGTTTCAGGACAGTTTACCCCACTTTTCACTTTCAGATATAAATATTTAAGAGTTTTTTTTGTATGTTCAACCCTGTTTAAATTACCCCAGACCATCTCAGTGACATGAAGATCTGGGCTTTGACTTTTTAAAATGATTGTACATTTGTTTGCTCCTTCATTCCTGTCCATTCGGTGGACATAAATCTTTACTTGCGTCCTTCTTTCATTGTCAATCCCGGCTTTCTTTCTCTAGAATTAAGAAGTGTGTAGAAAAGTCTGAAATTTTCACATGAAATCTGTTGGAATCTTTAATCCATATTTTATCCATGATTAAGTCTAAATGAGAAGACACTCCTAACCTGAAATTGCATTTGTAGTTGTAACAAAAGCTGTAAAACGGTGAAAAAAATCATTGTTCTGATTGCCTGTTGTATTGTTTTAATAATAAATGATCTGATTGTGCATTAAAGCACAAATAATCTGAACCTGATGTATGTAAAGTGCATGCATGGAACTAACTATGAAAACCTGGAAAACTGAAAAATTTCAGACATGTTCGGTTTGAAAGAATTTTTTTTAAATAAAAAAAAACATGCATATTTACATTTCAAACATACAAGGTTGAGCATAGAGATAAATTGATTAATTACAATGCTAGTGTGAGATTGAAATTTTTATTCGATTCACAGCACTAATAAAAATATAACTTATAGTATCATGTGGAAAGCTTCTCAACAAAAATTTCATTTGTTTCTTGTATGTAGCAAAGTTGGTTAAATTCTTTTAATGTAAACTAGCTAGGTCCATTTCTGTGTTTACTACTCTGGAAGAAAAAAAAGATAAAATGTGTATTTTTATAACTTTATGAGAAAAACCCAAATATCGGTCTACAATGAAACTGTGCAAACAAATGGAACCATGGCAAATAGGGATGCTATTCACCTTCCAGGGCCAAAACCTACATTTATTTGAAGGCTTTTTACACATATTTAGTAGAAGTGTCAGTAAATCTGGAGGATCCTGTACCTCTGTCAGACTTGTAGATTTAGTGCTCTTCCCTACATGGAGACGAGGTAAACAAGGTTGATATGACAAATGAGAGAGGGCTCAAACTTTAAGCCACATTGAAGTAGCTGCAGGCTAGCACACAAAGTCCAAGCTCAACCATGTCATCAGCATTGGCATAAAACATAGCAATCCCTGCCAGAAAGACGTGTAAAACGTGAAAATTTTAATAAGAGGTGTGGTCTTTGTTTCTGGGCTGAAGCCACAAACACAAATGACACAAGATATCTCATACTTCAAACCACAAAAAATAGCTTTCTTCAAACAAAACCTGGCAATTATCCTTGTCGGGGCTCAAGTAATTGCGTTTCTTTCAAAATATCAGGCAGCTTTTGCTTGATATCACTCCAGATGTCTGTGTCAAAGAAATGCTTTTCTTTAAGTAAGACACTTGTTCCCCAAGAAACCAAGGTGGGGAGGAAAGGAAAAAAAAAAAAAAACCTGCACGACCTCGCTGAAAACTGATAACTGATACCAGCTGTCAAAAAACCAAAAGTGGTAAAGATAAACGAGACACTGAGCCCGATGTTCTGATGAGCTTGTGGAACAGGAAGACAGCATGAGGACAGAGGTCGATGGATCTGATTTGCGCTCGGGAAATTTATGAGCATGCTTTGCTGAGTCACCAGAAGAGCCCCCACTCCATAATTTGGCTTTTAACCCAGCTTGAACCGCCTCCACTACCTTTTGCATAAAAAGCCTACTCTGTGCATTAATGCCACAAGGTGGTGATGGATTTCCAGACTGAATCAAATGCATCAACGAAGCACTCATAGATTCATAGAGTTTCACAATTTACACTCTTAAGCAAGTGTGCATACAAACAACTTTACCATGTGACTCTTCAAGGCGTTTTACTTATTTTTGGACACAAGATGGCACTGTTTACTCTCTGGAATGTCAACTGGAAAGCCAATTCAGTCATGCAGCATTGGCCCTAGAGCAAGTGGCCTACTCTCTAGTACTCATTCCTATATAAATAGACCTCCAAGGTGAGCATCCTGTAAATTGTCTGCCGGCGAACAAAAGGGATCACAATTAGCCTTGTCATTGAGACCAAAACAGATCGAGACCTCCATGTCACTCCATATGCACAGCATCCAGTGCTTGACCATGTATCTTTTGCCATCCTCCATCTACTTTGTGTTTTGACCCAGCAAAAGAGGAGAGATGTAGGGGGCACCTAAACGACATCGCTCACATCCTGTTTTCACGACCACAAATGGCCACTCTGGCGCTCTTGACCCGGCCCTATTAGCTAGTGGAGTACGACGAGAATTCACCATCCCCCCTCCTTCAAAGGATGGATGTATCGGGCGGTCAGGGCTGCCCTTTCTGTATCCATCAGCATTCATGTTGTTCAACTTGACAGAGTTGTCTCATGTCGGGTTCTGTGATGAGAAGTCCCTTTGCAAAACACAAACATGCTTCTGCCATGACATTATCCGCATCCATTACAGATGCAACAGTGTGAATGATGCAAAGGACTTTGAGGTACAGCTACAGCCTCAGAGGTTTAACGACTGTGTGTTTTGTGATGCATCCCCTATTTGTACTTCCGCAGACATCTTATGTGCATTTCCACTGTAAATGTGTGTGTACTCCCTACAGACTCTTGCTCATCTGTGGTTTATTCATCCCTGTGGATAGCAGGGCTGTACATGCTGAAAGGATACATCAATCATTGGACAGGGGGGTAAAAATAGATAGGCTTGGCTGAATACAAATGTGTCTCTTAGCTCCCCACACATTTACTGTACAAGGAGAAAATGATCCGTGCGAGTGAAAGGAAAGGAGAACAAGGAATTAATTGTATCCTCTCCTTTTTTTTTTTTCTTTTGGTCTGTGCTCAAAAGGCTCATCACAGCCTGAAAACAAGTCAGGCTCTCTCCGCCCCACCACCTTCTAATCCCACACACAGAGAGGCTCCTGCTGTCCATATCAATTAGCAACATTTAGCTGGTCACACCACTGTGCTACAGATGACTACATTCCCCCACGTCTCGGTGAGGCAGATTGCCTCCCATTATTAATGGCACCGCTGGGGAGGAGATAGCTGCTGAGCACAAAACTGTGAACCCGCAGTTGAATCCTTGCCATCAGACTGCTGCAGGAATCTCCTCTGCAAAAAAAGGTCAACGATTGAGAGACGGCTACGACACATTTTCATTGCACGTTTTATCAGTTGCATAGCTTTGTCTGGTCTTTCTGCTTATGTGAAGGGCTGTCAGCTGCCTAGTGAGATAAATATGGTGCTACAGAACGTAGATATTCAGCATGTTGTGTACATCTATGCCAAAAAAATGGCTCCATACCGTTAATGGGCAATGGAAGGCAGAAGATGACAGCCAAGGGTGACTGATCAATCTTGCCATGATGTTAATAGTTTCAGTGATGGAAGGCATTACTAGTACTATTTGTCTCAGTGTGAGCACGCTCATGCCTATACTTCCCAACTGCATTGATCTTGTGCCAAGGGCACGGGTTAATGCTGAGCCTTTTTAAGTGTTCAGGTCAGGTGGAAGCCAAAATCCCTGCATGAAGTGCCGCTGGCGGGAGGTGTACATGTTTAATCCCAAAATCAAGAGGAAGAGGTTAAACGTTGCATGTCATTTTCATAAATAGTTTTGTGGGGGCGAGTATGATGCATTGCCAGATTGACGGTGTACTTCACCCTTGATTTTGAAAGGCATTTTTAAGATGATATATATATATTTTTTACTTTAATAATTGTTCTTTCTAAAATGTATGATGGAGTTATGCAGAGGAGTTAACCATATGTACTTTAGTGATCTCAAAAACACAAGTTTGATCTTTCCAGTGCAAACAATGGCAGTTGTATATTTTTACCAAATTGTAATATTTGCTTGTAATTATTAACTCTGAAAAGCTCAAATACAACGAAAAGTAAATAATTTAATCATTCATAATCATAAATTATGCGGCTTTTCTGTGGATTTTTCTTAAACCACTAGGGGGCTCTTTAGCAGGAAGTGAATCATTAGAACTCAAAATTGGAAATCAAAGAAGAAGCGCTGATTTTCATTCATAACAAGGGCACAAGGGAGAAATGTTTTCAAACTCATACCCCCTCATCATGGAAACACGAAGAAGTTCATATGATGCAGCTTTTAAGTTGAAGGCCATCGATCTAGCCGCACAGAGCGATGGCCTTCGATCTGCAGTAAGCAGCTGCTGCACTAAGCTCGGCGTGAATGAATCCATGGTTCGGCGTTGGAGACGCAGGGCTGCGTCCTTGTGGAAAACCGAGAGTGGCGGAAATACCAGCGGCCTATAACCCGGTGTGGCTTATATATGTACGTTTCCTCTGCCGAAACATATGTTCCTTTAGGCTGAAGGATTTAATGACTCACCCAAGACGACGAGCAACAGTTTAAAAAAAAAAAACAAACTTTGTCGGTGTGGCTTATAGTGAGGTGCGCTCTATAGTCTGGAAAATACAGTAATCTCTTTTTAGTGATAGTTTATACTGATTAGATTATGCCAAACAGCAAATCTCCAACCTTAAACTTCAGGATTAAACTTAAACTTCATGGCTTAAGTGGTGATCTAAAATTTTATTGAGAGCTGCAAAACCAAACTTTATCAACTATATATTCTCTGTTTTTTGTTTGGAGGGATGGGGATTGAGGGTGTTGTTTAGGCTCTTAACAAACCGCTGATTCAACCAGCATGGCTGCTGGCAGCATAAAGCTCCACTTAGCTTAACGGCCCTCATAAAATTAACCGTGGCAATAAAGCACATAGCGCCAAAGTATGTTTCTAATGACACCTGGAGCCCCGCAGGTCATTTGTGCAGGAAATTACACAGTAAAATACTATCGAAGCCAATATTTTCACAGCTCGGGTTGTCTCATTTTTTAAACAGAATGGCAAAGTTTGAGTTCTTCAGACGTCAGAATTAATGCATTTCTTAGTGTAACGCGAGTTTGGCACATTTCAAAAACCGCCCCCAGCCACCGCAGCACGACATGTGTCCATTTTGTTCCAGCCATGCCTGTCACCTCTCTGATATAGTTGTTGAAACATGTGTATTCCACAGTGCTTTCTGAAGATAGCGGTGGCTGTAAATTGTAACTAGAAGCTACCTCGACAGTCACAAAAAGCCATTACTCAGGGCAGGAGTCTCAATATGTTTCAGGAAACCCAGGAGGAACATGGAAATTGAAAAATCATCGGCACCGTGCTGCCGTGTGGAGTAAATGATCCTGTGCTTTGGTGAGAGAGGGAGGGTAAAAATCTTATCTGTTGCTCGTCGTCTTGGGTGAGTCATTAAATCCTTCAGCCTAAAGGAACATATGTTTGGGCAGAGGAAAGTTATTTTTAAACCGTTGGCCACAATCAGCAAAGTACCATCCATCTCCAAATCTTCCCTTTTATGTCTCTTATACTTCTATAAGAGCTAAACATACACTGATATTTCTAGCAGATGGAAGAAAATTATCTGGGTCACAGGAATCATCAGTCAAACATCAAAACCTGCATAATAAACATATGCTTCTGATGTGTAAATTTATCACAAGGTGTTCAACGCGTGATCCGTTTTAAAAGCTCAGACAGGGACAAAATGTTCATCAAATATTTGATTTTAGTTTTTTCGTTTTTCTTTTTTCTTTTTTTCTAGGACAGAACACACAGCAGTGTGAGTCATTTGTGACAGGGCCTTGAGGATCCCAAAATGCCAGTTTTATTCTTCTAATTTACTCCCAGATCCAAGCTGTCTGCAGGACTTAATATTTGATCCGACAACAAGCCATGTCTCAGACTGTTGCCCACGGTTACATATCTCTGCTATGCTTTTATGCAGTCAGTTTGTTGGCCAAAAAGGAATTCATACGAATAGAAATGTTTGGACGTATTAGCTTAGCAGCTAGTTGTCTAGATTAACATTACAGGCTTACAATGACTAAGCTACTTTGGTATTTGTCTGCTCATACAAAGAACCTGATGAAAATGTCATTTCACTTTGTTAGCTACAACTAAGTTCAAAACTATATATATGCTTAAAAAGGAGGGAGAATAAAAATATTGACATTTTGAAAGAATACTGACTTATCTTTCTTGACCCAAAGAGCAAATATTGCATTTTAAATTTAAATATCCAAATTTTTTGAAAATATGAAACAAATTCTAGTCCATGTTTTTGTTCCTAAGCATAACAAATGTTTAAATTCCTTCCTGGCTAAAATAATAATAATAATAATAATAATAATAATAATAATAATAATAATAATAATAATAATAATAATAATAAAGTCACTCATCTGACACCAAAAGACAAGATCATGTGAAGATAATATTTCATATGGAACTGCAGAGTATGACTCCCTGTAGTTGTGGTTTGGATTAAACAAAACTTTTCTAATAGGAATATGTTGAATGGATGTGTGGCATGATGTTTGAAATGACATACAGCCTAGGAAGGGATTTAATAGCCAAACCGTCAGGGTGACTGTCAGTTTAGTTGTCAATACAAAATATTCTCAAAAGTCCACAGAAAAATATAATTTTTACAGTCACTTTTATTTTTTTTACTCTTAAGTGTAAAGAATGGAAAAAAGCTTTAATTGGTGCATTGACTGTCCTTAAAACCACATGTGTGCTTGAAGTGAACTAAATTGGATGATGTTGGAGAAGTTCTAAGTGCAGATGGACTTATAGTTTGTGTAGTGTGACAAAAGTTATCAAAATATTTTAAATTCTAGATTAGTACTAATTTAAACTCTCAGGAATAAATGCTGTCTTATGGATGAAAAATAACATTTTCAACAATGTATGGCTCACAAATACAGTATATTGTATTCTGTTTTCATTGTTCTTGATGCTTGCCTGAAATAGATCAGAACTTCCCTCAGGGGTGGCCAACTCCAGAACCCTGTATGTTTTAGATGTTGTTTGAATTCCAAGTTGTGACACAAGCTATCTTTGCCCGATCTCGTTGTACTTTGATTAAGTACTTTTAAATACCTTGGTAGAATGCTGGTTGGTTAGGTCTCCAAGTTAATTCCCTTCAAATTCCGTCAGCCTTTCTTCTCTATTTACTGAATAAATCACGTTCTACCTGGGTAGCCTTTGTGCTAAGCAATGATACCCCGCTTTGGAATTCAGTATGCTATCAGCATTCCCATCGGCTGTCTTGTGCTCACTTTCTTCCTTTCACAATTGTTTATATATTTCTTGACTTCAGACATGGAAATGAATATAAATAGCGTGCTTCAAGTCCATTACCTAACCATCCATCCATTACCTTCCAGAAACTAAGAGCTACTTTTTCTATACACCTAGATGTGATTTTGTTTATAAACCCTTTGAGTGTATCCTGTGGTAAATTTATTTAAAGTATTTTACCTTTTACTGAAGCTCTAATTTGCTTCCCACCACCACTTTAGGGAAGATAAAAATGTATTCTGTGCTGTCTCCACCAAACAACTACTCTATACGTTTAGTTTTGCTGTATGGAGTTTGATTTTTGAGCTGATCTGAAGTCCTCTTTGCCTGAAAACAACTGCAACTGAAAATGACAGTAATGAGAGTGCTGAGACCAAAGGTCTCAAAAGCCAAGTTTCACCTGGCAGCCACACAGTTAATGCCCGCAGGCAGTTATTTCCCAGAATACCTGCTTGTAGACAAGACAGCCATCCATGGCAACCCTGCTGAAGTGGACAGACGCTCACCTACATAGAAAAATTCTGATCTTTAATACACTTCCAAGCTTATTTCTTTGAAATATTTTTTTCAAAATCTATCACACTTGTAAGGCTCTTTATGACCACCAATAAGATGAGTCATTCACTGCGTTGATCTTTCTATTATGCAATTTTCGCAGGTGAAGCAAATATCCTCAGTGACGTTGACATTTGGCACACACCCGAGCATTTCTGAAGACCCCGATGTAACTGCACTCTGTAACAGCAGGGAATCAGGGAACCTCACAAAAAGAAACTACAAAGACTACATCAAAAGACAGGATAAAGACTCTGAGGCATTTACCCAGTCTCTAACCTGCCCAGATAATAATCTGAGGGGATCTAAGAGCATCTGTTAGAAGCAGGACCAAACCAAGGAAATCCCCTCTTTTAACCTTAGCTTTTGAGATCAAATATTAACATGCTGATCTGAGACATCTTTACACCCTGACCAGAGATATTTTCCTGGAAAGATGGAAACCCAAGCATATGGTGGCAAAAACATTGGGGTCTTCATAACTGTGTGATTTAATTTAAATAATTTTTACCCTCAGACTTTGTCATCGCTAGTCAATCACCTTCAAATTACAGATATGGCCTTGTTACTGAAATACCGAAGAGAGGAAGTAACATTTTCAGATGGAAATTCATTTGCAAGATGTACTAGATGTACTTTGGACAATGTCAGAAAGAACTCTGTTGCAGGGATCAGTAAAGAGTACATGAATCTTTAATTTCAATTGCATTGACCAAGATAGATGCAGAGAGTTATGCACTACACTGAAATTAGTTCCAAAGTAATTTTAGTCCCCACACACATCTTCCAATAGTAAATTGCTAGTGTTGGTATCTGCTTTTTCACAGACAGGCTAAAACTTATGGTGGAGGTGCAGAAACCTCCCATGACATCACAGATGACAAAGGTGAGAGTGAAATATTATAGGGTAGTTGAAAACTACAACAGAAAAACATAAGTGCACCAGTTTTTTGTGTTAAAATGTTGTCATGTTTGAGAGCTCAACATTTTGGAAATCAGTAGACTTGATTCTTAATGCGACTAGAATTGGATATTTGTCAATATTTAATGGCAGCATTCTCTTTCTTTTCCAACAAAAAATGATTAAGTACTATCTTAAAAGTTTCTTTTTTTTATTATTGAGTGAATGAGTTGCATCAAATTGCATTGACAGGACTGCACAGAAGCTTACAAAGAACTTTTAAAAAATATATATTTAAAAGCATCTCTACAAAAGATAGACCTAGACTTTGAATTCTCCAGAACTATTGATTTTTACTTTTAGTCATATTGTGACTTTTGTTTGAACATTTTAATAAGGAGTATTGCTATTTCTCTTCTATTAAAGAAGGGAAAAAAGCTTGTCCTTGGTAAACAAAAGTAAGATACTTGTATGCTAGGAAAATGAAGGATGAATAGTCGAATGAAGAACTGACAAAGCAAAAGCATCATTTTTACAGTCTTTTATTAGGCAGCCTCCATTTTAAATTGCAGTTTATAAAGTGTCAGCAAGAGGGCATTAAAAGCTTAAGACACCAACAAAAGGAAATATGCCTCTCCAAGGACTGATTATGTCATTCTCCCTCTCTCACCCTTATGGTATCTGTGTACAGCCACAGGAAGCTGAATTTCATATATTTAGAGGTAAAAACAAAGGCACGATGTCTCCGGTGCTTATGCCGGTGTCCCATTTTCCAGCCACTCCAGCAGTCCTCCCACACACTGTGCCACATCACTTGTGCTGTTTTCATTGTAGTCGGTGTGTAAAAATCCTCTAGTACTGTAAGCACAGGGTATAAATATTAACTTGGCAACGTACGATTCCAAGAATGAGTGAGCTGATGAGTGCTGATGGGTTTGGTTGGGAGGAGTGTGGGGGCTAATTGGAGTACTTGGAGCAAGTCATTGACAGTTTCTGAAATGTTTGAGTCGGTCATGTTCACAACAGTGCGGCCCTCAAATTTGAGTCGGCTCCGACTGGGCAGTGACTCAGGATGGGTGTTAGATTATAATGAGGAGGATGTGATGGATCCTGGCATACATGCATAAAAAAGCTTGAAACACCTTTCTTCTTCTGAGAATGGGGCCTTGCAAAAATATTCATGAACCATGAACATTCCTCCTTTTCATCATTTTACATCCACAAACAAATAGGCCAGCAGTGTTGCATAGTTGTGAAATTAATAGCTAAATAACATCGTTTACAATATATTTTAAAATATAAATAAGAAATTTAATGTCAGCCAACCTATACGGATGCTTTGTAGAATCACCTTTTGTTGCATACAGACATACTGTCTTTCAGAGTATGTCTAGACAGGGTAATTTTTATAAAATGTTTTAAACTCTACAAGTTACATATTTTTTTCTGTCATTCCCTAACATTCTCACTTGGATTTTTGTCCATGTTATTCTAAGACATGAACATGATTGGTTCTCTGCCACAAAATGTTTTGTATGTATGTCAATTAGTTTCACTTTTGTGTCATCTGACCAGAGTGCAATCCCACCCCAAGTCCCATAAGAGTTACTGTAGGAAACAGCAAATAGGATCTATGATAGTTCTCTTCCCATTGTTTGACTTTCACAATATTGCATTGACTAATAGTTATTCTATGAATGGATTCTCACTCTGCTATGAATTTCTGTAGCTCTGCCAGAGTTAAAACAAGCCTTTTGGTTGCTTCTCTGCTTAACCTCGGTTTATATTGATTATTATGTCTTGACTATGTCCTGATTATTGCTATGAAGTGGTTGGCACATTTCTGCTAATAGTCTAAAAGCGGAGATAACATTTTGTTTAGTGCATTAGCATATTAGCTGTGCTAGCTGGGAAAACAACTAGCACAAGTGCCAAGTGCTTCACTGTCCACGAGGCTATTATTTAATTCTAACGTCTGGCTGTTTAGTAAACTTTCAGATGAATACAGTTTCCCATCAGTGTTAAGGTTTTGGTCAATGGTTAAGAATTCTTCAAGTTGTTAGACTTTTATATTCATACTCTTATTTTGAAATGGGTGAAGAATGTTTTCGCTGCAGTTCTGTTTCCTCAAGTTCTTCATGCAATGTGGGAAATGACTGAGGGCAATGTAACACAGAGCATTAGCTTCTGCTCAACACCATGTTGGTATATTACTTATAACAGAACTAATGTTTATGATTGTTGCTTTAGGGTTAGTGTAACTAACTTTTCAGTTAGTGGTTCCCACCATTGGGTATGAATTTTATTCAGTTATCATAGTGAAGGGAGCTGAATAAATGAATGCCAAATGTACCAGATTTTTCTTTGTTTAAAAAAATGCATTGGTTTCCTTAAAATTAACAAATAGTCCCATTTTGTATTGGTCTACCATAAGTGTTAAAGTTTGAGGTGGTAATAGAAAATTTTGGGGGGGAAATGCCTTAGCCTTTTACAAAGAAATAAAAGAAATGTTTGTTCCAAATTCTTTACTTAGAACCTTAGGAATATAAATTGTATAAGAGAATGAGGCTAGATATCTACTACTGTTTTGAGTTCACAGCTCAAACCAGCAGTAAATGTGACTTGAGGGGTAATGAAACTTTCAGAAAAATAACATTTAACTTTAATGAGACTGGCAGGATACCATACAAAGGAGCAAACAGAGTGTTACAATGAAAGCAGTGAAAGGCTTTAGGGAATGATCCATTTTGTTCTCTAAAAAATAGGACCCAAAAAAAGAAAAATTGGAACAGCAACATCAGGGGGAAAGGATGCAGTATTGATCGGAGTGGGTAAAGTCAAGAAAGACATTTTATTGTTGCTGTTGTTCACAATAAGGAGGACAAAACTGCAGAATCTCATTCTATTGATTGCACGCAATGTTGTTATACATCACTATAGACGCAGGGTTTTTCGTCTTTTTGATTAAGACTGCCGGAGGTGAGGGTCTAAACAGTGAAACTGTGATTACACTCCCTTGAAGAAGCGAGGGGTTATTTATATCTTCCCCTCATAAGGTTTAAAAAACATTTTTTATCATGCTTCACTGGGACCATGTACAGGAAATATACTTAGATTATGCACTGCAAGCAAACTTCTGATAGTCTGCCTGTTGCATTGTACTTAGCTGCTTGTGAAGGTGTGTAATCAAATTGTTAAAAAAATTTATTAGCTACTCTGCTGTCTGTTTCTTTCAAAGCACAAAGCACTTTTAATTTTAAGACGTAAAACGTGACGTGAATTTGTGTGAAGCCTGATGACTCAGTTCTATGAAAAACCATTGTTTCCTTCAAGTGGAGCTGCTTTTGGTTTGCTGCAGACCATTGTTTTCAGAACAAACATTTTCAAATATCACTGATTGAAATGGATTTATGTCTGAATTTTGACTGGGCCATTTTAATTAATTTACTTTATGTAAACCAGTACATCAACAATGACACAAACCTTCAATGACTTTATATTAATGGACATAATCTGTGGGGACCAAAATGCTTAGCTAATCCTGAGTAAATTAGTCAAAAAATGGTGAGGCTATGTATCCGTTTACCCATTGTTGACTCATTTTCTGAGAAAACATGAAGGACTTGGACCCAAAAGGAAAAATTTGTATCATTAACTGATCCAAATTCTGCCCCGTGGTTGCATTGTGTGTATAAACTTTTCAAAACATTTTTGCAATTTCAGATCATTACTACAAGTTTGGCAGGAACGCAATTCCACTCAAAACCTCTAGGTGGCTTCCACTACGACGTTATTTTAGTTGAGATTTTGTAAAGCGTGTTTCAACTAAATGGCAAAATATGCCATCCATTTTATTGCCTTTGACACGGTGGACTTTGTTGGCAAAGTACTTGAGTGAATACTTTATTTTCAATGCAACAGCTAGACTTACAGCGACGCCTCAATCCAAATCCGCCATCTTGCTCCCGAATATAACCTCAGTCAACCACCCACAAGTGACAGGACGTGATGGCCAGCCAAATGGCTATCAAGTAAAATCACATCATGCAATCTCTGGAGGTAGCCAGAGCAAGAGGGGCAACTCATGAGTTGTAACAAAAAAAGAACAGAAGCACTTAAATACAAGTCATCCAGCCATATTTCCTCTAAATGAGTCCTAAGTTTTCCAGCAACTAAAAGTAAAAATGTGTGAAAAAAGTGAGACAAGAAATAAAGCCTTGCACTTACCATGATGTACTTAGTGTGTAGTATTAACTTACATTTCATTATAGCAACTGCATTTTCCAGTTTTCAATAGAACAGGTAGGCGAAAGAAGGAAATTGATGAATGTTTGGGCTATTGTTCACTCCCACCGTCCTTGAAAAAGAACCTGGCTCCATTAGTCAGTTTAGTCACATTAGATGAATATCCGCTGAAAGGCTAACAAGCTGATGAAATCGAATACAAATTGTGACAAAAGGGCTGCCCAGATGGACTGCACTGAGCATCTAAAAACGGCCTCAAATGACCTTGATCTGTGTTTTTTTTTCTTTTTTTTCAAGCAAAACATGGCCCAGATAATGATCTCAAAAGAAGGCAGCAATACTAATAAAGGATAAAGCACAATTGCTGATAAATATTGTGTTTAAGGATGGCCCCAAGGACTCCTGTACAGAGTCATCCGAGTCCCTGAAGAACACATGTCACTACGTAACCAAGAAACTATGTACGGGTAGCTTGTTTACTTGTAAGTAGCAACTAAACTTTTCCACACAACACAATGTTCTCCCTCTATTATACACTTACATTAACAGATGCTGCATTAGCCTTGCACAGAATGAACTGTTCGTTATGTTTAAAGATGCCAAGACATTCTTCCTAGAAAATAAAGTTCATGTCTTTGCAGTTATTTTATAAGCTTTACATATTGTCTGAGGGTTTAAGTTATGCATACAGGCTCAGATGTAAACATATGTAAACCTAAATATTACAGTTTTTCCGTGATATTCTATGTTTTCTAGATGTACTTGTGTTTTGACCAATGCGAGTCTGGAAATGAGCAACAGAAAAATTGAAAGTAAAACCTATTTAGTCACTACTTTAGAACGTCGACGCTCCAGATGTTGGACTGGTTTAAAATTGGGCTGTTTTGCCCGAAGGAAACCAAAGTGAATCAGGCCAGTGATCAGTGATGGAAAAAGATCACCTTGAAAATACAGTGGAGAAATATTCCCGGTGGGGCTGCCAGCAGAAGATGGCTGTTTTGTGGGCAACTATGTTGCAGCAAAAACCCCACCACATGAGCTTGATGCCTCTTATGTTCTGAACATAATATAATTTATGAGCTGTGCAGATAATTACAAACAGAGTGCATCATCAGCCCAACAAAACAACCTTAAAATGCATTAGGGAGATAAGAGTGAGGACTATTGAGTAAAAACCACAGATGCAGTACTGTTTAGTAGATGTGCACAACTCACTGTTTTTGTGCTTAAATTTCTAAGAATATATATATATATATATATATATGTGTGTGTAGTATAAGAACACTTTTGCTTCCACAATCAATAATACTGTGTGTGTGTTTATTTTAATGAAAAGAAATAATCAAACCAGCAACTTATAAAAATTAAAGCAAGTATCAGAACAAAAACAAACTCCAAGGTTATATACAAACCTATTTCATATTCAAATCCTCCAACAAAAGGAAATCGTCATTACTTTAATCTACGTGACAATAAATAAATGATAGCATCTTAACCTCTCTAGACCAGAGCAATTTAGCTAAAACCTATCCTTTGACCACAATCCTTTGATCTTAAGAGGTTAATATAATCCTAACGAAATACATAATTCCAATCTAATCCCTCACACTGTACCTGACATACTTTTTTCTGATTCTTCACCTCCTCCGCTTTCATCTTTGTCGTGTTCCTCCGCATCCATCTCTTCCTCTTGAAAAAAAAACAAAAACTACATGGCCACATCTGACACTAACCTTGCCTGCTACTAAGCAACACTAATGATGAATTTTGTAGCACTTCCACAAAGAACTAGAACACAAGTGCAATATAAAAATCAACTTTAAAAAAGCTCTACACACATAGGGAGTGAATTATATTATTATTTGTATTCTTCTTGAGGTGGTAAAAAAAAATCTATATATTCATAAAAGAACTAGATTTTATTTCCCCTTGAATACAGACTTTCTCCAAAAACATGTTTGCAATAAAATATAAATTGATTTTTATTTGATCAAGAATATTAAGTAAACTTTTCAATGTCAAGAGCAATCTCTTTGGGTTATTGAGAACCTTTTTTTTGTTTAAATTCTGGTAAAGCATTAATGCCATTGATGTGTTTATTGCTAAGCTCATGGCAGAAGTCACAAACATTCAGGGAGTAAGCTGAATGTCTCAAAGCACAATCATTGAATTTAACAACCTTAACAAACCAATATGGAAAAAATGTCATTCCAGATGCATAATATTAATGTTGACACTTTAAATTATACACAGGCTATTTACTAATTGCACTGGATTTTAATCATCAAATCAAATTGCGTTGAAGTACATTTAGTGACGTAGATGCTAGCATTTGCAAGGTAAGTGTATCTGAACTGTTAAATCAATGTTGGAAAAATAGTAGCTGTAAATATTTAGGGTGCAACAATTTGAAATGATTCGTTTCTCTGAAATGTTTCAGGAGATTTGAGGAAAATAAATGTTCCACAGATATTACTAGCTGCAAATACTCAGTGTCACTGTAGGATGCTAAAGATAAAAGCAATAATTTTGTCTGCATTGTTACATTCATAGTTGTTTGTCAAATTGCATGCTTATTGAAAGCATCATTCTGATATGCTGACAGAAATTTCAAATACTCGTGTGTCGTTACCATGTTGTTGCTCATATATTACCCATAGTGAGCAGTGTGTCACCAGAGTCCTCTGGAGGCAGATTCCTTAGGTGAAACGGAGTGAGGCAGGGACTTGGCACGCCACTTCTGTGACTCCTGCCGTGTCCATGAGCTGTCTCAGTCTGCCGTCACTCCCCTCGGTGTGTATCCATGCAAATGTACAAGCCTGAGAAAAAAAAAAGAAAAAAAATGTCAATGTTTGTGTCACTGTGCCCAAAGCGGAGAGGAATACAGCCCACATTAGCTGTTGGAGGAGAGGAAGGCAGCCACAGTCACTCACCCAAGATCCTTCTGCAGAAAATGCAAAAACTCTGAAACGTTGGTTCTTGGAGACCTGCCCACATTTTTCCTTTTTCCTTATTCATTTTACCAACTTGATATATCGACCAACTGCAGGTCAACACAATCTTTACTTTAGTTTCAAAAGTTGAGAGTGTGATGCTTGAAAAGGGAGAAGGACAAAAGGAAGGAATTGAGAAAAGGAAGGACAAATGGATTTAATTGAGGAAGAAAGAATGAAGTTATGAAAGGAACTGTTTTTTAATGATCCATTTTCTTTTCCTGTTCTTATTTAGACCCAACTATAATTAAATCAGACCCCTTACTTTTCCTGACTACTTAAGAATTCTGAACTAAAGTAAAAAAAAAGTTCATGATTCACCTAGTCATAATCAATGCCATTAGTCAAGTCAAACAACCCCACGCTGCAGACACGACACCATGTGACTGCGGGATAAACCAGCTCTTCAGAGCCGTGATGCTGCCATGCTCACACTTCAAACACACTTTTGAAGCGGCATGAAGGGTCGCTAAGCTGTTGCTAGTAATAACAAGTAGCGGATTTGTCAGTTGAAATCCAGAAACGGAGCAGACATGAGAAGGAGGGTAACTTCTTGATCGCAAGAATGGCATTTACTCCCAATGGTCCCTTGACATCGGTAAAATATACCCTAATTTTTTATTTATTTATTTTTTAAAGAGAGCGAAATATAAAACCAGAGTTCAGCCGGGTCCTCCGAGGAGGATTGACACTCCATCTGGGAGATGTCAAGGGATGAAAACTGCTAGCTGCCCTGCTGATGATGAATAGAAGACCAGATCAGTAGTGCAACATGATGCTGCTGTGAGCTTTGCAACGAAATAAGCTTCATGTCATTTTTCTTCAAGCCAGGTCTGGAGCACTAAATATGCCTGTGGGTAGAAAAATAACACTGAATGCTGCCACTGTTTTCAACAGTGCTATTCTTATCGTCAGTAAAGAATGTTCACGAAATTGGTTTTAAATGATAAAGATGTACAGATCTTCAAGGTAAAGATTTGGAGGACAGATCAGTAATTTGATACTTTTTTGCATATCCTGCTGGCGGTAAAAAATGTTCACATTTTGTCATGTTCTAACCACAAACATTGTATTTTATATTATAAGACAACAGAAAGTAAGGCATAATTTAGAAGTGCAAGATTTGTTTTCAGTTTTACAAAAAAAAATAAAATAAAATGGCATTTTGTATTGTATTAAGTCACGTGAAATTCCAAAACATTACATTGAGGTTTGAGTCCAAGGCCTTTTACTTTAGGGTATTTTTTCAGCTTTAATCAAGCCGTAGTTTGATTGGCTAGAAAGTCCAGTTCATTTGGGGAGGTGAGAATGCACAATCGAACTCTGACGCGGACCAAAAAAGTGAATTCTGGTCCGACTGAAAACCTAAATTTCGTTCGGTTGAGATGAACTCTGGTGCCATCCCATAGCAAATGTAAATGCTAAGCGGACTATAGTACAAACAAAACAAATGTCTAGTGCTATTCAGATAAACGGAAATCCGACGACCCCTAAAATTTGACACCACGAAGAAGGAAATTGCACTCTGTATTGTTTTTAGAGGTTGTTATGTCACTTCTTCCATTGGTTCTTGGTGCAGTGCCACCACAGGCGAGGATGGGATCAGGTTTTTTCGAAGGGCTTAGTTAATTTGACAGTGTAGTGTGAAAGCAAACGGCATCAACTGAAAATGGAACAAATATTGCAATTATGATCCCCAATTAAACCAAATTTACTGAACTACGAAGGGTGAAAACATCTTAAAATGTGAATTATGATTGCTTTCCACAGGTATGTTAATTTAAGTTGGGGATATGGAATAAATAATGTTTGTTAAACACCAAGATAATTGGCTTAAGGGGGAAAAACATGCACTCAATAACTTCAGTACAAAGCAATGCTTCTTGACTGCACAGCGCCATATGTTTGATGCTCAAACTTCTACTTTTTAAACTGCGGGGTTGTTTGAAGCAAATTTAGTGCTGCAACATGTGATTATAAGGAATATAAATCAGCTTTATCCCCTTGATGTGTCGCTGTCCAGCTTCTTTGAGCAAGCCGCTATAAATGAACATCTACCGCCACATCATTAGCCGGTGGAGACAAGAGCCGAGCTCATAATTTGCACTGACAGATCTGAGGGGAGCTCTAAATTATCCAGAAACAACAGAGGAGTTGGCTGCGGCGTCGGCCAGGACAGTGCAGTATTTCTGGGAAACGGAGTACATTATTCCTCATTTAGGGGCCGACAGTTCGACTCGTTGGATAAAATTGTGACAAACAGATATTGTGTTCCCAGAAAACTCAGCATTTATTTGCAGACACAACATCTAATTTGGAGGATAATGGGAAACGGCAACGTGTGAGCCAACTTTGGGTGTCATAATTGCATCTCCGGATTTTATATTTGTTTCTTTATTTTTTATTTTTTTGTGACGAGCTTGTGTTGCCTTGAACATGACTGAAAGATATAACTCGCATTGGACTTTGGGAAATGCTAATTACACGGCAGATTGTTTCATTTTTATAGTTAAAAACTCAATATATCCAAAATCGCCAGAGGGCATATCCAATTGAAGCAGTCTGAACATTAAAAATGTTCTTTTTTTTTCACTTGTGGTCATCATATTATTAAAATATTTAATCTGAGAAGTTTGTGTGTAGGAAATCAAGAAACATTAGACAGACGCCAATATTCCTTGAAGGCAATGTACCAGCAAATTTTCTCGCAGCTTGGACCATGCAATGCTCAGATAAATGACAAAATTTTATTTTTCATTTTATTTACATGGCGCCAATTTACAGCAAAAGTCGTCTCAAGGCACTTAAAAAAACGTCTGTTGGATCTAGTGATACAACTCCGAGTGGGTTATGTTACAAGTCCCAAGCTGATCCTTTAACAAGCTATTCAGGTTTAGTATGATATTAAAGTTAATTCAGTTTTGTCTTGGAATTGGTTTCTCTCTGCGAAAATCAAATTCCATAAAATCAACTAGCAAAGAGCTCCATCGCTACAGCAGAATTCTTAGTCTGGAAAAGTTTTGAATGCAATATCTGTGGTTTTGAGGTCTGACCAAGAATGGAAAAAATAGGAGTAAGATTTTATCTCCTTCACTCAGGTCCTTCCTTCCTAAACATGAAATAATCCTGAGCTACATGTAGGCATCAAGCCCAACAGGAGCCACGCTTTCACTGCCATCGTCCAGTTCAACCTCTGCCGCTGCTGTCAAAAAGAGCTTTTGCTGTAAATTAAAATCGATCACAAGCAGCATATTTCCCCAAATGTTGCAAATTGATGTTCTGATGCTCTGTGAAATTAATGATTTAGCTTTGGTATTATTAAAGGCACCCTGCCGACCATTTTATAAAATTATTCATCAAAGTGTAAAATTCAGATTGCCATGTTTTCAAGCCTTTCTTTCTTTGTCAGATTGGTTTTAATCAAATGGATATTATTTTATACAATTAAAATCCATTTAAAACAAATCTGTGTTTAGGATTATTAAATATTCAATCAGTGAACCAGATCACGCAATCTTCATTTTTGATAATTGTGTTGGTCTGTCTTCTTTTGAGTTGTTTGCTCTCCGACTGGGTTGCCATGGTGACAATGCCTTTTTTCGAAAAGCTGATAAATTGCAGCTTAGTACATAGTTTCTATCGGAGTAACAAAGGCCCCTCGGCTATTCCGAGTATAAATGGTTGTAATTCTTTTATTGTCAATCACACAACTCCCATTCTTTAAGAGAAGTCATTTTAAAAATCGTCATGAATTATGAGACACCGGAGGTTCAGGTTTTATCTCGGTTATCTTTAGCACATAATCCAATGTGCCGGTTTTAGAAAGGTTATGCATTTGGGGTCAAATGTGAAGCCTTGAATTCCCCTGTGAAGATAGCTGGCCTATTTCTTGGTCTATCTATGCTAGATTCAGAAGGACAAGATAGGAATACAGTGATGTGGAAAAAGTAGTTTTCCACTTAAAGGTGTTTTTTGTTTCAGAGCAGAATTCCCAGGTCCAACAATTACAGCAAGTTGTCTTGAAGTAAGAAAGCATTTTTTTTCTATTGTATTTGGTTAACAATGGTCTTAGCCTCTTTGTAACTCCTAGTTTTGCTCAGAAACAAACTGAGGCAATTGAGGACTGTGATATTTAAAATGTTTTCTAGCTTCTTGTGTAACCTCCTTGAGTCTTTGATGAACTCTTGGAGTAATTTTGATTGGGTGACTACTTCAGGAAAGGGTCACCAATGTTCCATATTCTCCTTAAGTTTAGATAATGACTCTTTATCTTTGTATATTATGAATATACACATAAACTGCATCTTAACTCGAGTCGAGCAAATCTCAATCTCGTTGCAATCTGTTGATGACAATGACAATAAATCTTATCTTATCTTATATCTTATCTTATCGTAATGTGCTATGTGTTTGTTGGTAACCCAAAGAGGATTAGTAACCCTTTGACAGACTGACCATTTTGGATGATTTCTTATTTTTTGAGATTGTTTCTTCTGCTTCATATTGTTATACTTGTTCTGTTCTATAGGTCTGGATGTAATTGCGTATCCTTGCACATTCTGAGACTTATATGGTTTCTTTTTCCAATTAAATGCAATATTTAACAGTGGGTTCATCACTCTTTCACAAAGGAATTCATTTTAAAAATTGTATTTTGTATCTACCTATTTACACAACTAAACTTAGCTTTTGAACTTTTATGATAAAAAAGCTACACATAATGAAATTTGTAAGAGGACACAATTTTCATTGTGCTGTATTTTATAATAGATCCCCTGTAGATAATTGAAAGAAAAGGAATCATTTCAACCAAAATGTATGTAATATGCAAATTATCAACCATATTTTATTTATTTTCTGCACCACTTCTCAAAACTCATTCATCTGTACTTTGTAAAACTATCTGGCCAGTCATGTTCACACTGCTGTTTATATTGTACAACCAGCATCTCTCCGCCCCTTTTCTATAATTGCAGCGCTATTTACTCCCATCAAGTATTCTGGAGAGACGCATTGCAACTTTCATCAAGTAAACTTATGATTGTGATATTGTAGGAATTCTCAGTGCAGTTAGCTCTACGAGTGCTGCAGAAAAATCAATAAGGTCATTTTAGTATTTCTGCCATCTTATTAATTGATCGACTATAGCTCTGGTTGCATTTCATCGTATCCTCTTTCCTTCCCGATATTTTTGAAAGCTGAAGTGTAAATGCCCGCAAGTCAGTCTGTGGGGGATTATGAATGTTCTAAAAAAAATAAAAAATTAAATGCAAGTTTTAGTTCTTATTTATACCACTAATACTTTGTAATAGCTATAAAAAATCCAATCCTTTTAACATGACTTTCTTGCACAACTTCCCGTTCACTCTGCCATCCAGGACTTTTTCCATTTGACACAGTGAGAGATTTGTCATGTGCCTAATTTAGATATTCTATATTCTGGGTTTCCGGACCCACAGGGAAGGACATAATTGAATAGGCCGTGTCAAAGCCTCCCCCCCCCCCACTTCACAAAAACCTCCCAGGGACATGCTAACGTTAATTATCTCCCATTGCAATATGGCCTAGTTTTATAATTACTGGTCCTGCCAAATTTACTACAACATCTAAACCTCTCACCAGACAGTTATTAATTTAGTGCTTGTGATCCCGAGTTGTGTTCTGTACATTTTGCCTACTTACCTTATTTACAGACGGAATTACAATATTTGTGCTTGAGGGTTTGATTGGGCTGGATGTCGCAATCACAGACGCAAGGGAAAGAAAAAAAAAAAAAGACAGGCTCTTCATTAGCTGTGCATATCTTATCGGCATTAGTGTTCTCATTTCGGCATCAAAGGGCTGCAGTGCGCATTGTGAACATAAAGATGAATTCACTTGTCATGAGCTTTATGAAACTGCCTGTTTAATGCAATCTTGCAGCTCTGAAACATTCTGCATTCATAATGTTTGCTCCTAAATGTTTGTGACCTAAAAGAACCTTAAATATAAAGAAAAACAAATATTTACGAATCTTTGAAATGAAAAGCTGAAAAGTGTGGCGTGCATTTGTACTTAACGCCCTTTTACTTTGATGCCTGTAAATAAAATCGCTGTAAACATACTTTGCTCAGAGAGAACTAAAATGGAAATTTGTGGTTTGTCAGAAAGCTAAAAGTACAGATTACCTGAAACACACCATCTCCATGGTGAAGCAATGTGATAGTGGCAGCATCATGCAATAGGTTCCGATTCCAGAGTTTAATAACACATTTGTTTGAGTAAAGTCTCTGTTTGTTTATGTATGTGGCATTGCTCACCGCCCAGGGCTACATTCAAACAGGGGGCGACAAACGTAATCGCAGATGAAAAGAAACACATCTGTACTTATGCTGTCTCTCAAAAAAGTGTTTTATTGCTTTATTTTATGCATTTAGTCTATAAGGAGCTTGCTTCTTTAAACAGTTTTGCTCTGTAAAATATTTAAACCTGTACTTGGACAAGTTTCCTCCAAAATGCAATTAAAAGCTGCTTTAGTAAACCTGCGTGTCTTTCAGAGGAGTTTGCCTAAAAAACTATAGGCAATAACTTCGAGAGGATCTCAAATTTGCATGAAGTGTAGATAACATTTTGAAAAAGCAACAACAAAAAAAAGTGAGATGAACACCAGTTAAAAACTGAACAACAGAGGTATAGGAAAAAAAAAATAAAAAGGACGTAAGTTGAGAAATTGGACTAACTAAAAAAATGTAAACACAAGGAGGGCATGACTGGTGAGAATAAGTTAGCTTGATTAAAAATAAGAGACAGATGCTGACTAAGGAGCTTGTAACCGGGGCAACCGGGGCTATCTAGAGACTAACAATTAGCACAACCATAACAACCAAAAACTAACTAAAGCACAAGATCCAAGGACAAGCAAAAAGAAATAATCTAAAACTTTGACATGAATTCAAAACCAACATTCAAGACTAATGCTTGATTAATCTGTTGTTTAAGGGCATTTTGCTTTCAAGAAACTGCAGAAGCAGCACAAATCATTGCTGGAAAAGTAAAAACACGAGTCTGGTTGCAACATGGCGTCCAGGGTACCTTTAAGCCCTGACCAACAGCTGAGACTTTCACTTGTCAAAGAAAGTTGGAGCAGAAGTGCTCACCCTTTGCTTTTCACATGGTGCTCTTAAAAGCATATTTTTGTGCAATGGAATGTATTTGGTGTGGAGCATATGGAGTGAGACTTTTTAATTAAAAATTCAACAGCTGGATGAATTATTCTGTATCTCATCATCTTTTAAGAGCCTAGGGGAAAACTCAAAGATTGTGTAATGCTGACCAGAGGTGCTGCTCTTGGGCTTGGAGTCCTTCTGCTGGAAAATATAATTTCCCCATTCATATTCTTTTGATTTGAAAAAGTAACAAAAAGGGCCCAAGTCGAAAAGAAAGTGTGAGTTTTAATAAATATAAGATAATGAATTATTGTAGAGGCAGCAGTAATTATTTTATTTATTAATGATAAATAATAAATCAGTATTTATTTTAATAATTGTTTTATTATTAGCACGTCGAGGTCTGACGTGCTAATTCCAATTTTGGCCGATTCAGAGATTTGATTTGTGAGAATCAAGTGTTTTGATTCACTCATGAATCAAAACCTGCATTAATTGTGCTGGGATTTTTTTTTTTTTTTTTTTTTTTTTTTTTTTTTTTCTCCGAAGAGTTTTTGCGGCGCTAGTGGCTCGTATTTTTTCCACAGTAGGCAGACAGGAAGGAGGGTGAGGAGAGGGGGGAAGACATGCGGCAAAGGTCGTCGGGACCGGGAATCGAACCCGCGACGTCCGCGTCGAGGACTGAGGCCTCCAAACGTGGGGCGTGCTAACCCCCTGCGCCACCACAGCACGCCCCTGTGCTGGGATTTTATTCACTTAAACAAGAAGAATCAGAGCATAATCATTAAATGAAATGAAATCAATGTCCAACCAACTGCCCTCAGAAATAAACCTTTACAAAATTTTATTAAAAAAAATAAAGTTTTACAGATGCATCAATAACTTTCAAAATTGACGTCTTCAAATGCATTTAATACTTAAAAACTGAACCAACAATACTATTTGAAAATAATTGTGAATTATTCAGTTTTGAGGAGTGAAATTAGAGACTTTATTGCCTTATAACTACATAAAAAAAATTAAACTTTCACTTTATATAAGCTTATCCTAAAGTAATATGTATATATGTGACAAGCTACCTTCAGCTAATTCCTTCTGCATTTTAGCAACAATGAAAACCATGGAATATCTTCCTTTGACCTTAAAATTGCCCAGTGCTTTGATTGGGTTGACAAACTCAACTAAGTACAGGAAATACTTTCAGAACGAATTGTAAATGTTAAATATTTGTACAATTTTTACTAATAACAGTCAGTTTGTTTTTGTATTCATTCCTAGTATCAATGAATAAGTAAAGAAAATAAAACTTAAAGTATCTGACCCCCTGATTACCTGTCAGTCAGGGCTAATTAGAATAACTCGCTGACTGAAATAATGTGTCATTAACTATTGTGGTAAGATCTACTTCATTTAAATAAATTGTAAGAAAACGGTTTGAAACTGCATCCATTATAAAGATTCATAAAGTTGTTGCTTTCTGGGCCTATTGTCAGGGGCTGCTCAGCAAAACTCTTTAAATCGGCTTGTTTCACAGTGTGAAGAAATCATAATGAAAGGAATAATCGCATGCATCATTATGCTGGGGCATGTTTACATGTTTAGCATAAGCGACACTTGTTGAGGCTCTAGCTGCAGATCTGAAATATTAATATTTACAGGCATTTATTTACATCTGCTTTGACGGGACCTCTCATTTCTTTGCGTTCTCGACTTAATTTTGATAGCGCCAACGCTTTTTATTTTGACAACTTTTTCTGAAAAGAGAAGCGCAACATTTCAGCTTCCACTGCTAAACCGTTGCCCTGTAGTTGCTGAGCACGTGCTTCGCCTTTACCAGAGGCCGGAGCCACCTGGGGCCATTTTTATAGCTTCTATTACTGAGTGCTATTCTAAAATTAAGGCTAGCAATTAAGAGACAAACCACTTACCCAGATTATATCATTGACTAAAGGTTAACAGCAAGCACACCCAAATATAGTTCAACAGAAGGAAAGTTCAGAAAAGAAGAGCTTGGTAGGTTTCTCTGTCATTTTTTATTTTCTTTTTTTTTTCCCTGCAGAATACTCCCCAGGCATCTGGCCTACATGGTAAGGGCAGCGCATACCCAGTTAACCCTCTGATCAAATTTTAGAGTTCTGATCCCTCCAAGCTATAATCTGTATCATGCAGAGGATCCTCACCATGATTAGCATAAACACTTGCTAAATTAAAGCAGTATGGACTTTTTCCCCGATGCCCTACTTTTGGAAAAATCAACCTGTGTGTAAAGTTAAGGGTTGTAGCTAAAAATAAAACATTAAAACAAAGCAAATAAAATATGTATTTTCTTTTGCTTTCTCGTTGTTTCTTTGCCATCTTTTATTGATCAAAGAGTACAAACTGCTGCTTTCAACTTTGAACCTGCTGTTGGCTTTTGTTTGTTAGGTTTCTGGTGCTCTTTTAGGGAAATGTAGGTGTAGATCAACAACAAGGGATTTTTTTTTGTTTTTTTTTTGTTTTGTTTCTTGGCTGCTAGAAAATGCAAACAACCCCACATTTAACAAGAAACTGCATTAATTAAAAGCCCATCTCATACTTCCTTTCCTTTGACAACATCTTTATTTATCCCTGCCATCTGTAGACAGAACAAGTGTCAAACAAATGAAAAAATTATACGTTACTTTGTCAGTTCAGTTTCAATTTGACAAGTGAAACGGATAGATAGATTCATATTACGCAGAGTGATAGATTTCAGAGGCTTATCTCTTGTACATTTCTAATATGAGGCTCGCAGATAAATTGAATGTTGCAGAAAACCAAATTAATTCAGAAATGTTAAATTATCGTGGACATAGTCATACAGAAGACTGCTTGCTCAAACGTTTCCCATAAGAGACACTGAGGGTAAATTGAAAAAAGGTGATTGCAAAACATTTGGGCTATCCACAGAGTGCTCTAAGCAAAAACACCTGTGGAAAGTTTAGTGGAAGAAAAAGATGTAGTAAAAAGGTTATAGAAACAATAGTGTTGAGAGGCTGCATCCCATTTCTTGTGTATTCCTGCAGCAGTTTTACTGAGTGGCTGAAGACATTCCCTGAAAATAAGGTCATGTTTACAAGGATTTATTTATTTATTTTAAATCAACAGATTTTGGTAAAACTATAGTTGGACAAACATTTGTGTTGTGGGTGGTTTTGCACTTTACAAAATGATTTGGATCTTATACTTAAAATATTTCATTAAAGAGTAATCCCTACTTTAACAAGCACATTTTGTGTTTATACCCTTTTCATTTTCATAGCTCATATTCTCTTAATTCTTTCATAGTGGATGGAAATTTTTGTGTAGAATTCACATATATACTCATAATTCAGAGTGAAGAGCTTCTGGTGTAAATCAGGACATAGTTGTGGGAGGTTTTCATGCTCCTCCCACCCGCCGCCCCCTCTGGTTTCACATACTTAAATATTTCATAGATGTTTCAATGAAGAAAAAGAATTTGATAGTTTCAAATCTTTAAATTTTCATAGGAACGCGCTTCAGAGAGATGTTTTAGACTACACAGGCGTTCCATGTCTGGTGACATGTCTCTCGTGAACCCGCTTCTCTGTAAAACTCCGACAGCTTGATTCCGAGAGGCAGAGGAGATGAGAGACGATGACGCTTCGCTCGCATTATTGCCTTTTTCTGTTTTCCAAAAGTCTTGATTTGCAACCTCTTCTTTTAAATGGAACCCACAACCTGGTGTAGCCAGGGTCAAGACACAGAGCTGAACCCAAAGTTTACTTATCAAGCTGCTAATCCTCTCTGAGGGAAGGCTCTGGTCTGACTTTTCTCTTCTTTTTTCACGGGTAGCTGCTTCCACGCATTAGGGCATTACTTGCTTGGCTGACAGATGAATTAGAATAATAAAGTCATCTTTGAGTGAATTATTCAAACATTTCTTTGGATCTATGAGGCAGTTTGTGTGTAATGATGAGACCCAAATAAATCTCGGAATTAAAATAGAGTACCTGACCCCTCCTTGGTTTTAACGCGAATGTCAGAGTCGGGCATCGCTTTCCATCAAACGGCAAAGTATTTCCTCAGATTTACAGCCTGTGAGCGGACGGTAAATCTAAAGCTGCTGTTGCAACTCAAGCGCGATCTCGAGTCATGTCACCTCTTATTTGGATCATTTGTCAACCCTGAGTGCTTTTCAGTTTGGGTATCACCACCCTGACAGGTATCCTAACGACCTTTTTTTTTTTTCCCCTCCCTTACTAAGATTTCGCTTTTGACTTTGAAGGATTGTTTTGTTGGGGGGCAGAAGGTCTTTGGTACTTTTTGGTAAGCTTTTCTTCCCACACATACCGTCCCGGAATATTCTTTCTTGAGAAATGTGGCGTTTGGCGCTTTGCTGTGAACCAAAATACATTATTTCAGTTTTGTTGCGTGGACAGAAAGATGATTTCTAAGCTTTTGATAATTGATGTCATTTATTCTGTACAGTTTAACTTAAAATTAAGTTAAACTGTACAGTAGAAATGATGTGGTTGCAGAAGTTTGCAGACTCTAAAACTAGTACTTTGTTTTAAAGGTATTTTAAATCAATTTTACCATTTATTCGTCTGTGGCTTTATGAGACACATTCCAAATGCTCTTTCGTCAATATCTAACAGCATTATCACCAGTTTTCTCTGGGGTATAAACAATAACTCCTGTTATCGCTCTGCATCTGCAGGCTTTTTAGCTTCTTCCCAGCAGGTGTTGGGCTTCCTCTGAGTTTGTAAAGACGCATGAAGTGTGCTGCAGGCAGGAGTATAAGTGTGTATCTGTGTAAACCATGTGACTGACAGCTCTCCTGATGCTGTTTTTCCTACTGCCTGCCAAGAGCCAAATGCATGTTGAGTGAGGCTTCCAACCATGAGTCTAAAATGCCTAGTAAACCCGTCGTCGCTGTAGGTGTTGGGATGTGGATAACGCAGTGCCAATGCAGAGGTTTTTGTGTATTCTCTTGCATGGGCAGACGTGTAAATGTCACTGAGGTGAGGCGACAGTTGAGGCAGCACCCCGCACCACCGAGGACAGCAAGTCCACCCACTCCAAAGTAAGCTGTCTGTAGCGGGAAGCGTGGTTACAAAGAACTGCGAGGCAGCTCTCCTTGGTCCTCAGAGTCGATGGCCATGCAGGAAGGTTTCTTCCTTTTGGAGTTGCATTATGAGAAGAATGACAGAGGAGCTGGGCTCATATATAGGAACTGTGACTTGGAAAATGAAGACTAACTTAGGATAGGAAAATCTCTGAAGAACATCTGAGGTTAAAAAAGGAAACCTTTGTAAATCTTTCGATCAAAGCAAGAATACTGTTGCAACTTCCTGCAACAAGTTAGAACGCTGAAAAATGTGTAATGTCTTGGTTAGATTTCAGTGCTAATACATTGCACGTGTGGCTAATTAAATTAGAATATGAGTATCAAGCTAATCTATTTCAGTTACTCAAAAAAGCGAAACTCATCCATTGTATGGATTCTTTACATGGGGAATGACACTTTATAAGAGTTTTTACCCCAAATTCTGCTTCCCAAATTTGAACATTAAATAGATTATGTACAATTTCACTGTAAAGACAGAAATAATCATGATCAAGACTTTTGAGTTGGATTGTCCATTAGATATTGTTACCCTCCCCAAGCAGAGCAAGCCCCAAAAGACAATTGCTAAAGAAGCTAGCTATTTATAAAGTGCCTTGCCAGAGTAAAGAAAATGCTGAACAAGCAGCAGAGACATCCTCAGCGAGTCAATTCTGTAGTTTCAAGAATATTCACAAGGTGTGTAGCATCAAAGCTACTGCACATGACTAGAGCCACAACTGCTGCATTCACTGAAATGACCCCTTACATTTGGAAATCAAATGCAGGAAGAGTGGAGAGGCACAGAGTCTAAATTGATTGAGATCCAGTATAAAGTTTGCAGTCAATAATGATTAGGGAGGCCATGTCATGTGCTGACGAGCTTTATGGAGATGCTGATGTCTTCCCAGCTTGACCTGGCACCTGCCCACACTGCCAGAAGTGCCAATAGTTGCTTTAATGACTGTGGTATCAATGGTCTTGATTGGCCAGCAAACCGGGAGTAAAGGAGGAGATGCCAGAGCCAACAATGCAAATAAGCGGAAGGCCAACATTTAGGCAACCCGAATCTCCTTAACACCTCAGCAGATCCAGAGGCTGAGTGCTTCCATGCCTCATTGATTGTCATTCCTGCAAAAGAAGTGCCAGCCATGCATTTGATACTTAATCTATAAACTACATGGGCTTTCAACTGGCCAGAATGGATACTTAAGCTGATATTTCATTTTTTAATGTAATTAAATAATGGGACGAATGAAAGGCAACTTTAGGTTGCAACTTTAGAACTATTTCTAAAAGGATCTTTTACTTGAGAGGACAGCTAGGATCACCTGAGCTTGGTCAATAGGGTCACAATAAATGTTGAGCAAAGAAGCACATTTTTTGCCCAAGATTTGAGAAAAATCAAATAAGAAACTACAGAAACTAATTTTCCTCCAGGGTTGCCAAGTTCCAGAATGGCAACTACCTGGAGTTGCCCACAACTAGCTGGAAAGCTGTAGTTGCAGAAAGCTGAAAAACAAAAAGATAGATTTAATCAGTGTTTTTGGAAAAAAAAAAGACTGTTTTGGTCACTGTCATTTTTATGTCACGAACATTTACTTGTACTTTTTGAGCTATTGTCACTTTGATAGATCTAAACAAACAGAAATGGGATATTTTTCATTTCCTTGCAGAATAATTTTACACAAAAAGAGTTGACTAATAGGGCCTATGTAGACCCTCAAGTTTATCAAGATTTTAGGATCACCTAAAAGCAATGCAGTTCAATAAAAAAAAAAAAAAAATCAACAATACAAATCACATTTTGGAACTTGCAGCTTTTTCCCAGTACAACGAAGAATGACTTTAATTACATAGGATAAAAGTCTGAAGATAAATATCTGTACAAAAAGAACAGGGTGAAGCTGGAAAAGTGTGGCATCTACAAAATGAAGTTCTAAGTACACATCAAAATCTACATTGGACACACCGTACCCATGGATGTTGAACCTTGGCTCACATCCCCCACATAAGTAAACATAACTGAAAATCATTAAAAGCAGCGCTTCACAGTGCATTGAGGATCTCACACAAATAAATGCCCTATCAGAGACAGACGGTTAAAAAAAATCTTATCTCAACAAATAGTTGGTCTGAGATAGTTAGCCTTACAATCAACACATTTATAATCATAGAAAGGTTTGTTTGCATGACTAAAATTCTATGTTTCAAGCTATAGAATTTTAGTGTTTCTTTTCTAAATGTTCAGTTTTTCCGTTTTTTGATGCTTCTTCAAGAAAGTGGCGAGTTGAGGTTCAGCTGCCCTGAAAATATGAAGTGGTAAAGATCAACATTTTATTCAAATCAGGTATGAAAATGTACCTGATCGCACGGTCGTCATAGAGGAGGAAATAAATAAAAATTAGCCAACAGCAAACCATCACAGGAAGTTACAGAATAAGCTGCCATGAGAATTATGCTTGTAATAAGGCAAAGTCTCATATTTTTATCTTATTTATTGATATTCAAATTCCTCGTGAGTGACTGATTGATTCGGTATTTAGTTGACCAATCGGTGCAGGCATGCTTTGAAGAAGAAAATGTATTGTAAACTGGTCACAGTAGTTGCCCTCCCCTTAAACTCTGCATGGTACTGTTTTGGTGTTTTAAGTATCTTTACTAAAAATAAAGCATCAATGTGACAACACTATGAGCAACATTATTTCAGAAACAGCTGAAACCATAATTGAGTTTGTAAATGTCTGAAAAAGGGAGGGAAAAAAGCAACATTGAATGAAAGAGCAGGAAAACCATTTATCTTATGTGACATATAGTTAGTTGTAAAGTGTAATATTCAACAAGCTTTTCACACCGTATTTGCTGTGTCATTCATCCTCCTTGGCTTGATTTTCCTCACTAGCTGTTTCATTGTTCTCAGGGACTTGGAACATTATCATTATGTCTCTGTTCTGTTCTCCTCAAGGCTACACAAAGCCGCCTCTTTTTTTTGTTTTTTTACTTCTTCCAGCTTATTCGCTATTCCTCGTCCTTTGTTAATTAAAATGCTGAATGGCACACTTCAGGTTGGAAACACAAAATTTCATTGTTTGACCTTTTCTTTTTACCAACATGTGGTGCTGCCAGAGTATTGGCGCCTTGATGAATGGATGATGTACTAGCCGAGCTGACAGGCCTCTTTGGGAAAAATTAATGAGAACACAGCAAGCAGGAAAGAGGAAAAGAGGCAACTTTGTTTCTTTCTTTATGTCTTCATTTTTTCTTTTTCTTAAGCATAATGTTGGCTCAGTAGCTTGTGATTGGGTAATGGTTGTAATGTACCTATTTACCATTTGGACACTTAAAACACTGACTGGAAGACGGGACGACAAAGTAAAAAAAAAAACAGAAGACACAGTTGTTGCTTGGCAGAGACAGGTACACACAATAATAGCCATCATGAATGTCATTTGTGGTTCCTTCATTAGCGCAAATGTTTGCCGTGCAAAATGGCAAAATTAAATGTGTAAAATGTGACAGTAAATTAGTGCTTCTAGAATTAGTGGTTGTCAAAATGTCATTTAATGGCCTCGTGTTTGACAGGAAACAATCTCTTACAATTAGTTCCATGGAGCTGAATGCCAAAGCCATGCAGCCACAGAACTGGAGTTTCAATTAATCTCCAACTGATTGTTGAATTAAGCAACTCCTTCTGTCTGTCTGTCCGGCCTTCCTATCCTTCATTTTGTCAGAGCGTGCTTCCAAAATGAGAAGCTAAAATGGATAAAATCTATTATCTGGTGCAAATTAGTCAAGCCTTCTTGACTGTCTCATGAGTCATTACGGCGAAGGTGAAAATGATTCTCCAGTAGATTAACACATCTTCCTGAAACGTAATAAATGGTCCTTAACCTAAATGATGACCACATGCGTTGCAGATGAAGACTTTCTTTGAAGGCCCAATGGAAATGTCTGGTAAGTACCAGCTCGTGGCACTGATGTACAATATTGAATGAGGCACGGAGTATACTCTAATTAGACAGCTCTCTAATGCATGCTCCTGGAGACTACTTGATGTTTTATGGCTACAGTTTCCATCTGGCTAAATGGACCATTCCACCCTTGGGTTAAATCGGGATTTCTCCTGTGAAAATGATGTGTGATTTCAGGGTTGCCATGGGTGCAAATACTTGTACGCATTAGCTACAATAATGCAGAAAACATCTACCGTGCAAGCAAGAAAAACGATTTACACCGCACGCTGAATTGAAGACGAAGACTGAATTGAACTTTGTATACTTCTTTGACTGCCATCAGGGAATCAATGTTTAAAGTGTCTGAATGGTCTCCAACATGTTGGTAGGTGGTACAAGTCAAAGTAGCGTCTTTGTGACTGGTAGGACTATAGATGTCTCAGCAAAAAACATTTCCTAAACCATTGCACTGCCCCCACCAGCTGACCTTCTCTCCGTAGTGCAGAGTGCAATGCACACCCACCAGATCAACGTGACTCAAAAACCCAGGATGCTTTCTTTGATTGCTGTTTTTTGCTATGCTCATGTGTCCATTGTTGTTTGCCAGGGGTCATCAGGTGTCTTCTAACTGGTCTTTTGCTTTGCAAACCAGCCTTCACTTTGCCAACAATCACTTTATTGCTTATATGCCATTGTTTCTGTGGATCCCTTTTGGGAAAAACATATCACTACAGAGTAGGAACACCCAAAAGGAGCAGCGACTTTTACAATTTCAGCTGTTTTCCATTGGCACACATTCCTTAAGATAAAACCCAACCTATCTATTCATATCAGCTTTCAATTGTCTTAGCAAGACAATTGAAAGCATTTTTTCTAGACAGGTTGATTGTTCCACTATACCAGTAATGCTGCAAATTATTTGGTGTTGGTTTGCATTTATGTAGGCCTTTGGTATGTATAGGAAGAAGTGTTGTGGTCAGCAGTAAATTCAGGTCAAGAGTGTGTGTATATGCATCGTTTCCCCAAGAGGAACAGTATGCAAACCCTTATTCACCACTGCAGATCTAAAAGGAAGCTAAACTTCATCTTTCATTCCTCGAGATAGTGACAGTTCTTTGCTGGAGAATGTTTATTCTTTTAAATTCATATATTAAGTTTATTTTAATCAAAACTTACAATGAACAGTGCAAATCAGTGTTAATTTTGAAGACTATTAATTTAATTCCTTTAAGATGTCCTAATTTGAGCAAAGCAGAATTGGAGGACCCACTTGAAGTTCCTTTCTGATCTCTAAGCCCCACTGGTGGTTGTTGTAAAGACACAGTTTCCTGACCACATAATCAATCACTTGTGAACTAAACTAATCACTTCCCTCCATTTTTCTCCAATCAATGCACTAACTTTTCCAAAGAGAAGCATTTGATTTGTGCATGCTTTGTTCTCGGAAATAGATAATTGCCTGTTTTAGAAGTTCTGCAACTGCTGAAAGCATTGACAAAAAAAAAAAGAAAAAGGTGGACTATTTGCACAGCAGCGGCCGATATCTCTTATTTTTGCTATGCCATTTCCTTAGCTTTGGATGTGCAGATTGGTTTAACTAGTTTAAATATTGATTTTAAAAATGTCCCTGTCTTAGATAATTTCCTATTATTTGACAATGTTTTGTCCACTTTTGCAGTTTTATAGAGCATATTTTTATTCAAACAAAGATTTCTGCAGTAAGATAAGGAGCGTTGTTTGTGGGCGGAGTTTGTGTGAGCCGTGAATTTAAGGGGAAGTTCTTAGGTGTAAGTGGAAGTGGTGGACGTGAAACATGAAAGCTTCCATACTACCAAATTTCTACAAACAACCCAGGTCGTAGAAAGTGTTAAATCATGTGGGAAATGCAATATTTATCTGCAGGACTATAAACAATAATTCTTTTAAGACTAATCTTTTTTTACTACATAAAATATTTTAAGCTTCCGACTTAACATGTCTAACAAACCAGAGGTCGCAGCTTTTGGGGGCGGAGGAGAACTTTTGCTTCCAGAGGACACAGATAAAGATTTACGTACATCCAAGTTATAAAATTGTTCTTTTGTAGGTGTAGCATTTACTGCAATAACATCAATTAAAATATAATTCTTTGACCTGCTAGCAAAAGTGAAAGCAATCTAAAGAAATGTAAAACGTTATTTTAAGAAAGGGGATTTTTCTTTCTTTATTTCCTTAAGACAAGTAATTGCGTATCGCTGTTTGATGTTCCCTTTTAACATGTTGTGAATTTATAGTCTTATACTTCTCATGATCCTATTATCGAAGTCAAATTGTTATTCATGTTTTTATTGGCACATCTGCAGCTTCAGTGTCTCCCCTTCTTCTTTTATTAGTTAATTTAACCAGTCACGTCTTACACAAACTCCTCCCACATCCAGGAACCTCCCTCTTAGTGACTGCGGAGATCCCCTTCTTTTATTAGTCAGTGTATTACTGAAATGCTGAATTTTGTATTCAGAACAGGTCATAATGGAAAGATTTCTTCTCTTTCCTTACTGTAATTTCCAAACACCACAGCACTTGCAGCTTCTCTGCAGGTCAATGTTTTGGAAGCCAATAGATTCATTTGAAATCTCCATTACGTGGGAGGCGCGCTTTGCAGTTGTTGCAGTATCAATCATGTTGTCTGCTCCTGAGATTGTGCTTTTAAACATCATCAGCTTTCCCGTGGGGGAGGGGAGAAATGAAGCTGTTTTTGACTTTACCTCCTCAGAGCCTGTCCTCGGAATCTGAAATATCGCTTGTTTGTGCAAGGAAGACAAAGAGCAGGAAGGAGACAAAGAGCAGAGAGTACCGCTCAACTTGGTGGGAGTTGTGTGATATTGATTTGCCATTATGGTGCAGGTTGACCCTGACGCTGCACTTGGAGTGTATTTATGCTACCAAGAAAAAGGCACTTTAAAGCTAGTCAGATATCATAAGTATTTTTAATTACTTTTCAGATTTGGTATCCTCCTTGTATCCATTTGTTTATTGAAAATGGGAATATAATAACTATTAAATTCTTTATTGCCTTCTTAAAAGTCAGGTCTACAATATGAAGATGCTAAAATTCAATGGCCTACTTTTAAATTTGTATGATCTCAGAGGACAATTTTTTTTTGGTTGAAAACACAGAAAAAATCCAAAAACCAAAAACATTTAACTAGTTAATGCCACCGAGTTAGAGGATACTTGAATGAATAGTTTTCATTAAACAGTGCAGATTTTGAGTTTTAAGAGCAAGCAGTTGAGAGTAGTGACACATTTGACCATAATAAGCAATTGTCTGACTCTTATTTGCAGGCATGGAGGTTTAAGTGCTGCCAGTGACTGTATTGGCATTATTTACAGTATAGGATCCCAGAGCTGCCATAAATGTGTTGGATGATGGTCTCAGCTCAACATATTTTTAAGACGGAGAGCAACAGTGTTGTCTTTAAATCATGGACTCATTTTTTATTAATAGAATAAACCAAAGCAAAATATATGTTTTTATATTCCCTTCATGTCATGTCCAGGTTGGTCTAATCAGGTTAAATGCACTGTTGGTTCTGGAACCTCATGTACCTTTTGAGAATACTATGTCTGTTTGGGGTTTAGGTCAGATGAGTTTGAAGATCAGACCAGCACATTAACACACCATGACCATAGGACTAACTTTTTGTATATTTGCCAGTATAGATAGGTTCCAAGTGCAGTGAAATTAGCATTTCAATTACACTTGTCAACAGAAGAAAGCATTTAGTGCTATGAGGTTTCTTGGTTGATGGCTGTGTGTACCATGTTGATTGTATACTTGAGAAAAATCAGTGGCACAAGTTGATGACATGACAACCCAACCCATCACTGGACTTTAGGTAATGTGGATTCTATCTCTACACTCTACCTCCAGACTCTGGGACCTTGGTTTCCAAATTAAAGATTGTTTATTCAAACTGGCTTCTTGATGAATATTAGATGACCTTGCCAAGACCCAAGAAAAACATTGACATTCTTGTTGATTTTTCATATCTTTTGTGCATGGTGCTAGCTTTGTGGGGTTATAAGGAGAACTTTAGCATGTTTTGCTGCCGGGGCCGCCCCCTTAATTCCAACCTGCTAACAGACTCGCCTCTGTGACTGTGTCTCGGTTGACTGTTTGATTATCTCAGTTCACCCTGAGGTGTTTCACAAATGATATTGATGTACAAAGAAAGCCTCCATCGAACGTGTTGTGTCAAAGGGATTTGTGTCTTGTGTGGATAACCCTGTAATGCAGTATGCCTTATTCTATTACAGATGAAACATTCGGTTTTAGTATTTTTCTTTCAAGTAGAATCTATTTAAAATGATCATAATGGAATTGTAATCGGATTTGATGAACTATAATTTAATCTTTTGTCGAACTAAAACACCCTAGACTAAACAGAAGTGCATGCGTAAGCACTTGCTTGCATGTTTATTGTAAGTACGCCCACTAATTGCAGATGTTCTGTAGCGTTGTATTTTTTTAGAAGTCGACCCCATCTCGGTCATCTGCTTATGTGCGCGGATTTTTCTCTCTCTGTGCCTTTTTGTGTTTTCACCATTTGTTTCCCCAGAACTGGTTCATCATGTCCAAAAGCTACAATTTCTCACTATCACACAATTATGATGACTGAAGGCGCCAACAGAAAGCGAGAATAAGAAATTTGTGAAGGAGGGCAACTGTGTATGCACATGCATATCACTCCTGAATCTGTATGCTAGCTCTGCCTGCTTCATCTTCTGTCTTTTTATCCTTGTTGTTCTTTCCCCTGGGAGGCTGTTTGGGTTTTCATGTCACACCCCTACCCCCCTCTCTTTTTTTTATGTAGGACACTGCTGCCTGGTTGATACTTGTGCGAGGAAGGAGGGGGTGCTTCTTCTGTTTTTGGAGGAGCAGGGACAAGATTCAAAGGCCTGACAATCAGATGCTGTGGAGTAGAACAACAACAACTATTTTGGGTACAAGAGCGTCTCACCAAACAGCGATTTGACTGAAGATGGTACAGAGCCTCTGCTTATAAGAACGTTATAAGAGAGAGTCGGAGGAGATGAAAAGTGGCGGGTGAGCCTGCAGGCGTTCCAATCAAGACGAACAGAGGAGAAGTGATGTATTGTTAATATCAATAAACAGAAGCAGCATCATGAAAGGTAAATGAGTTGAGCATTGTGCCACGAGCAAGAAGAACGAGTTGTTGAAATGTCTTGTTCATCATGAACTCAGTTTGGTGGTGGTGTAAAGGGAAACAGAATCAAAACTGCTTCTTCAAAGTTCTAGCACAAACAAGTTAGGTGTTTCCAGCAATCACAAAGAGGCTGAGGAATAATTGAGAACTAAAAGGAATGGGTACTAAATATATTTTTAAGGAAATGCAGTTTATATTTTATCACATACCTATCTGTGACTGCCTTCTTTTCAGATTAGGGGTCTCAAACTCCAGATTGATTCAGATTTGTGATCTAAAAACTTGACACCACCATGTTTCACTGACGGTGTGATACAAGATGCAGCACAACTGGAACCCTACCAAAAAGATTTTAGCATGTATATGTTTTTTTTCAAAAAGTCTTCAGGATCATCAAAGCATTTTTTGTTTGTTTGTTTTATCATTCAGTAAATGAATATGACCCTTTCTATTGTTTCTTTCTCATGGATGCAGTTTTTCCATTTGCTTTTGCTACACATAGAGGTAGAAATTAGACATTATTTTCCTCACACTTAAGGCAAGCCTAAAGTCTATTTTAATGCTACTTTTTCACCAAACCATATCGCTTGACAAGAATTCACATCCTGATAAATTAGCAAGCGATCTCTGACTCACATGTGAAGGCTTTGGAAGCAGAGTGTGGAATAAGGCTACTCTATGATGACGTGACCACCACATTGGTGCAAATCATCACTGTTCTTGGTATTCATATGCCGTTCTTAGAATGTCCGGTGTGTTTCCCAGAAATAAAAAGTCATTTCTTTTTTACGTAATACTGGGCTTCCACAGAGGTGGCTGACATGTGAAAATGTCAAAGGAAGAGAAAATGAAAAAGAATGTATTAGTGGCAGAATCTGAAAGCAAAGCCTGGATGATACCAACGGCAGGGCAATGATAAAGCAGAAGAGATGAGGGTGAATGAGAATACAGTGGATAAGAGGATAAACTTGTATCAGGCTGGGATTTAGGATAAAGGCAGTTAATTTGCTATATGTCAAAAGAACCAGTCTGATTTACTTTGTTACAAGGTTGTTTAAAGTTCTGCATCTTATGGATTTAAGTCACTGATCAATATGTATTTAAAATATATTTTTAAGTAAGAGGCTTACTTTGTTGTATCCCAGTATTTCTGGGTTGTAAAGTTTAGTCATGGCCAGCTGGTAGATGCTAAACTACTTAGGGAATCAGTGGCCGCAACAATCGGTAAGAAACTGGATTAACTTTTAAGATTTTAAGCCGTGCTGTCCCCCTGCTGCGTTTCCTCTCGCACAAAAAACATTGCCATCATCTCATGAAAAATTCAGCTGGCATTAATGATGCACTTTATTTTGGGACCAAAATAGATGAACTATGTAAAAAAATAAAATAAAATAAATAAATAAAACAGCATCTCTTGCTGATGGAATCAAACATTGCTTTTAATGATTACTTAAGCCCATCTCCAGCTCACAAACAATAATTAATACATGTAGAGAGTAGAGAGGGCAAAAAGTGGTTTGAAGGCCAGGGATAATATTATAATTAATGAGGGACACTCATTTCTTATTCCCTTTCTTGTCCTTTATCAGGTTTGTCCTTTTGTGTCCGCAGTACGGGTGCCAAGGAAACCCAAAACATCTCGTTCGTGTGGATCATCTATGTTCATTAGTGGCAGCACTAACGTCTAAGTCATCATGCTTTAACGTCTCCAAGTTCTGATTTATCTTTGCATTCCATGTAGACTCAGCTC
The DNA here is from genome assembly GCF_003331165.1 of Xiphophorus hellerii. Taxonomy (NCBI): domain Eukaryota; kingdom Metazoa; phylum Chordata; class Actinopteri; order Cyprinodontiformes; family Poeciliidae; genus Xiphophorus; species Xiphophorus hellerii. The sequence continues at coordinate 9,899,792 of NC_045695.1, read as the reverse complement.
CATTATGTCATAGAGACCAAGTGTGATATGGGAATGTGACTGTTTGTTCAACATTATCAAAAATAAATAGCAGAAGATAGGGCGTTGTGTTGCTAAACAGTGAAGCATGCACAGCAAACAAATGACCCAATTCCTTATTCACATCTGGCAATTAGATGTACAACCCAATAAGGATATTGCTTGTTAATGCATGCAGGTGGTGCTAAAGGTCATTTGCCTGATTTCATACAAAACATGACTTCTGATGAACAGTGCCAAATTATTTATTACCAGAAGACATGTGAGGATTTCCTGATTTGTTGTAAAGTTTTCTTTTGAGTCGAGTCAGGTCTTGTTTGACATGTTGAGCTGTTGTCCAGAAAATAAAATCCACTGGATGTTGAGCCTGATTTAGCTGGATAGCAAATGTTAGCAGAACAGCCTTCAATAATTGGTGATTTAAAGTAATTTATCCAGTCAACTGTAAAGACTTATGTTTTTGGTATGCAGTCACAGTCTTTCAAATTTTAAAGCAGACAACTTGACCAAAAGAGATTAAAACAAAATAAACAGATATAGTGTGTTTTACAGTCCAGGTAGCCATGAGATTTCAGCAAATTTTTTTTGTCATTTATTTCCACTGTATATGAAAAGACTTAGGAGTACAAATTAAACCAAAGCACACTGTGAAAATGGTGAAAAGACTGTGGGTGGGAGGAAATTGAAGTATGGATTATCGAAGGTGCGAATTGATGCATAACTGTACAGGACACTATCTGACGCTATCTGAGATTGTTCTGTTGCTCAGAGTATTTTTCATCCTTTACAGTGATGGTGAAAGTTAGAGACAGTTTGTTGGCTGCTGCAGTTTTCTGATTGTTTTGTGAACTTCCTGCTCACAAAGCGCTCCCTAGAAAGCAGCTGAAACAGAAAATCTCAATTGAAAATATAAGTTGTGGGAACAATAGATCAAGGTTATCAGTTTTAACTGCACATAATTAGTTAAAACTGTATTTGTTACAAGCCAAACCATCATACATTTTGTAACGCTAACCTTAGCCAGCCTTCTTAGCAAGTCTCTCCACATAAAAACATTTAATGAAGACTTAAGCAAGATGTATATTTTGAAATTTGAGGACAAAAAAAAAGGTTCTTTCAAGACAAGCCTAACATCCCGATAGGACTTGTATGCTGCCTGCTGTCAAAGTGTGCTGATGTCATCAAATTACTCTCATTTTGAAGTGTCTTGCTTTTTTCCTCAGTAGCCTCTTTCTAGCAGTTCTTTGTACTCCCACTCTGCATTATTCCTGTTGTTGTGCTTATGAGGCTTAAGCGTTTGAAATCATATTCACCTGAAGGAGAAACAAAAACCTAAAGTTATTCCCTGAAAATGTGGTTTTCACAGATCTCATAAAACACGGCTTACTTTTAATATCACTCAGCTATTTTAAAGATGCATCAGGCTGAAGCGGCGCTCCAGGGTAATGCCACTTACTGATAAAGTGCGTCTGCAGGTACAGGATGTAGATATAATAACACACTTTCAAATTTAAGCTTGGACTAGGCTTGTCATACTATTATTACTTTTATTGTATCAAACAAACTGAAATTTAAATAATTTTTTGTTCAAATCTGACTCTGTTTGCATACCACTGAAGGGATTGGCACTATGTTATGAATTATTCCCTTCAGAAATCAGGAACCAGGCAGACTGAAGGCTGCACATTTGGGGATGAATTGATCTTCGCCGGCGTATGTAAGTGTGTCATGTTATTTTAGGACAGGAATAAAGCAAGAACATGTTTCACTACAAGCTTTACTTTCTCCACCACTCATATTTCGAGACAAGTGGAATGGTGGTAATATTGGTATTTGCTGATTGAAGAAAAAAAAAACTCTCCATTGATTATAACTCTAGCATGGAGAAGAAAATGTGCTCAACATGAATTCATTGAGCAAGTCCAGAGTAAGAAAATCAAGCATTGACCGTCCGCCTGGATTCCACCTGAAAAATGTCCGTTTCCCTTCTATTTGCTCTAATACTGTATTATTTTCATCGCAGTCTTCCCAACTGTTGTTAAACCAAACAGACTCAGACAGTTTTGCTTGTACCCTTCCATGATAATGTCCTTCCATGATTTTTTTTTATGTTACTTACATCAACTTTTTACATTTTCCTATTTTGGAGAGTCTGTATAAATTGTAGGTTGAGTTTCAAGAAGTGCCACTCTTTGTGATTTCCCATTTGCTTCAAGTTTGAACATGTGGACATTGGGTAACTTTGTAGTTAGTGTTATTTTTTTGTTATCTTGAACTAGTCTGTCCATTCTTCTTTAACCCCTAATCCCCAAAGAAGAGAACTATCGGTGAATATTCCCTCTTTCTGGACCAGAGAGATCCCTCTGTACCAGCAGACAAGCAGCTTCTGAAAAAATGAGACCAACCAATCCGGGACCCAACATCCATGACGCTTTCGGTATCACTTAAATCCCCTTTCTTCCTCACTGTAAACCTCAGCTTAAATTTTAGTAAGGCCTATTCAAAACATCTACATGCTTAAATTCCATGAGTTGATATCTTGTGATTGGCTTTTGACCTGCAAATGGGTATAGCTTTTTGGATTTTGTGTCTTTACATTATTTCTGAGCTGAACATGTTAACTGGAATTAAAATCTTCAATTGTGCAACTACGGTCTTCCAATACACAGAAAAACAAATGTCTGGGCATTCTGATGCTATCCAACAAAAGAGATTTAGCCTTTTTGTTTCAAGATGACTATAGCTATATGAGAATAAAGAAAACCCGTTTAGCTGCTGTTAACTGGAGGTTACGCAGAAATAAGTGAACTCTTCTAACAAGCAGGCACATTCAGCTTCTGGCTTTCTTACTCCATCCCCCTGCCGTCCACAGAATGACTTGACTCGCGTTGCCATGGAAACAGGAATCACCAAAAGCTCAATAAGATCTGGATGAAGGGCAGGGAGAAATGAAATGAAACAAATGAACAGTGTTAATGTGCAGGGTAATCAAGAACCTACCTATCACAATGATTTGTATTCAATATTCAAACAAACACCATTATGTTTGTTCCTCTCAGATTTGGATAAGAAGTGGTTACTTTGTTCTTTCAGGTTGGATGGATGAAAGTTACCCCAACATGTAGAAGTTTCTTATGGATCCTATAAGCAAAGACCTATATGAATATTTTTCTGACAACGTGATCTGTTGGGAAAACCTGCATCGTAGCGTTGCTGTTGGTGTTGCTGTGCAACGTTCCACTTAAACACTTTTTGCACACTAATCACTCTCTTCCCCAACTTTCCCATTAGACTTTTAGGTCAAAAAACATTTTCCTCAGTGAGCTTCAGAGTTGACAAAAAAATCTATCAATGGAAATATTTCAGAGAGAGGCTTCTTTATAATGCACAGGCACATAAATTTACATATGTATTTTCTCTATAGCTGCTCTAAAAAAGGTGTTTACTATTGGGTGTCATGATTGATCATCCTTTTAAAAGTATAACAGCATGGATCCGAGTGTTTTTGACAAATTAGGTAGATGACATTAAAAGTCATGTTAAAAGTCTGGCATACATACAAGGAATTGACAACATAAAAGAGTGAAATCTTTTGACAATGAGCCCTTCTGACTTGAAATTGTGAACTAAGGGGAAAACTGAATTGGTTTTGTTTCAATTAAGACTTGGAAATCTGCTCAGAAAATGCAGACTGTATCTCCAGATAATGGAATATTATATCATCAAAATCATCAAGCAAATATGCAGCAAAGTCATTAGGAATCAAACATGGGGATTTTTGCCTTGATTTAAAGGAACTCAGTGTTTTAGAAATCTTTTAATTAATTCTACAACTGGAAATCAGAATAGACACAATAATTCGAAATGTCCTCTACATTTCTTTTTCTATCTTGCTCTGTACTTTTGCACATTATTCCCTTCCTTGTACACGTGAGATCTTCAGGCATCACTTTTTTCCCCCCCAATAATCAGCACTGGCAAATCTGTGTGAAGTTTCTGCTTTTGTTCCGTTCAGCACATCCAGCAAGTATGCTTACAAGTCAGATTCCCATGGCACGGCTCCATCTTTCTCCTCACCACTATCACAGACGTTATAATATACCGAGCTGCAATGTTGGAGAGAAGGCACATCCCCTTCCTCTGCTATGAATTAATCTGCCAGCAAGCAGGATCACTGTGTTCCCCTCCCTCTGCTTCTTATCGTCGCTCGGAGGCAACTTCTTAAGTGGGAATAGGAGATAAGATGGGTCGGAGAGAATGAGATATCGCGGGCTAAATTGAGATTTAATTTGCGATGGAATTTCTAAACATGCTGTGCGACGCCGAGCAGGTAACACTTTGGGGTGGGGTGGTGGGGCTGCCTCCATCTGGGCAAACAATTGCTCTCCGCCTGTGCAAACAATTCCTAATTACTTCTGTCTGATTAAGTGGAGATTTTGATCCGAGTCCCAGACACAAATGGGTCACAGGTGCTTGTAGAGCAGCCGCCACAGGATGCGGATGCAGAGACGCCGACACAAACGCCTTTTGCAATTACGACGCTCCATCTCAGCCGGTGCCAAAGGATATCACAAGGAGGTCATGTTTGTTTTCAAACTGACTACATTTTATTTTTCAGGTCTTTTGAGTCTTAGTGTTGTCAGTGTGCACCAACAGTTGAAGGAGGACCTGTACTTATCTACAGATTTTGAACTTTTCACACGTCTCCTTCAATAATCTGGAGGAAGCCATCGATGTTGTGAAATACAACATTAACGTGTCGGATCCAAGGATGGAGGAAAAGCTTTTAGTTTTATTGCAACACGTATCTGGAACAAACCTCCAGAAAACTGCATAACTGCTGAAACACTGAGTACCTTTAAATCAAGGCTAAAAATTCACTTGTTCAGAGTTGATTCCCAACTACTGGGACATTGATCAATATATTTGCTTAATGGTGGCATTTAACAAAATGTAACATTTTTTGCTTGTTTCATAATTGTTTTTTTATGGTGTAATGCACTTTGATAATGATGGACATTCAGAAAACCGTCTTTTGGAATGCATAGTTGGTCTTATCTAATCATACATTCCATCTGATTTCTTTCTAAATGTCATCCTGCAATACTGGGCCGTCCTGGGGTCGGCCACAACACCCATTTCTGTCGAAAACATCAAACAGGATTAATTACCGAACCTACTTCTGCGTTTCTCTCTCCATTTCACTCGTCGCTTGAATATTCCAAAATTCCTTTCATCTAGAGCTTCTTGTCATTCTTGCCAAAAAAACATTGAACGTGTTCGCTGGTTTTTCAAATCTAAGCCACGCAGATCAAAAGGCGATAAAAATAGCCTGGAGATCAAGGTGACAGATTGCATTGTATTCTGTATTATACATTACAAAAGAGCTGCAGCGCATCCTTTACCTTCTTTTGCATCCAGCAGGCATACCTTCGCAGTGGGCGGCAGAGAAGGACCCAACCTATGCATGTTCTTTATCTTTGATACACAGACACCAAATGCATTTGTGATTCCCTTTGACATGAACATCACAAACAAAGAAAACCTTAAGAGATTCTTCTTTGCACCACTGAGAAATGAGAAGCCTGCAATGAACAAAAAATTACCAGTATTGGGATTTCTTAAACCTCTCCTTTTTTTTTTACCCACTAGGAAAAACAAGCATAAGAAGGAATGAACTAAACTTGTGGAAACAAAATTAACTTTAACCAGAAGTTGGTAGTCATGTAATCATTTGATTAATCACTACAGTAATTACAGGAAATACTTTGGTCCTCATATGTTTTTTCACCAGTAACTTTATGGTGGATGTCATTTCTTGAATTTGAAGATGTCTTCCAAAACGGATTGACTGTAAACATAAAGTTTTAAAGGGATTTTAAAACCTCTCAAACTAGTTCTAGATTTTTTTGTGCTTCTGACTTAAGTAGAGCAGTGAAAAGGCAATGCCAGTAGGGGGCAGCACCAATTGACAAGGCGCTAGAAACGATAACAAAAAAATCATCAAATAAAAATGTTCTTTAATTCTTTAACCAAATTTACAATTTTGTGAATTTGTAGAAGCTTTTATTCACTTTAAAACAAGCTCTAAAATGATTATAATCACAAGAATCTTTTCTATTTTTCCATCTACATTTTCTCTTTTCTTTTGGGTTCCTCATACTTTCTTCTCCCAAGTGCTGAATAATTATCCTCTCAATAAATCTCATGGTGTATCAGTAAAGGTGGGTGTGATCCAGATCTTAGAATGTGGCTCATACCTTTACTTGACTGAACCAGTTACTGCGGATGTTTTCACAGTAACTGTAAAACTGAAGTTTTCTTCTTTCATTTATTTATTTTTTTATTTTATACAACAATGTATGTCATCACCAAGTTGTTCCAATTTGCTTTAGGAGGTAGGATGCACTTGCGACACAGGGCTTCTCTTTGATAGAACAAACTGATACTATTATTCAATGAGGCAAGGCACATGTGAACTGTGGCGTATCAGCAAAAAAAGAAATGTGCTGCCTGCGCTACTTTATAGATTGCCTAGCAAATATTTCAGGGGGCCATTATACGGGCATGAATGTACAGTTGATACTGTCCAAAAAACAGAAACGGGACGTGATGGATTTCCTCACTCTAAAACTGCACCAGATATGAATTTCGGATGCAGCTGTGCGCGTACTGCTGAAGTGGTTACCTCGGCCTGATTTGCATTTTATTTGAAAGCGCTTCTGCATTTAGCGATGGATGTAACTCCGGCGTGTGAAACACCGTCGGACGAGTATCTGAAATGTTCTGTGAAGAAATCCCATTTCAGGGTTCAATGGCTCTTCTGAAGCTGCCCATCCGGGAAGCCATGAAATATGTGCTCGTGTAAAGCTTGTCTATTTAATCAATTCACCCATTTTCAATTACTGACATTACTGCTCTGTATGCTACTGTTTTCCTGCATAAAATGTATCGAACAAGCATCGGGTCGATAGAGCTTGAGGGCCATAATGGTGGCGGATCATTAGCTTATGTGTTACGCTATTAAATACATGCAGAAGGTGCTCAAACTTTCTTTCTTTCCATCCTTGAGATGATCTAACAAAGTGAATAACATAAACGGGATTTCGATTTTCAATATCCGGATTAATGATCATTCTTGTTCTGTACCAATTTGTTTCAGGTTTGAATCACTAAAAGCAAATATCATAAAAAAAAAAAAAAAAGTTTCTGGAAACTTTGACATACTAAACTTTGATAAAATGTGTAATATTGTCTTTGTCCTCTTGAAAGGTGTCCAGAAACGATGGCTCTAAACGCAGTGAAATTAACAAACTTGTTGAACACTTTGTCTTGGAAGTTCAGATGTTTCTTTTGGTGTGCTCTTGATCTGAGTGGTGCTTTTTTTAATACGGGGATCAATAGCGTGAAATTTTGAGTTTTTCTCGCAACTTTACTTGATTTTACACACATACTGAAAAGGTGCGTGGAAGTTTTGCTTACAAAATGATATAACTGTTTTTGAACTAAATTTGTTGTAAAATGTGGTGCAGTATTATTATTATTATTTTTTTGCATTTTAATAAGATACAGCATTTCAATGCATATTTCCACTTATTTCAATAATTTGTTAAAACAAAGGTTTACTTGCTTCTTATCATTGCTGATCAGTCTTACAGATGTTTCTGTATGTTCTGGTATTGTGAGAATTTATCTTTGGTGAGGAAATCCATTTCTTTCATCACCCTAATCTTTATCACAGATTTTCTATTAGATTCATGTCAGGATTCCGGCTGGGTCCACTCTAAATGACTTACACCCACTTTCAGTTCACAGAAAAAATGCTGGTGAAATTAAAAGAAAAGCCAAAATCTGGCAGGATTCTAAACATGGAGCAGAAAAAAAGAAAAACATTGCTTGTACAACAAAAGCTGCGACTGGACAAACTGAACTTTGTCCTTTTGGAGGCACAGTAGGGTATTTATTTTTAAACCAACACAGTAAAATGTCAGAGAAAATTGACAAGAGTTCAGTCCAGACTGATGATGGATGGTTAGTGTGGACTCTCCAGCTCCAACGCGTCTGTCTGGCGTGATGTACTTACTCACAACTGCCTGCTAATCTTTCAGCAAAAGTCGTTAGAATCCCTTTTATGCTGAGTGAGTTCCTTGTTAGGTGTAAAAGAAGGCGTTATTATTTAAATTAATATGTAATTACATCTTATGGATTGATTTGTTGTACTCATGATTACTCATGACAATTAGTTGTATTGAATCACAGCAGACAGGGACAAATGACGGTGGACATTGTAATGTTTTGTTTGCCGTCTAAACTTTCTGCAGCGTATTCCAAAAGGGTTTCAAGTCACTAAACAGAATATTGACTGAAATCATGGCGCAAATTGTATGAAAAGATGCCTTATCTGGAGGAAAGGGAGAGGCAAAGAAAGCCAGAAGAAAGAAGAAGCTCCAGCAGCGGTTGCCAAGAAACGCAGTAAATGTTTCGCACTTGACATGACTACTTTTTAATTTCTGACCGCCACAAATGTATTCTGATTTAAAACATATGTTAATATTTTAAGCCTTGAATAGTTTCACTTACTAGAAGAGCTCTCATCATGTCTATAACCTCCATGTTTGTTGGTTCAACTTGAATCCTGAGGAACTTTACGTTTTAATTTTACGTTAAACTTTACGTTGACCTCATTTTAATTAGAGATGTTTACCACAAAATGTGAGCTTTTACGAGCAATTTGTGTTGATGAGCGCATCGGGAGGAAGAACACGACAGTCGGTGTGCCAAAGCAACTTAACTGAGACACAAAATCTCTGCTGGTTCTTTCCAGTTTACAATGGTTTGTCAAGGGTTTGGTAATGTGCCAGTTGATCCAAGCAAACCATATGTAGGAGCAAGTTGGGTTCTATCAGAAAATGTGGAATTTTTCTTTCTCTCTTTTTTTTTTATGCCAAGAGCACAGTACACCCAGTTATAGATAAGTGATGAGGTTGGTCAGCCTGATGGATAATGAGAGGCTTTTTGATGCAGTGCGGACTGGCTTATCGGAGGTTACCCCAGCGGGCCGGATGGAGCAGATCCCCAAAGTGACCAGGTTGACTGGCTGTGCGAGGACGCCGCCGGTGGTCCATATGGTCGGCTGTCGTTTTCTGTGTGTGTCCGGCTGACTCACGCAGAGCGCCACCGACGCTGCGGCTGCTCCCACCGCAACAAACCGGATCAGATAGCGGTTTTCCTCTAATGCTCGAGATCCGCTTCAATCTACAGTGTGCTGCTTTAAATTTCACAGGCAAGATGCACAGTAAGAATAGTTGTAGAAGAATATGTTGGTAGAGAGGCTCACTCAGCTTTTCAAAAATTGGGGCTAATTATGATGTAACAAAAGAAGACATTTCACTTTTTCTGCAACAGAAAGTGAAACAGTTTGAAAATTGCTGTCTGTGTTTACTCAGGTTGTATTTGTCAAATAAAATCTGTTAGATATGAAATATTGAAGTATTAAAAAGAAGAGAAAATCTTTAATGATTTAGAGATGCTTTTACAAAGCAACATGCTATGTAAAAAAGGACAGAAAGGAAAAAGTTATATATTGATTTATTTTTTATTAAAATAAAAAAACTGTTAGTTTTTTATAAATTGTTTTGCTACTTAAATCACTTTTTTTCTGGAATAAATTACCAACAATTCTATTTGAGATACTCCGGTGTGTAATTTTTTTTAAAGTACATGTTTCATCTGTTAAAGAACAAATACTCAGGATGTCTTTTTTTTTTTTAGTTAGGACTTGTTGCCAAATGTTTCTTTCTCCGTTTACGACGTAGCAGTGAGCTACATGCTTCTATAAAATTTAAGCGTCCACATTTGCCTCCCATCCAGGCCCTCCTACTGTCGATAACAACAGAATTTACCGCGCCTCCCCCACCAAAATCAATTTTCTACACTCTGCGCAGTCACTGCCAGGCCAGAGGAAGACGTATGCACTGTCAGTATCAAATCTAATCAAGTCCGGGGCTCCGTACCTGTTATGGTTGCTCGCATTCAGAACGGTCCTAATGGCACTGTTGGTGCTGTTTGCGTGTCAGTATTCAGACTCCTAATGTGCGTGATATGCACAGTTGCACTTTCGCCGGGACACATTACATTTTTCACACAGTAGACGGTCAATACGTTTCCATGTAATGTCATTTTGTCTTGCCCGTTTTCTCGTTTCCTCGGCGATGGCTATCTGTTGCGTTCCATAAGGATTTTGGAGCAAAACTTAATCATCGGCGCTTGCACACCCCCCTTACTGTCGATCTACCACTTTGTCTTTTTCCCTCTGTATCTCCCTCCCTCTCCATTTCTCTTTCCGTCTCTAAATAATTACTTAAATGAATCTATTACCGGCCTGGCCTCGGCATTAACTGAAATGCCAGCCTCTGTGGGAAAGTGATGCATTCCACTGCAGGTGTAATGCTCGAGGGGGCGCAAACTGTAGAGAAGATCTTATCTAAGATGACACGAATGTGCTGGGGCTCACAACATTTTCTGCTTAAGACAATTTTTTTTTACTTGTATTAAAAGAAAAAAAAGATTTTGCACATCTGAGGAAAGTGCAAAGGCCTAAAATGAAGCCCAGTGATCACTGTCAAAGTGATTGATTAGTTGCTCAGGTGTTGTAACAGCATCAAAGTTATTTTTTTCTATTAAATGGCGAAGCTTTGATCAAATGGATGTTAAGGCTGACGAGTGCTCAGCGCCTGCTTTGTTCACATTCCTGTGTAGCTTCTTGATCTCATTTTCAACCACTCGCGATGCACACAGATTCCTTTATTGCCTTTGTATCACTTATAAAAGACTCCACAGTCTGAACTGTAAAGAAAAAAAAACCAAGTCTTTCAAGTGAACAATAAGGTGTTGTTGGATTTTCCTTTAACGTTGACAGAATTGGTGCGACTCTTTTTTTTTTCTTAAGCATTTGGAGGATAGAACAAATTATTATGGTGGTATTTGCAATGTATGCAGTGGACAGTTTATTGAAGATCTTAACTGTAATGTGCCAGGTCTCTGGCAACTCTACTGTTGCCTTTAATCATAGCCTTACCCAGTCAACTGTGTGGCTGTTTGTCATCAGCAATATTTCTAAGTTGCGTCCTATTTTTCTGCTTGGCTTTGAAAATTGTTATATATGTTGTCCAGAATAGAGCACATTAATCTGGGGTTTCAGTCTTTTTTTCCCCTTCATGTTATTAGGAGAAGGAGAACCACAAAAAGATATTTGCTGTTAATTGAACTAACTTTTTTTTTGTTTTCGTTCATTTATTTTTCTCTCCACAGAAGCTGCACCTGATGAGGCATTCAGTTTCGGCTGTGGGGCCGTACTGGAAGAGGACATTGGTTGATATAATGCTGTCATCAGCAAATCCTTCTTCATATTCTGCTCTTAACTTTTTATGAACATCTAAAATAATCCAACATCAGTTCTGCTTTTTTTGTTTGTTTGTTTGTTTTTTTCGGGTGTGTGTGTATCTGCTCCAATCCCCAGTCGGTCGCCATCGCTTGTATTGAGCCGGGTTCTGCTGGAGGTGTCTTCCAGTTTAAGGAGAGTTTTTCCATTCCACTGTCACCACTTGCATGACGGACCACTTTAAAGTCAACAACTCAATGCAAGCGGTTTCCTGCTGTTGCTACGTGCTCATCCAGGAGGAGTGAATGATGAAAATCAATAACTCAATAGCCTACCATCTGCCAAATTAACCTTACTGTATTGTTTAACTAGGATCAATTGAAATGTATCTGTGATAGAACTGAAATGATTGATGTACTTTTTGTGTTGCAGATGCTGCCATATCACAGTGCAATTGGAGCTATCTGAACATTGCACTGATCAGATGGAAATAACTGGGGAGCAGTCTGTAAATATCACCAGAAACACTCCCACTTGAAAACAACCGATGCTTATCTGCTCAAGGACAAGTTTAGGCAAATGAGTTGGTCCTTTCTGATCAAATAAAAACATAAATTTCTTCTTTTTGTAAGCAGAACGAGCAATGTAAAACAGGCAACTAGCAATATACTGCTAAAATCGGAGTCTGTAGCATATTTTATGTCACATGGCTGCAGGTGGGATGGGAACTCGGGTGCCAACACTGCAGCTTGAGAGAATAAGGTGATGCCTGTGCCTGGCTGGTTTTGTCTCTCCAAAGACAAAAACTAAAGCTGTTTGAGAATATTTCTAATTGTTTCACACCAAAGAAAAAAACTGCTGCGCTCTTCAGTTAAGTTTGATTCTATGTATGTATGTAATCAATGCTTGTTTTTTTTTCTTGGTGCAGGGGATCATACCCAAATATAGCTTTACCAACCTTCTTTTTACGATGACGTTTCATAGAATTGAAGATGCTGCATCCATCGACTTACCCAATGCTGGAGCCCTTCATCATGTTGCTGATGGATCCGCTACCAACATCAATAATCTATCTACAAATCAATGTCACAGACGTTTGCCATATAGAATATTTTTTTAATGTTTTCTCATGTTGAAAAACCTAAGGTTTGTGCTAACCATAATATGTACACAACCCACAACCCTGTGCATGTTTTGTTCTAACTCTGAGTCACCAAGAAACCAGGCCATACATGTCAAAATGAACTGCAGAATAGCATGGTGCCTCTCAACTTTGCTGTGATAATAATATCAAGTCTTTTTTAGCAATTACATTGGCTGCTTTGAGTGTGGTAAGTACCAGAATAGCAGTGGTTGTCAAATTTGCTACTTAAGGTATTAATGAGCAGTGACTTTTCTCTCCAAGATAAGTGCTCAACCATAGTTACAACTTAAATGTTTAAGCACATGTACACACAAATGCTCCCCACTTTTTGTGAACGTAAGTGGGAAAACAAAAGGTAATTTGTTGTTTAGGAATGGTGCAGTATGAGCATACTTCAGCCAGGGATAGAACTTTAAATTTTTCCAGTGGAAAGCAACTTAATGAACAAAACTATCCTAACTTGGAGCACCTAGATTGCTAGGTGCTTGGCTGGCGCAGTGGATTACATATGTGCTTAGTACCTAAAAACACTAGGTTCAAGTCCTGTTTCCGACAGACACCGACCTTTAAAAGTTGGAGTTCTCCCAACTTTTTTGTAAACAGGACAAACAAAAAGTCATGTTTTCATTAGAAATGCTCAAATTTGCACTCCCAACATTGTGGAAAATATTTTCAGGAGAGATGAAGATGTAACGGGTGGGTCAGTGACATTAAGCATTTGTTGTAAAATTGGGTGTTATCTGCATTGTAACTAATGTCATAAAGAGTCTAATATCTTTTTCTACAACCCAGGATGAAAAAAAAGTCAATGTGTAGTGAAACTTTACGAAAAAATACAAAACCTTTATACTTGCTGTTAATTGCCATGAAAGCATTTCAGCCAGAAAGAAAATCAAAGGATGACAGTGAATCACATTTGTGGTATTTGTAGAAGTTTGAGCATCTAGGTTCCCAGGTGCTTGGATGGCACGCTGGATAAAGATTGTCCTTTGGTCCCGATGATTCTTAGTTCAAGACCTGCATGGTTTTAAAATTTCACAAGGAAAACTGAAGAAGTGGAGATGGTTGAGGAATATGAATACCCTGGTGTTCACCTGAACACCAGACTGCAGATGCAGTAGGGAGGCCGTCTACAAGAAGGGGCAGAGGAGAATGTAATTTTTGAGGAATCTAAAGGTCTCATCTCTTCTCCAGGCAGCTGTTGGTGTAGCAGCATCAGACCCAGAAACATAAAAAGGCTCAAAATCCTGATAAAGAATGCTGGTTATGTTTTGGGGTCGACTGTATAACGTTTGGAGATAATGCAAAGAAGGATCAAGAAAATTATGGACAACCATGACCATCCGCTTCATGAGTGTCCTGGAAAAATGGTGTCTTCAGTCAGAGGCTTCTTCAAATTCGATTTCAGACATACCGCTAGGAAAGATCTTTAATGCCAACACCCAACTCTTTGAAGAAGTTGAATTAATGAGGTAAGTTTAATTTCCCTTTGGAATCAATAAATAATTTTTGAATTTCAATAAGGGATGGCTGAAGATGGTTTTTCAGTGTTTCCAGCCGCCTTCAGCTAATCACATTTATTGAACTGCCCCCTTTTATGATAACTCCCGGCACAAGGAGTTATATTTATGGTGTCAACTTGGTAAATTTTTAGTAAAAGCCTTCACCAGGTAAAAAGGTTAACTTACGTTAACAATCTACTTTAAGTATTCTCTGTTCATTAAAAAGTCTGTATGCTAGATGCATGGTGTGGTCATGATTCCCAGCATACATTATGCCAAGAAAGATTTTGCTGTGTCAGAAGGAAAGCAAAACAAAATTTTAATTCAGGAATTTAACCTCTCTGATGGTCAGATTGGTTTTTTTTTAAATAGTCATTGAATGGAAAAAATATATACATATACAGTACCTATTGCAACATTTTCATTCTCTGATGTGTGTTGCTTCCGCATCATTTTAATACTAAGTACACATGACCAAAAAAAACAAAAAAACAGTGATGTGTCTGGAAGGAAGAATTAAAAACAAATGCCATCCTATTTTTCAGAGACACTTTAAACAATCGATGGCCCCTCCAGAGTAATCCATATTCTCCAGATCCATATTTGCAAGTCCTGAAACATCAATTATCGTGTTGAATTAGTATTCAGAAGCCAGAAATGACGAGTAAGGCCTGCATATAGCAACACACACAGACTCCTCTCCAAATACTGAAGCTTTTAATCATGTATAAATCACACACACACACACTCCAAAGCAAATTCACATTCACCCCAAATAGCAATCCTTTTGTGAAAGGGGAAGTAAGGGCCCGAGACGGGGCGTGAAGCGCCGCTCGCTACCTAACGTACATAATGAAAAGTGCAAGCTCCGTCATTTTCTGGAGATAAAAGTGTTCTGATGAGAGCTGGAGACAATAGCAGGACATTAATCTCCTTGACGTACCAAGCTTTTGCTTTAAAACACTCGCTTCCCCCATTCAGGCCCGCTGTACGCTCCAAAAGCATATCTGGTTTTGTCACACACACACACAGAATAACCTCTTGCAAATAAGATGGGAAATTGTTCAAGAGACAAAATACATGGACTGACTTACATCATAAACACATGTGCACCCCATCAGACTTGGATGACAATAGACATATTCACATGGACAAACTCATATGCTCCTGGAATCAGCAGAAGTTTTATAAAGCACAAGAAAAAAAAAACTCTTTTAATGGGAGAAATCAAGCCATGTGGATTTCACTTCATTTTCAACTGGAAAACATTATCAACCAGTTTGCTCTGTTTAGTATGGAAAAATGTCAGGCAATTCTGATTGGTCTCCAGGTACTTCAAGCTTGAATTGAGGTACCTTTGAATTGGGACATTTGGAAAGACTGAGATAAACGACGGCCGTCTCTGAGCTGCCAAACGCTTCCCAACTTGGAATAATGAACTGAATTAAAGGTTTAGAAAGTAACAGGTCAGACATTTTCTGTACACTGCTTCACAAATCAACAAAAAAGACAGAAAGAAAGAAATTCAAATCCAGACATATGGTAGCCTGGTAGCACAATAGAACCCTGCTAAATCTGAAAAGTGGGTTAAAGGCATGATTGGTGAGTTTTACAGGTCTTCATGGACCAACAACACTTTCTAAGTTATCACTGAAATATGCATCATGTATGAGCAGCAAAAGTTTATCCAACAGGCCAAAAATAACTGCATCTTCCATAATTCAAGTTTCATCAGTTTGGATGTGAACCCATTTCAGTCCAGATGAACAGTTTTTTTTTAAGGTTTTAAAACATAATAACTGTATATATTGTATATATACACACAATGATACATCAGATGACTGATGTATGCAAACCCGATCTACCAAAAACAGTACAGAATATCTGTGTACAGGAATATCTTAAAACATGAATGACGCAGAAAATCCATTTTTCAAACGACAGTGTTACATGACCCAATGTTCTGTAAATCACCTTGAAATTGTCCTATTTACTTTTGGAACATGTACAGTATGATAGACAAAAAAAAAATGCTAACAAGACAAGTCATTTTCTGCCGTTTCCCTTTTCTTCTCGAACATTTGAAGCTCCATCTCTTCCTAAGGTTAAAATAAGCTCAAAATGATGAGTTTGACCTTTATATTTCTGAGTTGTTTTGTTTTTTTAAATGTTATGCAGGGCAGATTTATCGTAATATTGCAGGACAGCATACAGTATGCGGTGCCTGAGAAGCATCTCATTCTTCCACCTTAGAAAATACTCCTTCATATCACCCTAAATATGAAGGTACAGTATACAGCTTTTTCTAATATTTTGCCAAGTGATTGATGGTTTGCTTAGCTGTACAGATCGCTGATTCTTGGGCATAAAGCGACGTGACGGTTTGACAAGCTTGAATAGCTCATGATCAGATGTTGGTATGAAATCTCTTCAGTTGGAAATTGCTTCTTCTCCATGTGGTTCCTCCTCCTCTCCCCGGACCCTGAGGTTCAGCACTGCTTTGCATACTCTGGACATTTTCCTGCTGATTTTGCAACACACCGATTTGTGCTGGTGCCCTTTAGTTGTGCGGACCAGATAGAGTGTAGCCTTTGTGAGCAACTAGCCCCTTCGCAAAGTTGAGTACAAACTAAATACAGACTTCCATTTTATGTCCTCATGCGGGGTGAGGTGAAAAAGTTTCAGGTCTCATCAAATGGAGAATGATCAACTTACACTGGAAGAAAAAAAAACACACACAAACAACACATGAATTATTCATGACTCAGCAGAAGATAAGGACCTCTTTGGCTGTTAAGTCATCCCTCTAGATGCCAGGCAACATCTGTTTGAGCAATTGGTCCCTTGCTACCTGAATGGTTAATTACCCAATGATTAAACTGGTTGACCGTATCGACACGGGGGTTTTTAGAGCCTCAAAAAGCAATTCCCAAGAATTGCTCAGCCTTTGACCATACATGGCATCAAAAAGCCCTCCGACCCATCCGTGAATGTCTTTCTGACTGGCAGAGGCAAAGGAGAGTTCATTGGAACCTCCTAATGGGGCCCCTGACAAGTGCGTCCAGGCCTGCTAACGATGACAGAGGAACTTCCCACGCAATCAGCCACTGCATCAGTCTCCCAGGGAGAAAGTGGTGGCGGAGGGTGAGGGTTGGGGGGCGAGCAGGCATGAGGTAGCAGAAGGGAGATTGTGCATGCGTGTGCAAATGTGTGTGAGAGCTGGAGGGATGACGGCAGGCAGTTGACATTTGTCTGGCGGAACACACAGGCTTACGATTTGAAGTAAGCAAAATGTGACATGTTTACCCAGCATGTTTAGTTATATCAAATCATCTCTTTAATAACACTTGAAACAATGAACCAGTTTAAAAAGAAAATGGCAATTTTCCATTTTAAGTTAACATGAAGAAGTCTTTAGTATTAATCCATTTTATTTGCATTTTGGTCAACCAACCAAGTTGACCAACCATAGACCAGTTGAAGAAAACGTTGTTTTCTACGTGTGTGTGACTCACAAAAGATCAACATCACAACACAGCAGCAAAGCATTAGAATGAATGAGCAGTTTATCTGTCCCTGCAGGCGAGTTCCAGCAGACTTTTGAAGCTCAAAAGTCAATGAGAATTACTATGATGGTCAGTTTCGACACCAATAGCTGGGTGACCATGTCTTGGTAGGTTTCGTCCTCCCCAACTTCAAAACTTCCACATAAAAAAGCAAGCCACACTTTTCAGAGTCTTATGTTTAACTGTCTGAAATTCATTCAGATTTATGGTTGCAACCCTGTCAAATATATACGCAAATCAAAAAATATATTAATGAAAATTTAGCAGGTACTAAATATGATGCAAGGCAAAGTAAGAGCTAAATGTACAGGGATTGTAATCAAGAGTCAGGCCTACTCACACACTTTTTAACTCGGTTCCTATTTTTGGGTCAGCTCCCACAACTGCATGTGTGTGTGTGTGTGTATGTGTATAATTTTCAGTCGCAGAGCTTTGAGGAGACAAATGAGGCACAGCTGATTTCTGTTTTACTCAGACAAATTCGCCACGATCCCGGACATCCGATTTGCTTGCATCACACGGCAGCGAGTTAAAAAAAAAAAAAAAAGAAAAGCTTGAGCGCTTCCGACGACTGTTGGCAGCGAAACCAGAAAGTTTGTTTTCACTCGTCTTCCGCTGTCTGCTCTCGTTTATAAATCAATGTGAGAAACCAGCCGTCATGCAGCCTATTGCTGTTTCGTAACAGGCTTGTCTTGCTTAGTCAGGCTGCATATTTTCCCCCTCTCTGCCTTACTGTTTTTCATCTTTCTCGCCTGGCTTTTGATTCCTCTCCTCTCACTCCGCTCCCCTCTTTCTCTTTTTCTCCCTCTCCCTCGGGTTTTGATCCGATCATTTGCGATGATGTCAGAGGCTGCATGCGATGCGTGCGCGTGCCCTTTGATTACTCGCCTGGTGTGAATCTATCCATCCACGCCGCTGGTGAGGCACTGCAGCTAGTTTGCGTTATCTGTGATGTTGTAAGTGATGTTAATAAGAGGAACCAGCCACAAAATAATTAATCATGTGTCAGCTTTAGTACAAGGCAGGATCTGAGTGAGTAAGGCTTTAACACACACATACACACCAGCAGTGATATTTAGATACAGCAGGGTGCAGTCATTCTGCCTCTTGGAGCCTTGGAAGATTGCGATTGGTGGTGCCGCAGACTTCAAGGCAGTGTATGTCTCCCTGTGGGATAGGGCCATGCGACAGTCCACGCGCGCGCATGTGTGTGTTTGGGAGAGAGCGGGCAGCACGTGGCAGAATGAGCGCGTTTGTCTGCGCTAAGACCTGCCACAAATGTCAAATGTGAATTTTCTGCCCCTCTGGTCAGTCAACACACATTTATGTTTCCTTTCTTGTCAGTCCATCTGAAAAGTAGCGAGGCTGTTTATCACAGCTTTCACTCTGACCAATCCTTTATGCCCTTTTTTTTTTTTTTTTTTTTTGCCCTGGCTAGGTCCGGAGCAAAAAGAGGAAAATAAAAAACATATTTGCATAACTTTCACTGCTAATCTCAAAGCTGCTCCAAGCAGAGGGCGGAAGGAACAATGAGCGTTAAATTTGCCTCAAATAGAGGCTGACCGCTCTAAACTCCTGTTTGCAATCCTTGCAATAAAAGGCATACATTAGTCCCTTTCTATTCTGCTGGCAGAAGCATAAAGTTGGCAACGGCCGGGTCTGTGGGTCCAAATGTGGAAACGTACTGACACGGGGCATTTGTTTCCTGCCAAAACAACATTGATCCTTCCCTTGGTGACAAGGATTTTGCTCTCCAAATTGTAAGGCACCGGCTTCTCCAAAAAGTGACATAACTGCAGATCTATTATTCCATTTCAAGCTTTTGACAATCTTTCCATTTTAACTTCTTTTAAAGCACTACCAATGAACAAGATTTCTTTTTAATCAGTTTAAACTTTTATAGATCTATTGGCATTTATTCAGAATTTTGGACCAGAAAGAGTTGGACAAAAGAAGGGGAGCATTGCAGGAACGCTCCCAAGCGTTCAAGGTGCAGGAGTTATTTTTATCCTGTGTTTTACATTGTGAACCTCGTTTTCACCAAAGGAACCATGGCAAAGTCGCCTTTATAGGGCTGATAAACATTAGAAATTTATCTGGTCAAACTCTTGTAGTAAGCAACATAAATTACTAATTTGTTTGCCCTTCAAACACTCAAATGTATATCGGCAAAATTTGGGTATCACTCCACAAAAGATCTAGACCAGGGGTGTCAAACTCCGGTCCTCGAGGGCCGGTGTCCTGCAACTTTTAGATGAGCCTCTGCTGCACCACACCTGAATAGAATAATTAGGTCATTAAGGCTCTGGAGAACTGATCTACACAAGGAGGAGGTAATTAAGCCATTTCATTCCACTGTTTTGTACCTGTGGCACATCTAAAAACTGCAGGACAGCGGCCCTCGAGGACTGGAGTTTGACACCTGTGATCTAGACTGTCATAGATTCAATCAATTATGTCCAAGGTCTTTCTCGTCACAAATGACATCCGATTCTTAAAACTCGGTTTAATAGTTCAGAGAGATCTAGTCAAATATCAGTGACTATTATTTCTATGAAACATATTATGACAGAATCTCACGGAGGCCATCAGACTTTTTCAGGCCACCGAACCTTTGAAGGCAAGGAATTTTTCAAAGGATCATCTATTAACTAGGACACCAAATCCATCATAAATATAGCCCCCCAAAAAATGCTGCAACAAGACATCTCTGTTATTGAGGCTTCCTTTTGGAAACCCATTATGTCTGACGCTTATTATTTTCATTTTGAATCTGTCAGCATTTGTTCCCCAATGGTGCAAGGCTGACTGCAGCTCAGCCATCAAATAAGATATCCTGCTTCTCTTTCTGAAAGTGCTGAAACTGTCGGCAATTACCTTTCACCGAGGATTTATTCCTCAGCCTTCAACTGGAACAAGGCTTTTGACTTATTCGCATGCTGGTGTTGTCGGGGCAATTTAGCTTAACTGGTTCTTGACTTCGTTCGGTAGAAATTAAACAGAGGTCAGAGGAATCTGTTAATATCCCCCTGTCGCCTCTGCACCTTAAAGCCTAATGAATGCATGATGATGCCAAAGCAATAGCAATTTTGACCAATTTTTGAATTAGCAGCCAGCCAGTTTCCATTTCTAATATGTGATTGTGTCATCAAGACCCCTCTGCCTTTAGGTGACAGTGCATTTACAATGGTGTTAAATTGTTTTTGCTGTTCAAACAAGTATTTGTGCCCAGTTTGACCATTTTTATGTTAGAAATATTTCTGAGTAGTTGCTTACAAGCTAGTAGTTAGGCATTGAGTGTCAGCTACACAGATCACTGCAAAAGTATTTCTAACCAAAGCTGTGAATTTTAGTATTTGAACACATTTCAATGTTCTATTCAAATTTATTTGTATAACACATTTAAACAAAAAAATCTGTTCAAAGTGACTTCATGCAGTCACCAACTGGTAAATGAGCAATAAACAGTACATCTAATCAAAATGTAATTACAATATAATTACAATAATTACTGAGCTACATAAAAACCCACGAATATCAGATTTTAATTTAGAAAAGAATTTACTCCCACTTTACAAGTGCCTGTCATAATGATTATATATTATACAATCCCGATATACTTTGTACAATCTTCTTTTACTACTTTGGAAAAAAAAAAACATACGGGGTCTACATAGTGCGTTTTTGAATTATCTCCCCATCAGACAGTGTTTAGATGCTTTTCTGCTGAATTTGTAAAAGAACGCATGTTGGGTTAAACAGTAAAAGCAGAAACATTTTGCATTAACGCAACCTGGGAGTTCATTGGAAAGCAGGACAACCATAAACCTTTATAAATCACCCAGCCAACCCACACCTGGGATGCAGGTGTAGTTGGAAAACTTGTGGTGTAACAACTGAATGTGTAAACAGTTCCATTAACAGCTATTATACTTTATTTGCACTCCACATTTTATCTCTGCACATTTTCAGCAACTAGGAAATTGACTTATATATATATATATATATATATATATATATATATATATAAAAACAGTATGAATGACCCATCAGTGTCGAGGCGACCTGTTAAGTGCCACCTGAACATCTTTTCTGGTTCTTTTCAGGGGCTTTACTTCCTTTAGCTTCTCAAGGTCACTCATATCACACAGTGCCAAACAGCAGATGCAGGGGATGCAGCAACCAGCACCTGATCCAAGAGTCCAATTTTATTCATTTAATCAATTGATTAAAACAATGCACATTAGTCAGGACAGGAAAATGTACTTTTTTTTACATATATAAAAAATGACAGGCGAACGTGGCAAAATACATCACTAAAGGTACAAAACTGTCAGTAATGGTGTTAGTGTTTAAAACCGTCAGAAACAGTTTTGGCTGTTATCTGAGTTTGTAAGGTTCTGTGGCGCCCTTACTCCCTATATCAGCTTTTGGCTTCGGGTATCAGCCTCACAAACCTGTGCATCATTCGGCTCACAAAAGAAATAGCTTGGTTTATATCTCTCCCATAACCATTTTCCAAGTGTCATATGTATTTTTACAATGAAGAGAAATGCTTGAGGGTAGTGGAACTGCCCAATGTTCTTGCTGGCCTCAGTGAATAATGGAATTTACTGGAGAAAATTGACTTTTTGCCTTGTTGGGCAGGAAAGCGCATAAATGTAAATGGCCACAGCAAATAGTGAATTTGGGACTCTCACACAAGAAGTGGACAGAGTTACCCCAGGGAGCCACACGGAAGAGGGATATTAGTAAAACACACCGGGAAGTGATTAACTCTAAACTCAGTCAACAAGGCTTTGATTAAAACAGGTTTTGAATAATCCGTAAATGTCACTCTTGAAAGCATCAAGGTGAAGCAAATGCTTCACAGCGAAAGTTACAGGTGAACGGGCCACAAATGAAAACTGCTTTATTTCTGCCATGATACAAAGAGGGGAAAAAAATATATATATATATAAATTTACAACACTGATTTCTCAGAATTCTTCCTCTAGAACCTCCAATTGGTCCAGAAAACAAGTTCATTTCTTAAAACATTTTAGATTTTCTTATTTCCTGTCAGCAAATTAAGCTAACCTGGCTGTTTTCTTTGACTGTTCAAGGTTTTAAGATTTTAGCTCTTAAAGCCTGAATCTTTCTTGTTTCTGTGAAATGTTAAAACACTCCAGATTTAAAAGTTTATTTTTTTCCCTCCTTCAGTTATTGTTGAAATCTTTTCTCATAGCACACCGTAGACATTTTGGAAATTAAATGTTTGAACTGTATTTTTTTATCAAGTTAGAATAATAAAAGTTGTTGGCTACAAAAAGGACATAATGCCTTCACCGAGAGTGGCATTACATTAAAAAAACTACAAAAAGGAAAATGAAAATCTTTAAAAGAATAAAATTCAATATCATAAAAAAGTCCTTGTATTTATTATTTTGCCATTTTACTTTGTGAATTATTTTCTGGTATCTTCTCTGGTATACCCAAAGAAGATAACAGATCTGGCCTTTGCAGTTGAAGTACCTGTAGTAATGAATTAAGTGAACAATTGTTCACTTAAGAACAAATTTTCTTTCACTTTAGAGTAAAAGCACAGAGGTAAACCAAAATAAATAAATAGATGCAGTTGTAAGGTCTTTTGCATAACAGTAATGTGATGTTGGTCTTTGAAATCTAATTGTATTTCAGAAATACTGCAAAAATTGCCCATTTTCTAAATTGTGTCTATAGACGTTAAAAATCGTGATTGGCCAAACAAAATGCAAACGGTACGCCGCTACTGTCTCATAGGAACAGCAATCATGCTGTAAAACAATTGATTTGTGCAATCAATGTAGCGACTATTAACACAAGTAAAATCAAACAGTTATTGAAGAGCTTGGTGTGTTCAATTTCTACATATTTGACAGAACATTTAACAAAAACAAAAAAAAATACATTGTGCAGCGTTTAAAGTGGATGGAGAAACAGTTCAAGGGATTTAAAAGCCAAGGGTAGATTGTGTAGCAAATTTCAACAACAAGGTAATTCAAAGATGATGAAAACATCAAACAACCAACAAGTGAGAAACATAACATTGCAAATGTTGACTATATGCCAATGTAATTACAAAACGGCATTAAAAATACCATTCCTACAATTATAGGCTACTTACTAATTTCTGAGATGTTACGTTGTTAGATTATCCTCTGCACTGGAAGAATGTCTTCCTGAAGTCAGTGTTTGTATGTGGCTTAATTTGTGAGAACACTGATTTGCATATGCTTTTCATCCCATTGCATAGTTTAGTGTGTTTGATGTACTACACACCAACTGCATCGCAAAAAAACAAAAGTAGATCAAAAGAATCCGACAGTAAACACCACACAACATACTGCTTAATGGGATGCATTAAACTAATAGCTCGCAAATGTCAAACGAGAAGTCCGGCTCGTTCTGACAATAGATCACAAATCCAAAAGCACTCCTGGACAAAGTTCAGAGGGGGCAGCTACAGAGGAAGTGTCAATTTAGCCCTTCATCCATCTTTATTAGCCAAAGCAGCAGTGCCAAGCAATGTTCTTTACCACCTGGACCAGCTCCTTCTGCAGGAGAGGTATTTTATTTCCCGGTCCTGAATCTGTTTGTTTTACTTACGGACGTGCTAACTGTCAGTTTGTTGCAAGCATTTGCTGCAAAAGAGAATCTCAAGGTACAATTTGTCAACAAGGGGAAAAAGAAAACTTTACTACTCTGTCCAACAGAGCAAACAGGAACAGGTGGGGGAGGGGACACTACTTTACATTTATGAACGGAGAAAACCCCACAGCTTTTGGAGGCCTACTGACAGAAGTTTACATTTGAGAAACCATTTGGGCACAGGCTTTCTAAAATGTTGGTACACCTTAATGGCCATGAGTAGTTCGTACTGATTGCAACAAGCCAGAACTGTAGCCGTGTGCATGTGTAATCAGAGCAGCTATTTAAATTGCCTCTTTTATTTAAACTTATCTCCGCCTTACTTTAAGCAGACTCTCAAGGGCTCCATTGTGCATTAAACAATATGTGCCAGAGCATAAAAACAACACACTTCTCATCTGCAAAACCCAGGCTGATGCAGGTTATTACTCTGCTGTAAAAGCCGCAAATACTTGACCACCCACTCGGCACGTCTATGTCAAGTACACAGGTAAAAAATATTGATGCTATGTAAGGAGGAGTGTTGCCCCCACACACCGCGTGCACAATCTAATGCAATCAATATAGTTTAAAACCCTTTTGCTGGTAATCTTTATGTTCATGACCCAGAAATATTTCTCCCTTAATTATGAGCCAAGCAGAATCTTAAGTGTGTTCTCCTGCCCAGCTCACAGGTTGCACCCTTTTATAACGTTTTTAATAGGAGAGTTTTCACTCCTGGGTAATCAATCTGTAATTCATCATTATTTATCCAGCACAGAAAAAGCCCCACAGGACCTCTATGTACACACGCAGATTTACACACACAGACCGAGTTCAATTCGCCTGGGAATGGACGTGAATGAGCGCGTGCGTACACACACTCACACAGGCCCAGAGGTGTCTTTCTGCACTCTGAGGTATAAAGGGATCATGGTTGAGAGGTAATTACAAGCACAGAAGAGGAGAGAGGAAGACAAACAGAGGAGAGAACAACAGCAGACTGTCTCTTTTACAGACCTGCAGACAGAACCGATAGCGAGCCAGAGAAAGGATTTAAGACCTCCTTAGTCTTAACAAGTCAGAATGCCAGCACAGGGAAATTGGCTTTTTATTGAACATAGACTGAATAATTCCTGTGACATCAATGCAGTTGTGCTTCATTTAAAGTGGAATGTGTTTAATTGTGTTAAAAAGGCAAAAACAAAGATCCCTGTATGAAGAAGCAGGTATTTCCTGTCAGCAAGTCTAAAATCTAGGCCAGACTTTTGACTTGAGGTGTTTTTACACCCGTTTCATCCATAGATCTGTTGGATTGAGGACCAAAATTGCAATATTTGTTGCATTTTCAGCTGGTGCAGTTTGATTTCACACTGCACTGTGTCTAGGGGAAAAAAAATCCTTTGAAAAAAACAGTTTCCCACCTCATCTGTGGGGGCGATGCACCAAGAGTCACTACAGGAAACAATATGAATACCTGTGAAAAAGACGCTAAATGCAACTTTCACCTTCACAAAATGTAAACAAAAGTGTTATGGGATCAGAATTTAGCTGGGCAAGTGAAAATCCAGCTACAATCCATCGGCCTGACTACGAGGTGCCTTTAGTAGATACGACAGAAATCAAGTGTTTCTCTCACACCCATTGGCAACATCAGTTCAGCTTCTGCTGTTTCCTTGAGTTTTCTCTTACCACACAGTAATCCATGCGTCCCAGGGATCCAGTCCTGGGCCTTGCAGACCAACCATGCCAACGTGAGATTGTCTTGGTTCCATTCTTACCTGCTTGCTATCCGTTTGATCATCCACAGTTTCTCTGGATCTCCAAGAGTCTGTCGTTCTGAATCTGCACTCGCTCACTCACCTGCCTTTTCACCCTCCCATGGTTTGCCTTTATCATCCATTGCTGTAGACGCTCTACACTCAGTCACTTACCCACTCACTGCCAGCCTCCGAACTTTGTGCATTGCCATACTTCCTGAATCAAGTTCTGTCTCTGAAAGTAAGACCGTTTCACCCTTCGGTCATGCCTGTGTTCATCTTCACTAAATCACTTACCTCTCTTCATTACAGTGAATTCCCCTCCACAGTTCCTTGCTGACTAGGCACTCAAAATAAAACATTACTTACCATTATTTGTGTGTGCGCATCAATAATTGAGTCAAAACTGCAAGCATGACACCATGAGTCATTCCTCAGGCTACCACTGGTTGTATTTACCCAGAATGGCTTTCTCCATAGTCCACTTCTTGCTTTTGAACAGTCTCTGGTCTGTTTGGCAATGACAAATGCATTCAATCTGGATCAAAGTTTACCTTTATTGGCCTGCCTAGGTTTTTAGGCAGATCAGAGTTCAATTGAGCATTCGCACCTCCCAAACAAACCTGCGTGTCTAGACAGACAAACTATAATTTGAATAGCAGAGTTTATGTGAATGCACCCTTAAATAGGGATGCACTGATATGAACATTTAGGCGGATGTCAATATCCAATATTAACATTCCTGTTATGGCCGATAAACCAAAATTATAAAGTTGACATTTCTTTACCCATTCAGCACCGTTACAAAACAACCAGTTAAAATCTCCACAGTTTTGTGCTGTATCACAATCACCGTCACATGCCCAGACAAAATACTAAAACAAACAGAAGTGGCAACAAAATAGAATTAAACATTGATTGTTGAGATCAGCTCGGTTTTACTGATGGGGTCGATAACAATATGTTAAAAGCGACTAACGTCAATACCAATGCAGATCCATTGTGTATCTCGAGAGTCAGACCACAGACAGAATCAACCAATCTAAGGTACAAATATTGAACTTTGAGTATGTCAGTCCAACAATGTCATATACTTGTTTTAAAGGAGATTGTTTTCTCCATCAATTTGGAGTTGCCATCATAGAGCCCTCATATCAGTCCCATAGAATAACTTGTTGTGTTTTGGAAAGAATTACTAGAGTTGGTGCTGAGGGAAAATAGAGCATTGGACTTTAAAAGTTTGTTAGAAATTCACATTGTGAATTAATAAGAACCGATACAAAAATGTAAAAGTAGCACTGTGATTTAACACCAAAAACAATTTTCTCTTCAAATTCTTGCAGGGTGAAAAATAACATGCTGTAACATTTATTTGATATGCTATTACAGCAGAAAGGTGTATTTGCTTAAGTTACAATAATTAGAAGTGCAATCTGAGAGAGGTGTCTGAGTCAGTTTAGCTGAGTGTGATTATTCGCAAGGAGTGAGTCAACCACTGTGATATGCTGTGAAGTCAGAGTTATTTATCTGGCATCCACACAGAGGATTTCAGCAAAACACACCAACTACAAAGAGAGAGTGAATAAAAATCCGGCAAGCACAAGTATAGGCTCCTTAAAAATAAAAATAAAAATACACACTGGATCAAAAAAGCATCCAATTTAAGGCCATCAGAGCACAGCTAAGGCATCAAAAACATTTCTATCCCATAAATTATCCATTGAGCAGAAAGCTTACTGCTGTTCTTGATTTTTCAAAAAGCAAAAGAAAGTAGTTATATGGGATTAAACAGGCATATATAGAGAGGGAGCGAGAGGAGGAAAATGGCTCCAACTGTAATGAAGCATGCATGGAGTTAGCCATTAACTACAATGAGATAACAGAGCTGCAGTTGGACTAATGTCATGATATTAGTGATTCACCATTAGACATTCCCTGCTACGAGGGGGTTTCACTTTTCGAGGAGCTGTTGCACAACGCAGCAAGCCAAACAGTGTCTTTAAGAGATGTGATGATTCCCGAGGTCAATGTGTCATTGATTTATCGGACAGGGCTGCCGCTAATTTGGGACAGAATGTGGATGAGGTGAAGGAGTTGTTTCTTCTTGTGCTGCCCAGCAGCTGTGCCAGCATAACTGACAGGAAGAGGCCAAATGCACAGTCTGCCACTGTCCACTGTGATTATTGATTTCCTCAGGGTCCCTGCCTCTGTCTCGCTGCTTCCTCTGAACAGCCTTTTCACACCATGCGAGCAGCCATTGTTTGTGGCCGTGGCTGTTCCAGTTCCTCTCCGCTCAGTTCAACTTGTTGCTTTAATTCTAAGGACTCTCTAACACAACGCCCATGGAAAAACACTTTGATTTCCAATTGATCCGAGTGTGGAGGAACTTTCAATCAGTAGCCCAAGACTTTCCTGCTGGTGTCAGTTTCTCTTCAAAATGGAAAAGAAAAGTAAACATGGCATTAATTTGAACCAGATGTGTGCCAACAAGGCTGCACAGATAAGGTTAAACACTACACAATCCTGTTGGAAAACTGCAACCATGAGCAGAATATAGGACTCACCAAATAACAATAGCTACCAGTAAAAGCAATTGAGGTTTTTATGTGGTAACTGATGCAAATTCAACAGCAGGCTTTGTACTTCTGTGACATAAAATCCAAATAAAATGAGACTGAAATTTGTAATTTTTGAGGACATATTAACACTAAAAAGGCGCTATATGTCCTGCTGGCTCAGAAAAATCTATAGAGAGAAAAACACAGAAACAGTAATGGGGAAATGAAGGCCAGAACATTTTTGCTGATGTGTAAAGCTGGAATATTTAAGACACAACCCCATCATGAATACCTCTATTTAAAGTAAAATCCTCAAAGTTAAACCTAAGTTCCTTCAAAAAATCTCTATCCATTTGTGACACTAAGTTAGGAATAATTCAAATTTTATTTAAATGAAAAAAACCTATATTACCGAGTCACAAACATCTCCAGATAAATCTAAAACTTGTATTTTTGTCTGTGTAGGCCATGACAGAACTTCTATCATACGTTTCGTCCATAAAAAGAAAAAAAAACAGATCTCCCAACAAAGACTGCGCTTGCTGTTGTGAAAACTTTCTAGATGGAAGAGAGTTTAAAAACTTGTTTTCCTATAATGGAGATTTCACAGAAAGAAAAAGAAGGAGAATGGCTGCCGCACAAACCCTCTCCATCGCTTTCCATCATCCATCAGCCTTGAGATGAAGACTTTTTCCGGAGATGAATCGCCGTCTTTCAGCTTTCGACAACAAGCCTCTCCATCCTCTACACTTTTTTTTCTTTTATAAAAATAAATCAATTTATTTTATTTTCCCTTCTATCTTGGGAAGGACTTCTCTCTGTCTGCCTTTTGTTTGCGAAACAGAAGTGTGTGGCATCTCTTCTGTACACAACCGTGTTTAAAACAGAGACAAGAAAATATGAATGATAGAAGTACCATCCTTACTTTGAAGAGCATATTTGTCTTCCAAATGTTCAAGTAAACAGCTTAATGGCTTGGCAGAACAATTCTAAAACTGTAGTTGATTTTAGATGTTTATTTTTATTCCATGATGTTTAAAAATCCAAGTAGAATTTCGACAAACCTCTAAACCTTTCTGATGTTTTCCTCTCTTGTACTCTTCTAGGTTTTCCATCATTAAGTACTCATGTGAAGTTCACTTTGACCAAAAAATTAATTTTCAAGATTTGTCATTACTTGCCTGGGAAACGATGTCTGTCCAGGTAAAACTTAAATCAAAACTCCATAAAAGCAACAGGTAGATAGAATTCCTGCTAAAATAGCCTTATAAAATGGATTCCTTCTAACTACTTCAGTAAAATGCTTCGTTTTTATCTCGTCGAATAAGTTTACGTCACAAGCGAATACGCCTTTGACCTCTGATCTCCCATTGTAAAGGGAGTCATAAAAAGTTACTTTTTGCATCTAATGAGTTAAATTCATACAAGATAAACACATTCAAGCAACAAAAAAACCTACATTGTGTAATGTTTGTTACACAAAAACGACTCACAGTTTTTACATTTTATAAAACTAGTAAACCCATCCCTAAGGCTGAGTCAAAACTACGTAACTCCTTGCTGCTTTCTTAGAATTAATCATGTTTACTTCTATAATGGATTTTGTGAGACCACCTTTCTAATCGCAGCATGCAGGTAAATTTCCACAATGCAAAAATGCAAAGACAACAACAATCCTCTTAGTAAAACAACCGTTACTGTCCCTCCACCTGGTTAGAGTTATAAGACCACAAGCTATTAGTTATACAGTTAGAGTCAGAATTATTAGCACCTCTGATGAAATCCCACAAAACTATATTCCCATGGAAATTACCACATTAACATTAACAACATTGAACTGTGAGATGTTGAGAGAAAAAGAGCTCCATCTCAGACACTACACTGTTCAGCAGGGGTCTTCAAATCCAGGCCTCTAGGCCGGTGTCCTGCAACTTTTAGATGCGTCTCTGCTGCAACACACCCGTGTCAAATAATGAGGCCATTAGCAGGACTCTGGAGAACTCGACTGCATACTGAGGAGGATATTCACCCATTTGATTCCAGCATAAACGTCACAGGTCATCGGACCTTGAGGATTTTATTTGTAGAACCCTGCTGTACTCCATGGCTAGGAGTGTCCCATTGCCTTTTTCTCAGTTTTGTGGTTTTGTTTGTTTAGTGCTTCACTTGTCTGAGGGCAAGAGCGAAGTGGATTCTGATAAAATGGCAACACATTTTATCACAGGGGGTTTAAATAGGTAAAATTACCCAGAGCTCCACAAATACCTCAGATCAGCTGCAAAGGTTGAGGGGTGATGATTTGGGCTTCTTTTTTCAATTAGAATCTAACAATTAGTTTAAATGATCTCCTTCATGAAACTTTCTCTAGTATGACTGTTTTAAAAGGAAAATACCATTAAAAACACGTATTTTTAATGGTATTTTAATGATATTTGATGGCCATAATATTAAGTGCTTGGTTAAACATGGATAACCTCAAGCACTAATTACGAGAAGCAACTCTAATTTGAATTTTTTAAAAAGATGATTATGTCTTTGCATGCAGATTGACACAGATAGAAACAGATTTTAGGGAGTACCACAATTGTAGCTAGAGTTCTCCCTATTTTCAGCACTCAACAGATATTGACCATTTGCTACTACGTCACTTAATCATGTGAGGCGCCATTATGGATGTCAGTAGCAAGGAATTGGAGCATTGACTAAAGGAAAAAATGTTTTTATGATGATTTTTGCCTGAATTCATGTCACATGATTCATATTGGCACAAAAGCCGTTTCCCCTTACGCTGGAGCAGGCTTGAAATCTGACGCCATGCTTACTAATGATTTGACACGTATCTTCACTATAATGTAATATATGATTGCATCTGACTAATCTTAAGTGAATGAAGGTTAATCTTACGTTGTAAAAACTGTTCACTGTATATCCATGAATATATATTAAGGCTGCAAGTCCTTATGATTGACACGACCTATCTATCACCATCTTCTTTTTATCAAAAGTAAAAGCAAACTTCTCCGTGTCACCACCCTATGACCATTTATTCAGTGACATCAACAAAATAAAAGCAATATTAGGCTACCGACCTTTTGTTTTTTGATGTGTGTGTGACATATGGTCATTCTTAAAAGGGATCTCAATAACAGACAACTAAGTTTAGGTGGGCATTGAAAATGAAAAGACTCCTAAAAATCATAAACTCGTCAAGATTTTCTGATGTGTGCCTCGGAGTTGAGCTTATGCTGGTTACTGCAGCACAAGTGTTTCAGAAAATGTTTTTCACAAACATCATCTGGGCAGAGCGAGTCTTTAACACACCACATGCATTTGCATGCACACCCATACCTTCCTATGCTCGATGGAGAAGGGGGTGTTGGGGAAAACCAACACCTGACTTATTTCTTGCAGCCGTTCAAATGCCTGGCTCCTTGGCTGATGTGTTCTTCCTTCTGACTCCCTGCCGAGCACGCTGGGAGAGAAACAGGTCAATGCAAATGAGATACAGACTTTGTAAAAAAAGGATATTAGGCTCTAAAACAAACAGCTAAGACAAAGCAAAACCAATAACATTTTTTAGGTTTAACAATACTCTTAACCTTTTTCATCACATGAAAGCACAAACTAAATATATTCATTTGCATTTGATCCAATAGACCAACACCATAAATGACTTAGTTGGTATTGAAAGCTCTATTGTTCAAGTCAATGCCAAGAATAATGCATAATATCAAGTTTCATAATTGTAAGAATGGTTTTATAACTCACTGGGAGTTCAACAAGGAACAGAAAACGTGCTCAAAATTGCCTCGACACCCTCAATTTGCACAGTTAAAGTACCTGGTTCTACAATACATAACTAATAACCGCTTTTCAAGAGCTAAGTAGAGTATTTTGCTGTTCTAATTGACTGTTATAGTGAACCCACCGGAGAGAAATAAGGACCACTGAAAAAAACAGTCACCCATTTGAGTCAAAAACCGGCCAATGTGACAAAATAGTGTAATGTCTTTTGCAGTGTGGAGCATGTGTATACACATCCTGCAATTGATTCCTCACTTTGGAAAATACATAAGCAAAGCAACACTGGCTAGATGTGTCAATCGTACTGATTGAACAAATCCCACAACAGCAAACACACACACATTGGAGAATTAAATTAAAAGTAATTTAGCCACTAAAGACTTTGGCCATTTGGATGAATTTTAAAGACGCTAGCGAATGCATCACAACGAAAACCCCAGAGGGCGGGAGTGAACACTCCAACCCTCAAAACAAACTACTTGGTATACAGAGCATGTAGACTGCATTAAAACTGGTGCAGTTATTTGAAAAAGGAGAAAAGACTAATTTACTGCGGAAGACAATGTCCTCCTTCGTAGGTGACACAACTAATGCTAACTGGCACCCAATATTATGATGACCCGGCAAGCATGGCCAATATTGTACCAGCTCATTTTTACCAAAAATTACTTCTAAATTCTGTCTGGCCAGATGCAATGTCTTTACACATCCAGATGTTCTGCAGAGATTTGACTGAAATTCAAGTTGAGACTCAGAATCAATTAGATTTATGTGACTACACCACACCTTGTTAGTGATGAGGTCACAAGATTTAAGAACATAAATAGCAAGCCTAAAAACTGGATTTGTAACCGTTTTGACAACATTTCCAAGCCTACTTGTACTCTGTTTCATAAGTTCTTCTATCTGCAGTTAATGATGCACTTTGAAAGGCAAAATAACTTCCTCCCAGAAAGAATTAAAGGTTAACTTTTTTGTATTCAAAGAGATCTCTGTTTGGGGGCGACACATTGGGTTTGCAGAAACTCCAGGTAGCCATAAATATGTATTTGGTAATGCTTCCAGCAGGAAAAAAAATCCAACGTACCAAGACCCCCTGCAAGGTAGTGTGCCAGACAGTCAAATCCATTCTAGGACTTTTATGTCCAAACTATATTCAGCAGAAAGAAATGAGAAACAAAGATTGTTTTAGAGAATGGGGCACAGTATTAAAATACATCCGAGGGTGGAATTTCTAGAAGGTAGTCGAGTTGCATAGGATGAATTGGGTCAAACATGGAATTTTTTTCTTTCAATCAGTTTACAACTTTTCACTTTATATTCTAACTTGTTTTGAACAAACTGAATATTAGAGTTGTGTTCTTTGGCATGGATATTTAAGTCCTGCTACTTTAAGACTCAAGTATATGTTTTTAACTGACTGCAAGTGAATGCAGCTCACTGAGGCAGAAGTCTCACTTTGAAGTCCATCATATTGCTTGGAAGAACACTGAGAATACCTAATGTGCAATGTACAGTATCTCAACCATCACCAATCTTAAATTTTTCAACTGCAACATTTTTCAATTTCATCTCTTATATTTAAAAGACTGCTTATTCTTGAGATAGATACAGTTTATTATGGTTACAAGGCCTTACAAAAGTAGTCTTTTATTATTCGTCACAGTACCGTCACCAATGTTATTGTATTTTTAGTGCATATCTAAGTCTGTTGGGATCAGTGTTGCCATCTTGGTGCATGAATTATGTTTTGTTTCTTTTCCCCTCAAGTGGTGGCAAAATCTAATTTCAATATTTCTCAGCATGAATATCGCCTTTGAATTTGTTTGTGGTTGCATCTTCCATAACCATGTTCCTTCCAAGTGTTGCTCCATTTAAAAGGAAATAAAACCTTTCCAATAGGAAACAACCATTGTTATAACAGAGACTTGACAAAACATCAGAACTTAGGAAAAAGAAGTAAGAACATTTATGTTATGTTTGATTTTTTTCTCCCTATGTATCAAAATCAAATAGCCAAACATTCTAGGTAATAATCTACTGTTGTCAATATGGTTGCAGTAGCTACTGTTGATTTTTGATTTAAATAAAAGCCTCTTATATCATGTGATGTTTGTTTTTGTGCAAATACTGACATATTTGGAACTTTTGCTCAAAGGAAAACCTCAGAACAGTCAACTCCTTCAGTCCAAGTGTCTTGTGACAAGAGAATTAGTTCATAACTTAAGTAAAGTGCGGTGAATAGGTTGCATTTTTATAGTCCAGAGTGGACTGAAGATCTTGCCCGCAATCACATTTTAAGGTAAATGTTTTCAAGTTTTGAACTGTGGGATAGAAACTGGTAATACCTGGGTAAATTTGACAGATTTGGCACGTTGATAGTGCATAGCCTGCGGTCTTATTAGACTGCCAGCCTCACTCATCATTCCATATTTGGGATTTGAGCCAAGTAGACTTCCAAGTCTGAAATGAAGAAGTTCAAATCAAACCATCAGCCTACCAATGGACAACAATCATTATAAACCGCTCCAAGGCATGGGTCATATTAGTGGAAAAAAAAAAAAATCGCATTGCTTCAAATTGGTGTCTCACTCTATGAAGGAATTAGTTCTTATATTTTCCTATTAGCTTCTCGGTGAGAGGTAATGATCGACTAAAATGCTTTTTCCAGACACAATGGCTCCATTTAAGAACGCATTTCCATTGTGTCTATAGAAGACTTCTAAAGCACCTGCCGTTATCCTGAAACAGCATTTTCCATCTATATTGCGCTGTTATGGAGGTATCTACATTCTATTGAGGCCCGTTTGAATTGCCCAGCATGGGAGCAGGATCTAAATTTAAAAGGCATTTCCTAGATTGACACATTCAGCATGCCGGCCTGATTTCATGGCCGCTCATGAGTGTCCCACATGATTACATGCACAAATCAATGTGTTTGCACCGTCTGACGTTCAGTAAACTGCAGAAAAACATTTTAGTAATGCTAGTCTTTATTTTCGACCATAATCATGACCCAGCACTGTGTCCTTAACTAAAAGGACACTGGGTGAATATGTACCCTTTACACAGACTTATAACATGTGGTGTCTTGGACATTTATAGGCACGACTGGTGTTGGGATCCAGATGTAATAAGGAGCCACTCGGCTTGGGACCAAAGCAATCTGGTTGAGGACCAGATCTTTACTATTTTTAAGATTGCATGACCATCTGAGATTCCTCTTTAAGCAATCACTATAGTTGGTCCAAAGTCCTGGATTCTCTAGTGCATTTTTGTTGATATGGCAACATATTTTAAATTGTAATCTTGTTCAAATTGAATGATGACCCATTATTAGTTCACTGGAAGAGTCCAAAAGAGTATATATTTTCAAGTGACTGAGATTAATATTACATTCATAGCACGCTGTAGTCCAGAATGAAGAAAAAAAAAAACTTTCCCATTTTAATACTACTTTAGTACACTAAGCTGTTATTTTTGCTGAAAGAATCCCTTTTGTAATCTCAAGTCTAATGATGCATTCTGGTTAGAGTTGAAACTATTTTCACGTCAGGAAAATCTCAATTAGCTCATCAAAAAATCC
Source organism: Xiphophorus hellerii (assembly GCF_003331165.1). NCBI lineage: Eukaryota > Metazoa > Chordata > Actinopteri > Cyprinodontiformes > Poeciliidae > Xiphophorus > Xiphophorus hellerii. Next base: position 9,863,826 of record NC_045695.1, on the reverse strand, counting down.
TATTTTAGGTGAGAAACTATCAGTATGAAGACAACCTGGATGGTAATATTCTACTTGGTAAAAGGAAGTTCTTTACACTGTTACAGTGATATGGCCAAGGTAGAATTGAATTAATTGGCACAAAGTCATTGAAGTAATGATCCCAAACAGAACTTTTCAAAGACGTCATTTATCTGTTTTTCCTTTCCAATCCTTTCTTCAGATGAAAGTAAAGTTTGCAAAGTACTGAAGATATAATAGTGAAGATGCATATTAGAATGGATAGAACAGGATGTAATTCTTTGGAAAGTTTACATACCTCATTGTTTGCTGTACAATGCTGCATATCTTGCATACAACTATTGTGGTGCATGCAATCTCCTCTGCTTACATCTATTAGGGTAGCTGCATCGGAGCCACCGACTCAAAGAAGCTGATGAAGAAGGTTGGTTCTGTTCTGGGGAATACTCTGGAAATCTCTCCAATCCAAAAGCCTTTTTCACAGTGGACCTCCATCCAGCTCGCAGCCATCACCATCTACTATGACCTTGAAGAAACTTGGATAACCAGAGTTAGATTTAAGTACATTTTCTGAATTAAAACCCCTTTTTCAATTGAATTCAAAGGGAAAACATTTGGATATAAGTGCAGACTAGTCAGCATTATTTGCCGAAAAGATGATAATGACTTCACATTCTTTCATAGCGAATCAACTGGCAAACAATCAGGAATATTTTAGAATGATAGAAATCTTGTCATCCATTTCTGGAGTGGTTGGACAAATGTGGAATTCACCAAGATTGTCTCAAGCTGACCATGACCCTCAATCATTTTATCCTATTTTAGGACTGAATTCCTCACCAACAAAAGGACTAACCAGCTGTAAATGGTACAGTAGGTAAAGGAGGGGTAGTGTTGTCATCTGAAGGGGAAAAAAAATAAATCAGCTCAGGAATCCTGAGATAATTTGGTCTGTTTAATGACTCACGGGCCCGCAGATCAAAGCAAACAACAAAGAAATGCATCAACACTGCAAATCTCGTTTCATCTGCGATATGAATCGTGCATGAGCGGTAACAATGTTTATGAACAGAATCTTTCCAGCGTGCACAGTATGCAGGCATCAGGCTTGTGACCGAAACACTAAAATAATCACCATTTGCGCACATTAGCAGATAAGGCTCAGTCCTGTTCAGGGAGATAAACTGTCTGCTGCGGACATGTAAACAACGTCCCATGAATTACCAATATGACAGTCAACCTTTGTAGTTTTGAACATATTGGAAACACTAGAAAACCCTATTCACTTTCAGGACTTGTGGCTATGGTGACTGTGTCGATATTTGAGGCAATAGCCACCATTGAGCGTTTGTAATCACTCGAAATGGTTCTTTTATGTTGCTGTGGAAGAATTTGGGTCCAATCTTTGCAAAACTGTCTTGATTCAGTCACGCTGGAGGAGTTCTGAGCATCAACAGTCCTTTTAAAGTCATACCATCTCAACTAAATTTAAATCTAGACTTTGACTTAGTTTTACATCTTTCGGAAAGTTTGTATTTTGTCTCGGACCATATAAATTATATTTATACAATCCTCGTATTAGCAGTGAAGATTTTAGTTTTTTTTCTGCATCTTCGGAAGCACCAACAACCCTAAAAAAAAAAAAAACTATTCCATGTATTTGCTGCAATGGCAGCTCAAATTCTATCCAAGTCAGATTGCGGTGCCGGCAAGCATTTGAGGATTTTACAGATCTTAGCGAGAAACCCGTCGGAAGTCTACTGGGCAGCCTGTTTTTCTTGATATCATGTTATCACACCCTGAAAAGCTCTCTCACAAACAATCCTGCACCCTGTTGAACTTAGCCACGCTGTTTAGCTGTCACCCTGTGATACTAATTGGTAGTGTGTTCAAAAAGATGTTCCAGATATCAATACAGGGAGTAAAAAGGCTACAGAAATGTTCTTATCTCAGCTGTGTGCAAAAAGCAGCAGGCATTAGGAAAATTGCACCTTATCACAGGTTTTTTGAAAAAACAGAACAAAACAAAAAAAAAAACATTTTGCTGCGCGACAACCAAGATTAAACATTTTCCCAGAGTCTATTGATGTATTTCTCTGTGTTAAGTTGGGAACTGCTGGAAAGTTTAGATGAGAAGAAAGTCAAACAGAAAAAATAAATAAATAAATGTTTGTTTTATTAAGCAGATGTGGTTTGACATCAGTATAAGCAGATAAAATATTAAAGAGCAGAGACTCGGGCAGTATTTGTTGCATGTAATTTGTATAATTACATTGTTGCGATTTAAATTAGCTATTTAAAGGTAAACAAATATAATATAAAACACTAGCAGACTTCTGAGACTCCTAATGACTGAAATTATTTACATTTCTTTTTCTACAATTGAAGGCGTATTGCCATAAATTAGGTTAACTGTTAGCGTGACACCTTATTTTATGAATTCATTATTCAAAGCGTCCAGATAAGCACCAGCCTAAGCAAATATAGACAATCGACGGATGGATTTTTTTTTTTTTTATTGCTTATGATTAATAGCAGGGAAAAAAAAGTTTTACCGTGTCAGAACATTTCAAAAACTTAGCACCAGCAAAAAACATTTTAATTGAGAAAGAGTTTTCATAGTCAGAAACATTCAATTAGATATTTTAATTAAAGAAAACAGCTCTGGTGTTGAGTTAATTAAAAATAGCCACTATTAATGTTTCTTTAATACTAATGTTTAACTAAAGCTTGCCGTCACATTGCAACGCTTTCAGTTAAAAAAATAAATAAAAAATACTTGCGATAATAGAGTGCGGTTTAAGTGCTCCTCACAAAACAGCTCGTCAATGCTTGGCTTTTATACATTACTGCGTCAACTGCTGATTTATTTATTTATATTTTGAATTTTTTTGCTTGGTGTTTGTTTTGCAGCTTTTAATCTCATCTCAAATGATTAACGATAAATATAAATGTTTGTTGTTTTTTTTATTCATGTACTACATACTGTTTTCTTTTCAGAGGACACACATTTTTTTATGATTATGATGATGGAGCTTTAGATGCGAGTCCACAGTTGGGCCACTAACCTTATAATAAGGAAAATGGCCACAGCTACACTTTCAACATCCTTCAAGCCAAAAATAAACACAAGTGAACCCCAGCAGTTTCCTTTAATGTGATGAGTGGAAAATATAAGTGTGGATAATGCATCCTATCAACCAGTGGGGGACCAGTTGCTCCAGCCGAGCCATAAAGCTTCGCCTACCTGCAATGTACAGCCATGCAACGATGACATTGTTTCCATTGCTGTCAGCGTGAAGCCGAGGACATTAACAGCTCCAGACAGCCATTGTTCCCCATCGGTCTCTCAGAGAGGCCAGTGCAGATGGGGAACAGCGAGGGCTGAATGTGCTAACCGGCAAACCTGTGAGTGCTCTCCGAGTGGGAACGCGTGCGTTTGCCAAGAGCCATTTGATTCGTCTTCTTTGCTCGACCGAGGAGAGAGCCTTAAACACAACACAATCACACCTATGAGGCATTCAGGCTTCAGGAGGCTTAAAGCCCCTTTAGAAATCAGAAACAGGCAGGACTTCCACTGGTAAAAGAGAGTCATCTCTGGTGACGGCTGATAGGCGGCATCTTGGAAGGAACACCTTGGAGCAATTATACACATTTTTACAAACTGCAGGGTTGGGGGAAAATGTGTAAATATGAGGTAAGACTTTTGCTAAACTGTGGTCATTACGCTTACCAAAGTTGTTCAAACACAATCTGTTTACACATAACCTTCAACATCCAAGTATAACAGATTATTTTCTAAATCATTCTTAAGTATGGCTTGTATGGGTTATAATTTTTTACTTAGGGTATTTATCTATCCTTTAATTATTTAATATATTTCTTTCTTTCATGACAAAATAATCAAATGCCATGTTAAGAAATGATCACTGCTTACATTCATCTAATGTTTCAGATCAAACGTGACAAAAAAGTGAGTTTTCTAAATCATTTATTTGTATAGAAAGCTGTCTAAAAACCGATGCACCGTCTATGAGTAACGAAACACTTTTGGTTGACCACTTCAGATTTAGGGGGCAATTACATTTTTACAATGGTCCAGGTTGAAAAACAACATTTGAAAACGGAACTTTGTCAAACATTGACACATTCTAGAAAAACCAAAACATATTAAAAAAAAATTAAAAAAGGAACAGATCTATTTTACAGCTAGGCAACAATACATCTAAACAAAAAAACAATTACAATAAATGACAATGTCTTGACTCAATGTATACACTATACGTTCTACAATAGGCTGATCTCAGTTGATTCAGGTTATGGACTTCCATCACAACAATTTCTTTCTGAATCCCTTTAAAGCTGATGGCAAGATAATTCCCTGCAGCGAAATTACTCCAAGACCCTAAGATTTTAAGAGATCAATTCATAATTAAAAATTCTCCCCTGCCTACTCCCATATAAATGGCTTTCCTGCGAAGTTATCAACTGCATTTTTTATATCTGCAAGGCTAACCTTTGGCAACTATGCCCAGAGGGAACTGAAATACACATGAATAGAGAAGGAGGTCCACTGCAAAGGGAATGTCATTTATTCTTCTATTTAATGACTCCATTTCTCATTATATCACAATGATATCTACATGATGAATATGGATATCAAATGTCAAACAGTATCCAAGAATAACTCTGAAGTAGCAAATTAACCGTCCAGTGATTACCTTACAGATTACAGACCTATGGCTGTGCTCTTAACTGAAGGAAGCAGCAACTCTAAATCCATTATGAAGCACAAGCAATAATTAGGTGTCTAGTGATTAAAGGGAGAGATAAATACAATCAATATTAGTTTTTGAAGCCTTTTTATGTACTGAATTGATTGTTCAATGAATATTCCATGTGAATCTAATAGTTTAATGAAGTTGGTGATGACCACAAAACACTGATACTGCTTTGACTTTTTCACTTTTGCCTTAAATTACAACCATTAACGTCAACCTTTTGGAGTATCCTCCTGACCTGCTTCTAAGGTCTGAAATTTAAATCTTGCCTATGACTTCTAATTGGATATCGGACACACGTTTAGAATCGCCGTCCTGCTAAAAAAAACTGAATATTTGCTTGTCTCCCGAGCGTCTGACACGATTTATCCACATCCCTATTCACCTTTCCAATAAGTCAAATGAGATTCTGAAGGACGATCAGAAGCTTAGAAAGTTAAATCATTTCATTCCTGTTGATGCATGTGTCTCACTTGCCACAAATTGCACAATTATCCATTTTCCACCATATTGCAGTCAGCACTCATTTGCATGGTAAATTCTAATGTACTATTTTGAAAGTACATCTATCTAATTCACAAACTGTTGGGCAGCAAAAACATTTCATTTTTGGGTTGGTGCCAAACTTTTAATCTTTGGTTGATGCCTTGAACCTTGACTTTCAGTGACTTCAAAGCCACATGGGCCCTTTGAAAAAAAATAAAAAACATTTCCCCAAAATTTTTATTTTAAAGCCTTACATGCACGCATTAAAAACAATGCATGTGACCACAGAGTCTGTTTTAATTCTGCAAATGAGCTGTTGCACTGGAGATCTATTAAACTCGGTTCCACTCCAATGCTAAACCAAATTAGCTGAGGTCCTGAACTTCACTCCGACTAACGTGTTACCATTTACTTGCTCGATTAGTATTCTGCAGGAATGTAGATGCTGTAATCGGATGGAGCGCCGGCATTAAGGAGGGGAATGAGAGAGATTTCATGAGTGTGATAATGCTCGCTCTGCATGTGGAGGAATCTTAGAGCCAGCATTGCAGAGGGAAACAACTCTCAGCAAAAGCCCCTCTTTAATAATGTTCCCCCTCACTCCTGCTCTCCTTTCGCTCTCTTTTCTTTCTAAATGGAACAATTAAATAGAATCCTGCAGGGACAAGGGATAAATCAATTTTCTAACACTGTATCTAACACTTTGCTCTATTCTGCCGTGAGGTTTTATTGGTTTTAAAGGTTTCTTTTATTCTTTCTCATGTCAATATGAGGAAGAACTGACCTAATAATTAAAAGATGGTTGGAACACAATCTAATGCTCTATAAAGAACATTTTTTAAGAAAAAAAAAAACAGTGCAGAGGAGAAAGTTAAAGCGTGAAATCAGTAAGGCACACAAAGTGCTCCTCCTGAACCTCCGTGTCCTTGTAGAAAATAGCTTCTATTACTGCTTTAATTCCTCAAATATTCGCAGAATGTCTCACATCAAAGATGTATAGGAAGAATTATTGCACGAAACTGCAGGGGAAAAAATGTAGCCTAATCAATCCTCTGCCCTCATATGATTTGCCTCTTATCATCAGAAAGCAATACAGCAAGTTTTGCTTCCTTTTTCTCCCGCAGTCCCTCTGAATGGGCAAGTGGACCTGCCAAAGGCTCTTTGGTACCCTGTCAGTTACAGCTTATGGGCCCCTCAGAGGAAAAAAGGAAAAATAAATTTTAAAAAAAGGCACACATCCTGGCTGCCACTTTTTGATTAGACCGCCACATCCGGACAGCAATTCATGTTCTTGACAAAAAGGAGACTGTGCAGGTTTTGATCGTAAATCCAGTTTGGGGGGGACAAACATTCAAGAAAAATAAGTCACAACTTCTTTAGTTGGATGTCTTCCCTTCAGAAATTTACAACTGAAAACCTGACTTGCAAAAAGTTGATAATAACAACCAGCAGGAGCTTCCACTTTTGGAAGTCCTTTTGAAGTCTCCATGTCAGGAAGGCAAGCCAGGCTCTAAAAGCTGTCCTTTGTACTGCGGGTTTGGATTTCCTTGAACTCAATTCGAAGCCTTCCCTATTTTAAGACGTGGAAGTTTTATTTGCAGGGGTTGAGTCAAAGTCAACGCAACAAGAAAGTCAATGCAATGAAACAAGAATACTGATCTTTATAGATTAGTTTCTCTGACCTCTCCTTATTCCATATCTGTGTTTGTAATGTTATATTCATTCTGTGGTTCTCTCCCTTAGGATCTGTGTGCAATCTTGTTTTACCTTCAGCAGAGACTTCATCACAACAATGAGTGTGCAGTCTTTCTAATGACCTTCAATCTCATTTTCCAAATCCTTCTTGTTCACCTGTAAAATGATCCGTGGATACGGAGGCCAAGGCCTCCGAAATAACACTGATGTGCCATTGGATGCGCATTTCATTCTTTATGTGCTGCTGCCTTTGACTAAACTTCCACAAGTTCAAGATGCCATCCAGGAAAATGGAGCTTTCTGTTTTTGTCTTTTTCCTTATCCCCGGATCTGGTGTAGAAAAAAAAAAAAACACGGCTTTTATTGCAATATGTTTTCTTATCCGTTTGCCCTTAGCGAAGGACGTCTCCTCTTTCCCCAAAGCTTATTTTCTTCTCCCTTTAAATGCTCTTCTAAGAAGAGGCAAGTTTGTTTGTGTACCACATTTCAGGAACAAGTGCTTAAAACAATGAAAACTTAAAAAGAAGTACATTGCAGTGGCATAATGAAGTAAAACCTTTAACTACAAACTGAAGTTAATCTGCTAATTTTATAAATGGAGCTCTCAACGGAAACTAACATTGATTGGACAAAACTAAGGGTTTCTGCATTTTTGAAGTTTTCCGGAAGTTTTTTTTTCTAGTCTGCATTTAGGCAGATGTCATTGAACACTTTCACAAGGGTAACAACGGTCCTCTGGTGAGCACAGAAACCTAACTCAAAGATGTCAAAGCGGTCAGTCATTGTTAGTAAAGTACATTGCCTGTCTTCACCTGGTAATCTATTAAGCACCTTTGGCTGCCATACAATGCATTGATATTAAGTCGAGCAGAAAGGGCTGAACTGTTCACATGGAATGTTAGAAGTATTTTATTAGATGCAGCTGTATCCTTTGCTACAACTGGACACTAAATTCATGCAGGTGTTGCATTTTAGACAATGTTTTTCTTACTTTAATGATAAATTGATTTGTTTATTTGCAATTTATTATTTCTGTCTAATATTGTACAAAATAAGCTTAAGTGGTTAAATTAAAAAGTCTACAAAAATCTTTTATCCAATTTATTGTCAAAGTAATCAAAAGAATAATCAATTATTAAACTGTTCACTGCAGCTCTATTTCAGAAAACAGTGAATTAACTAAATAGGTCAAAATCTGTGGAGAAATATTCGGAATGGGCTCAGGAATGTTCCTGAAACCAATTGTCAGTGACCATCATACCTGCAAGCACAAATGTAAAGAAAGCAGAAAACTATCTTGCGGACTGTCAAAGCTAAATTTGAAATGCGAATGCCATGTCCTCGAACCTAAGGTTGTCTGTGTGCAGACATAATAAGCAGCTAATATCCTTTAAAGCCAATGACTATAAAGAGATTAAGGGAAACCTTATAATATATTACAAAGAATTGTTCACATTCCACTGTGTTTATTCCATCCTTAATGTTGCAGAGTTTACTTTCCGTTTCTCAGCTCTGTCATTTGCCGAGGGAAAGCAAATGACAACATTCGCGATGATGAAAGATCTTTCCAACATATAATTTTACTTGACAGTCTTTCCCCTGGCTACAGGAACTTTTAAAGCATTACTCACTTTAGAGTTGGTGCCGAGACAGTGTGTGGGAGAGAAATGAAAGACAACGATGTGCTGGGGGAGAGGGGACTTGCATGGGCTGGAATCTATTTTTCTACAGCACTCAGGCAACTTACCCAAAATGTACAGAGCATATATTAAAATTACACACAAACTGATACGATTTAAAAATCCCTGGCTGACAGGCTTGTGAACAAACATTTGTTTTATCTCTCATCGTTTAAAGCTGCCCTTTGTGAGTTCAACTGTTTTGATTGAAACTCAAAGTAAATCTCTGCACTCCCTCCTTCAATGTCACTCAAAAAGTGCTGGGGTTTCTTTAATTTTGAACTTCTTACCAGTAATCCTAGATTTGTTGCCTTGAGGAGGCAGATTACTCTGAAAAGATGCTATTCTTTCAAACAGTTGTGTTTTCAACCATAGCAAATAAACACAATTTGCCCCAGAGATGTCAATCTCTACCCATCTCTCCAATGTCAGGTGTCTTCCGACTTGAAATGTCTCAAGAACTACTGGAGGATTTGCCAACTGTCATTAAATTCTGTGTGGTCCCAAGTGGATAAACTGACTGCAGCCATTTTATCTACTGCCACTCTCAGATCCATCGATGATCATTGTCTTCCACTTATCTAAGGTTGGGTCTAGGAGGCAACAATTTGAGAAGGGGCATCCAGAAATCCCTGTCACTACCTCATTTTGAGATGTCATTGCTTTTCTGGGACAGAAGATACATGTAGTCCCTACAGTGAGGTTAGTTTTCTTTAAGGTCTCTTCCCACTAGGAAGTTAACCTAAAAGACGGGATTGCTCACAAGACTACCTGAACAAGTTATATTGCAAAATCTCAAACTATTTGATCTTGTTTCACCCCCAATTTTTTAGTAATTGCCAATAGTGCCTTCCAAGTGTGAGCCAGACCCTCGCCGATCCCATCCAGAGTGCCAGTGAATAACACAGGGACACTGACTATGTATTGCCCAGTTCTGATCTACATTGGATCCCTGCCTTTTTACAATTGTTTGTGGAGTTACCTATTCCACAAATAGGTGGAATACTATTTGTGTGTAATGTCACAAATCTGGAGATAATTTGCATAACTGCTGAGATATCTAGGCACAATGCCACATGAAATGCTGCTGGGTGGTGTTTAGCTTGGCTGTATCCCCAATAATATGTTCCAACATGATTTCAACTGTGTGAATTAATGCATATTCAGGTAAGTATTATTTGGTGTTATTACTAGAGGCAGGTATAAGTTTAATGCAAGTATTTGTGAATTTTTAGATATTTGAGATTTTTAATATCGGGTTCACTAAACTCTGTTAACGATTATATACAGATTTTTTTTCCTGTAAATAAGTTTTCTATTTTAACTTCTAGTAGGTCCCTCATTCTACCACATGCTTAAAACCCAAATCAAAAGGGTATCAAGAACAGTTCATATTTAAAATCAATTAAAAGATGCATTGTTTTTTCTCAAATTGATCAATAATTTTAATTGTAATTTTAACATTGATAATTAGTTTTTTTATATAATTGAAAAGTTAATTAGAATATAATTAACATATAAATTAATCTGAAAGAATTTATTTCTGAAATTAGATAAATTTATACAATATCGATCTTAAGTATTCAAATATTCTAAGAAACTTAATGTTAGTCTCCATCATGTCATCAGCCCTGCACAACATATCGATCTACCTGACCTTTGCCTGAAACACAGCCTCATGTCTGACCCTTAGGGTATGCATTCAAACGTTTTCCCAATTGAGAACCATAAGAGCCAGCCCCTGTAAGGCTGAGGTCACCCACAGGCATAACACGTGCTACATACATTGAAATATTTTACAACTGCAGAATGGATGGTCATGAAATTTTTAGCAGTCAGTGTTCCCGGAGGATGAATCCTGATCAATGAACTGGTGATCCACTGACCTTTTATACTGGTAAATATTTCACCACATGAACATCACTTTATGCTGTCAGGCTGCTGGCATGGAAGAGTGCAAGTCTCCACTTAAGAGCAGAGCTGCAACATAGCACCCCCTTGATAATGCATCTCATCAGGAGAATTAGTGAAATGTGTGTTGACGTCTGGTTTAGACTCTCAGGCTTTGTAATGGTCCCTCTTTGGGGCATCATACCATGCACAAAGTACATTATCAGTCTACCCTCCCCTTTAGAGAGCACGGCTCTATCACCCTCTTGACAAGTGCTGCCATCCCTCATTTGGACACCAGCGTTATCCAATTGGCAGAGCTCACATTACTGAGATGCCGCTCCCTTCTCTGGCTTGCTTGATGCTTGCCCGCTGATGCTGCACAATAGCAACTTTCTCCGGGCCGCTAGACAAGGGAGGATTTTAGATGAAGTCCCATTGAATTGGGATAATTCCAAATCAACCAGGACCACTCCAAACGACTGGGTTCATTGTGCCGTATTAATCTTCAGGTGAACTGATGCTGAACTCTTTATCAGCAAAGCGAGGGTGTATAATTACTTGCCAAACAGACTGGGAAGAAAAGAGAAGGCAGGGCCATTCCACCTCTCTTTTATACTGCCGTGCCTCTAAACAAATATTCTGCTGCCGTTTGCCAAACACTTTGTTTTTCCGGTTGTGTGAAAAGAAGCCTCAATTTGTCAGAGTTGGGATAAAAGCACTATAAAGTAATTAATTCTATTCTAATCATCACACTAATAGCAGCTACAAAAGGGAAAGAAACTGCATCAGTTGCTACTGCATCCACATTCCCTTATTTCAGATCAAAGAAACTTGAATATAAAAACACAATGCAAGAAACAATGCTCATGAAGTCAAACATGAGTGGCAATGGAACCTGTATGGACTAAGGATGGACTTTGACTATGACACTCCAAGCTAGTCAGAGGTAGATTGGTGATGTTAATGCAGATACATCATCATGCACAGTTTTAAGCTATGAATGCAACGACTCACGAGACACCAAATTAAGGACCAAAGAGCTGTTTTGCCTCATCATTATAGGGTAATTTGCTCAGTTCTTTGAGTAAAACACTCAAAATTTCAAACAAAATGTATAAAACCAGAAGTTGAATGTGACTCGTTTATGGTGACAAAACATTATGCAAAACCTAAAACGGACATTCGCGGATACACATAAGGACATGCGCTTCAATATGTGCTTTCATAGTGAGCCGCCATGCTTAGTGTGGTTCCATGTCTCCTAAAAGCCTTCTGTGTGGAATGAAGGGAGGGTGAAGTGGAGGAGGTTCGAAGAGTTCTGTGGTAACCTAAATAATTACACGCCCTGTTCTCCCAGAGTGATTAATTATATCTGCGGAAGGGGATTTCTTATTTTAGAGCCCTCCACAGACAAGTGCTGTTGGTGAAAAAGACAAGAAGTAGAAGGGAGACAAAAAAGGCAAAATACAAGGAGGTCCTTTTCATACCTTTCTTGACAGATTTGGGCTGTTTGTAAGACTTGCAAAGTAATATATTTTTCTCTCTGGTCAGCTTGCAAGAGCAGCACTGAAAACATGATGGATTTAAAGAGGATCAGTGTTTTACAGTGGGTATAATTAGCTGCTTTTGAGGATCTTGACAGGACACTGGGAAAAAAAATTATACCCTTGCATATAGCATTTGGGAAGGATTAGTATTTCTCATGCCCATTAGGTCGCATAAATTCTTCATTTCTCTTATCTGTATGCAGCAGAGTGGCCTTCCCCAAAGGTTTTGCAAACATACATGCCGCCTTTTTCTGCCTGGAAGGGTATTCCCCTTTGGAAGACTGCATGCGGCCCGATTTGCCACACTGGGAACCTGGATTTAAATTTGTTAGGATGCAGCTTAGCATAGACGTGGGATGCACTAGGTCACACCATGATGAGATGACTGGTGGAAATCTCATCAGGCTCCAACATCAATATATATTTATATATAGCAGGGGTGTCAAACTCCAGTCCTCATGGGCCACTGTCCTACAGTTTTTAGATGTGCCACAGGTACAAAACACTGGAATGAAATGGCTTAATTACCTTCTCCTTGTGTAGATCAGTTCTCCAGAGCCTTGCTAAAGACCTAATTATTCTATTCAGGTGTGGTGCAGCAGAGGCATATCTAAACGTTGCAGGACAGTGGCCCTCGAGGACTGGAGTTTGACATCTGTGGCCTATAGCATTGAAAAGCACATTTTAGGATACAAGTATCATGAATAGCCAATAAAATCAGTAGTGTTGAGAAGCTAAAGACACCACTGTTGTGCCAAACATGACTAAAATATCTGGAGGGGTTTGAAATTTCCAAATGATTGTGTGATTTTGACAAATATTTTACAGTGTCTTGCAAAGTGTTTTAAACCTTAAAGATTTCGTCACTCCAACCACAAATTTATATTAATCAAAATTTGTGCGATAGACAAAATTAGTCTTCATGTTTGTGTTTTTAGCAAACTATCAGAAATATGGTGTGCATACACAGTTCTTCTATTTAAGCTTCAGACATTTAAAATGATCAAGGCCGGTCCATCCACTTGAAAAAGGATGATGACCTTGGAGACGATTAATCAGAAAAGCAGTCAAGAATACATTTTTAATACATTGAACTTGAGCTTTGCGTCAACGTTGCAATGAGAGCAGGTTAGGCAAGTGAGTGCAGATGACAGATCAGTGGCACCAGGCATTTGTCTCTCTCCCCACAGCCTCTACAAACCAAAGCATAGTTTGCATGCTTTGCCCTCACTTGCTTATAGTGAGGGCAAATTTAGCACTATGTCTCCACAGCTTCACTAAAAGGGTTATAATCTCTGAAGTGCTTTTAACCTTTTCATGGATGTAGGAGCTCTGACGACACAGTTAACCTGTTCATTAGGTAGTGACTGTCAGTGATTCTATCATTTTCCCACCCTTCACAAATCAGTCCTATTAAGCATTGCTTATGCCAAACGTCCTCAACGTTGAGAAACACTTTGGCTCAAACATGGCTTACTTGCCTCTTCTCTGCGCTTAAGGGGTGAAAGGGCTGATCATGCTCCGTATGCAGCAAAACGATAGGCCATTTTTTTACTTTAGGGGATCAGACAAATGAAAAATGCAAAGACCCGTCCTTTTTATTCAAGTAGAGCCGAAACAAAGTATATCTTCAACAGAAATCTTCTTGACTCAGCAATAAATAATAAATTGATCATCTTTGAGTAACTTCCTTCTCAATCTAATGCTGTTTGGAAATGCATTTTTCACAACTCCCCCCAAAAAGCCTGGGGAGTCTGCCACTCGTGACACTTCTGCAAAGGAAAGTTTTCCCTGCGAGCGAAACCTAATAATGCTAAATAATGTCGTTTCAAAGAAGTTGTTCAAATGAGCGATAATTCGGACACTCTGTTGCTTTTGCTCTCTAAGCCATTCAACTGAATTGAGAACTTTCAGCATAAGGGAAATGGTTCTGCTATGTGAACATTAAAAATAAACTCATTCAACTATCATTTTACTTAGATCTCACTTGCAGAGTGGTGGGTTGTTTGGCGACTTCACCTGAAAACAACCCTTTGGCATGTTGTGTAGGATAATTGTTTGTCACTTACTTCTCACTCAGTCCACACTTTCAAACAAATGAAAAGTGCTTTTAATTATCTTCTTCTATTGGCCATGGCCAAGAAAGCTCCATCTGCCTTTTTTTCCACCGCAAGAATAAGGGTATGTGATGATCCAAAGTTGAATTAGAGCTTGCAACGCAAACTGCCAAGAATCTCAGGGCCTTACTTAGAAAAAGCTCTCAGGTTTAAGTTGCCCACTGGCGAAACGTAGGAAAGCAAGAAGTTGCGAGTGCTTCTAATGCCTTGGAGAAACAGAAAATGTACAATGCCAACTTTTAACATGTTTTTTTTTTTTTTTTGGAAATGAATACACTCAGTGGCCCCTTTATTGGATACACCTGTGCTGTTAATAGAAATATTGAGCTCAGGAAGATAAATGTAGCTTCATTTGTTATGATTTTGAGAAAAAAAGACTTTATTGATATTTTAGTCATTGTTTATATTGATGCATTTTTTGACAACCCTAACTGGGGGGGTGTGATATAATATTACATTGTAAAGGATTGCAATGCCTCAACAATATGCAAAAGCAAAGAAATCATTTTAAAACAGCTTAGAGTATCCAATAATAAAAAAAGAAAAAACTAAATTACTGCTACAAAAAATAAATTAGAAGAAAAGATTGATGGCAAGAATTTTGATTACATTTATGCTCAAGTTAAAATTATGTTCTTGATAAATTAGAAACATTTCTCACATTGTTACATATTGTCCTTACTATGTAGCCATAATATTTACAGTGTTGTTGCCATTTACCATTTAAATTAAACAAGATTTCTTAAGAATCATTATTTTATTCTAAATGCCATGTTAGATAATTTTTTTAAATAAAAATTTTCCAAAAACGTAATTTTAGAGTAAAATTGTTTTCCATTATGCTTTTATGTCTTGATCATAAATCCTGGATTAATATATTACCATATAGTCAACATTAAAAGCTATTGAGTAAATGAATGAAATCGGAATCTTCCCTTAGTTTGCCGTTTCAGAAATACCGGGTATAATGGTATTTCTGGAATCTATTTTGTCATGAAAAAATAAAATACTTTCCAAGAAAATATGGAAGCTATTGTTTATTTTAATTTAGGTGCTATGGTGCTCAGATATGATTCTCACCTGCTGGAAATGATAGACAATTTACCTAGAAGGAATGTGTAGGCAGAATTACATTCGACAGTCTCAAAGACATCCTCAATCCCTTTTTAGAACAAAAGGTGATGGAGTTCAAGCAAAAATGAAAAGGATTGAGATGGAATGTGGAAAGAAGACAGACATAAAGAAGGCTTAAGGCTTGGCTATAGGGCACTTAACAGATAACGCCTGATATGTACCTATCATTGAAATTAAGCTTAAACAGCCAGGAGTTTCAAAGAACAGCTTCACTATATGGATTTTAAAGAACTACCAAGGTGCTTGGATCTTTTAAGGGTTTTAGGCTAAACTGCAAAATTAAACTGAACAATTTAATTTTTTTAAATAAGATTGCTGATTTTAGACACAGATTAGTCTTTTTATGATTAAAGCCAGAGTTTTACTAAATCAATGTATCAAGAGAAAACAGCTTTGTTTTTTGTGGTAATGTAAAATATCGTATACATGAGCTAATTATAATAGTGTTTGAAAAGGAAAGACCTCTGAGCACCTGCTGAGATGAGTCCAACTGAATTTTCTATTTTACTTTTAGAAACACAAGCTTATAAAATGTGCCTACTTGTGGGCTGCAAGGTAGAATTGTCACTAATCTCTGAGGAGCTTGTATGTTCTTATTGTGCACGCACATTAACTCACAAAGTCTTTATGTGAAAACGGTTTGTAAAGTTTAACATCTTGACCAGAACTTTGGGCCACTGTCTCAAAGAAAAACTCTTCAGGCATCTTCTCCATCTCTCTGGCCTCTTGCACCTTGAAGAATCTGGAAAAGATTTCTGTCAGGATGTTTGATGGGTCACTAAAAAAAATTATGAAGCCATCTTGTGTTAAGCATCATCTTTATATAAGGCCCAAGAATGCCCAAAGCCATGCCACTATGGATAGTGCTTTGAGGTTTCTACTGAAGTCCAACTGCAGACGAGTACGGTCGATCTAAGGAAAAGAAAGGCCTCTATATTCACAAAGTAAGAATACTCTGAAAACAACAAAACATATAAAATAGTGTAATATTTTATCACAACCCACTTAAAATCCAGATCCCATCACAAACATATTTCTTTTAAAATGCGTGGATTTACTATAAAAACCAATACACACAAATATGCATCCAGAAAATAGTCATAGATCTTCAGTTTTTTCAGATTTTGTTACAGTAATATTATAAATTGTATTAATTAATCAAATTTCTCAAAATTCTTCAACAAAATACCCAATTGAGGGAACGTGGAAAAATGTTTGAGATTTTTGCTGATGTAATAGAAACAGAAAACCAAGAAATCACATTTACACAAGTATTTTCAGTCTTTGGCACGAAGCTCAATATTGACCCATCTCCACTATTTATCCTTGAGATATTTCTACAACTTAATCGGAGTCTGCCTGTGATAAATTTGGAAAGAAACACATCTGTCTATATAAGGACCCACAGTAACATTGAAGGTCAGAGATCAAACACAAGGTATGAAATCAAAGGAAATATCTGTAGACCTCTAAAACAGGATTGTCTTGAGGCACAACTCTGGGGAAAGAGATGTACATGCTGAATTAAACCCTGCTGAGGAGCGATCTTGACCTGAGACTGAGGTGATGGTTCATTTGTCACTAAGACGATAAGCCAAAGCACATGACCAATATCTAAAGGGAGTGGATTCATAACCACTCTGTGAATTTCCTCAAGTGGTCAAGCCAGAGTCTAGTCTTGAATCTCTGAAGGAATCTGAAAATGGCTGAACAGACGACCCCCATCCAACCAAATGGAGCTTGAGAAGTACTGCAAAGAAGAATGGGTACAACTGCTGAAAGGTTGGTTTCTTTGATATTATATTCAAAAAGATTTGAGTCTGTAATTGCTGCTAAAGATGGATCAACAACACTGAATACTTTTGAAAATTTGATTTCATGGTTTTTCAAGTTTTAATCATTTACAAAAAAAATTATGCATTTTTATTCCACATCGTCTTAATGGGGTATTTCTGAGTAGAATTTTAAGAGATTCATTTATTATTTGGAATACAGTTGTAACATAAAATGTGGAAAAAGTAAAGTGCTGTAAGTACTTTCCGGATGCACTGCAGCCACAGTGAAACAAGAACCCCAGGCTATCCAAGGATGACGTTGCATTAAGGACACAGGCCTGGAGGCAAATACTTTTGCCAAATGGCTTCCTGGTGTCAGGATAGTGAGAAGGAATTGCATTGCAGGAGTATTTCAATTTTAAGATTTAACAAGTACTGCTGAACAAAAGTTAAGGATAAATTACCCAGCTGCAAAACAACAACCGATTACGACTTTCAACATCCCCTTTGGTTGGAGAGAAAGGTGATTTAACAAGATTATTTAAAGCTGTTCGAACACAGGTAGATAAGACCAAGCAGCACTTTCTGTTATGGTTTGGCACCTTCCTGATTGGGTAATCAGCTGAATATACTGAAAGCTGACAGACGCCCACCTCCCTCTAGTCTTTACGATGGTAGTCGACATCCTTCAAATGAATCCTGAATGTAAACAATAAGATATATGTCAAGATTTTAGGAGACAAAATGTCTACAAACTGGGTATGAATGGATGGCAGTCTGAAGTGGGTTCCACCAAAAAAAAAAAGAGTTTGGTAAAAAAAAAATGGCCAAACCTGCAAAGATACAACTTGGTAGGGGGTTGAAATGACCCCCTCAAAGGAAACTGATGAATCCTGGGTTTGGAGGGTACAACTTTGTTTGTAGCAGATGGCTCTAATTTTGATTTTCAAAGTCCGGTGTCCTGAAACTGTCAGATGACTTTTTTGGTCCAGAGCCTCCTCAACAGGCAGTCAAGTTCTACAGAGTCCTTGTACTTACTCACATTTGAAGTTGATACTGAAAGAAAACGTGTGAAGGTCAGAGGAGAATGGTGCTCAAGGACTGAAGTTTGAGACCCTCATGCAGAGGTCCAAGAGGGGCAAGCTGACCCAGAGCAAGCAGTGAAGATACCTGAAAAGGGTGTTTCATATTATTCAAAGTATTTTTCTTTGAGTCAGAAAATTCCATAAGACTTCACTGTAAACTAACCTTTAGTTTTGTGCTTAATCACAGTTTACAAAGCAAGGAAAAACAATTTCAGTCAATCTTTTTTTTCCCTTAAAAACACTAGAGCTCAGTGACTACCTCTTACAGGAGACGACGCGAAACTGCTAACCGTTATTGCCATGCGAGTGGCACGATAAGATGTTTTGTGAGAACCACGTCCAAATGGCAGGAATACACGCGCGCACGTCTGCTCATCCACACTCCGAAGCTTTGTGATGCAACACCTCGAACTGAGTCACACATGCAAGCGTAGTGTGAACCAGACCCCAGAGAGCGAAGGGAGATAAAACACAGAATTTAAATTATTCAATTCAGACAGGGCTGGCTTTTTTTTCTTTTTTTTTTTTGGCAGAACTAAAATAGGATATCTGAATTTGAAAAGAACTCCCTTTCATTTTGTCCGTCTCCTCCTTTGCTGATATGACTGTATGAAATCTGCCAGCAACTCCTGGAACAAAACATGAAGCTGTAGAGCTTCATTCATTTCTTTTTGGACCTATTTAAGTATTCAAAGAGAATTTTCCCATGATTAAAAAAAAAAAAGGAAGAAGTAGCTGGCCTCAAGATGCAGTTGCGTTCAGTTTGTTAATTTCCCACTGCTGAAAAAAAAGTATACTCTAAAAAGAAAAATTCTCCTTTCCTTAGAGAAAAAAAATCTTTTTATTTGCCAGTTGCCTTTGAATCCTCCACGAAGGCCGCAACCGCCAAAGAAACTCTTTTAATTCATCAGCGGGGGGAGACATTGAAGGCTGTTCTGGATCATTGGACAGACAGCGTCTGAAGCCTGAAAGACAGGGAGAGGGAGCGAGGTGCGAAAGGCGGAGAAAGAGGAGTGACTTGGTAATTTAAAAAGTCTCCCACACAGAACGAGTGAATGACTTTGCAAACAGTAGAGTAGAAAGGCTCCGCCGTTTAATTATAGAATAATTGTGAAGTCCATAACGACGGAGACCTGCGAGCTGGAGACGGGGGAAGAGGGACAGCTCTGTGAAAATGTAATTAGCTGAATATCATTTCTCTTTACTCTCGGCCACTGTCCAATGCAAGAAGTGGAGGAAGACAAACACAGAAGAGCTCTTTTAGAGATAAAACTGAACGCACTGTCACAGTTTAGATCTTCAGTGACTTGGATCAATATGCAATTACCTATGGAGGAAGGAGCACCTTCTCCACTCTCTGCTTCTTCTTTCCCATGAAGGGAAACAGCCATAGAGTGTCGACGTGTCCAAACCAGGCAACAGATGTGTCTCTTCAATCTTCTGTTTCAATTACCAATTCAAAGCGGCAACGGAACGACTCATTTAGCTTTCCTTCTGGGTGATGGTTTCTTCTCACTGTGATAACTCAAGTGGATAACAGTGCTGCCGGTAAGGGGAGGTCGAAATATGAGGCTTGTGTCATCAAATGCTGCTCAAGCTTTTGGAATGGATAGAGCTGGAGACGAAGGGGCGTGAACCCGCCCCACCGTTGGAAAGACCGGCGGCGCTCTCCGCAGCACCACTTATCCTGGGACTCTAAGCAACCGATCCAATTTGTGTGGCGGAACTGTTATTGCAATGATGACGTTACTGCAATGAGAAAGCATCCTTCACACCTGTTAACTCTCCTGGTGAAAATGGTGCAGTCTTAAAAATACAAGTTTTTAAACAGATTACATTTATTCAGTGTAGTTCTAGTTCAATTCCACTGCTCTCACCCTGAGATTTGAGAGGACTTGGGTCTGAATTTGCTTTTATGTCTGCTTAACTAGTTCTGTGTTTTGAATCAGTATCCTGCTGAAACATCAAGGAATGACCCTTTAATTTATTTTTCTTTTTAGTTACTACATCTTTAGTTAATAACCTCGTACAGCCTGGAAGTATTAATTATATACAAAGGTCAGAAAGAGCGTAAATTAGGTTAACATTGTTTATCACAACATAGTCATGGTACAGTAGAGGCCCAAGATTTGCAGGGCTAAGGCACCAAGTAGCTGTTTCCAATCATGCACAGATGATTGTATATTTCCCCTGCTTGGCCTGTAAAACCTATTTTGTGAAACATCAAATAGTCAAACCAGTTGCACATATTGGAACATCATGACAGCCCCATCCTCAGCCTAGCTTCCAGATTAAGCAGCTGCTCAGACCTGATTGTGTCCTCTCAATAGGCACCAAATGACACGTAGTTCTTCTAAAGCCACTCCAAGGCGACGCACTCCCGAGCGGGTAAACACTACACTGTGCATTTTACCAGCTCGTGTTATTGTTCTCAGAAAGGATGGAGCAAGACAAAGCATAAATGTGAAGAGAATCAACAGATTTAATTAAGCATAGGATTTTGAGAGATGAAAACTGAATAATAAAAAAATTTTAATCTAACCCCGAATGGGGTTAAAAAAATTGTTGGATCATAAAAATTTTAAAAAGTTGGATCGTATAAATTCATTTGTGTTTAGTGAGTCAAGTGACATGCTAATGTGCCAAAGGTACAAACCCTGAACTACCTATTCCTTCTCTTTTCAAGCCTTCATGCCATCTGCTGATTTTAGAGCTTTCACCTGGACTGCTCCCTGTTTTTAAGACTCCAGCCCTCCATTTATCTAAACAATACAGAAGAATCTCATAAAATTTGAAGTAAATATTTAAAAAAAAAAGTAAATGCACCTTTTGTGAGTTCATGTCATCCATCGTCTTTCATCATTAAATCTACAAACTCAACACCAAAACACTCATCTAACAATAACTGCTCATAAATGACATTCCTCACACAAAGCCTTCTTCGATGTAGAACTCATTGCAGCAATGTCAGGGAGAAGAACTGTACATAAACTAAAATGCATCAGAAATTATGTCAACGGAATATAATAGGTGACAACCTCAATTAAGTCAACAACTGCTAGTTGTTGGCATGGATATTTAAAAACTGGGGGTGAAAAGGTACAAGCAGTCATAACCCAAGGAAGCAACATTCACACCCATTGTGGTTTCTTGGATTTTGCTTCATTTCTGCTTTTGTGAAATAATATAAAGAACGTGGAACTCTGCTTTCTCTTCTCAACTCCAGTGACTTTTAATGAAAAGCTTCCCTCAGTGGCACATCTCTATCAAACAAATTGCCTCCAGTCCCACCGCTACAAATAGTGCCCCCAACTTTCAGTTCAAACATGCACTCTTGCTTTGTTTCCCCCGTTACGTGTCGAATGGCACGCCATTCAAACGCTCCAAGTGAGCCACAGCCTCCCTTCAGATCCTCTTTTAAATTACCGACTTCCAAAGCTCTCCATTTTTAGGATGCAGAAGTATGAAAATGAAGAGAACTGCGGTTTGTGCTCGGAGAGCGGTGGTGGCGACCTTACATTCAACATCAGTATGACTCACTGAAATAAAACATTATTCTGGCGTCAATGTTATGTTTTAAGAACAGAAGTCTAAATATAAATCCTTGCATGCTGAGGTATTTCAGGGGAATCACTGCTGTATATATTTTGACAGAGTGGTATCAATTATTCATTATATGTGTCATAAAATAACACAAAAAGTAAAACATTTGGATAAATAAAGTTACAGAATGGTATCTAGTTTGCAAATTTCTTCTACCAAATTTCAGAATGCTCTTTAGAACACAAGAAGTGGGGATTTTATGACAATAAAAAACTACAAACATGGACAAATTTAGTCACCGAAAGCAGAATAAATCAGTTTCTCACTCATTTTCAGCTACCGCCTCAATCCTGTTTGAAGCTGCAGGGGAGCTGGACTGTATCCCAGCAGTCAACAGGTACAGTGTTGACTGCTGGTCAAGTACACCTGTCCAGTCCATCACACAGCCAACACAAACACACAAGTCATATAGCGGCACATGCACACAGCCATGCCTTACGGCAACATAAAGTAACAAGGCAAATGAATGGGAGAAAACTGGAGCGTCAGGTAGAAACCCACGCATGGATGAGAGAAACATGCCAACGCAGAAATGTTTTGACGGTTGTTAAGGACCTAAATGTACTCAAACTAAAACGCTATAGTTATTAGGTGAAATGAGAGAAGTCAAAAAACTACTAGCGGAATTATTAAAAATTTTGATTGCGTTAAGTACAGAGTCCAGTCAATCGCATTTTACTCAAAAACTTTTTAAATTTTTTTGCTGCTTCATTATTGAATAGAAAGACATGTGAACTTAAATATTGTTTTTAATAAATTATTTAGGTTATTCAACCCCCATGCTTGTTGCAACATATTTTGCTTGCTACATTTGAATTTAGTGGTTAAATATATTCAGTGATAGATCAACTCGCTTGTACACAATTTGCACACAACATTGGTCTTTTCCAACTTCCTGTCACATTGTATGTTGAAGCAAAAATTAACCCTCAGAGGGCAAAGAGAAGTGTCTGTATCATCCACAGCTGGTTGCAGATGTAACTTGTGTGTCAGATTTATAGGTGTACCGGAAACACATAAATATAAACTTTGTGGCCAGTTTTTCTTTTTTTATTATTATGTAATCAATGCATATAATGAATCAAATGTAATGCATCAAACAATCTCTACTTTGAATACTAACATTTTCCTTTTGCTTAATCTGCTTGGTGCTCATTTGGCACACACAGTCCCAACAAAAAACGCTGTAATTTGTGCATTAATGTGGTGCTACGTATGAAAACATTATGAAGCTCCATGTAGGTCGGTCTAAAGTAGTTGTTTCTGAAGCAAGAGGAAAGTTTCATTCTTAACCTTGTTTTTTGCATTTAGTAGTTCAACAGCTGCTATAAGAAGCAGCTTAGAGCATTACTGTTGAAGCAGTTACTAAGAAATGCAGCAAGAACTGTAAACAAGTCACGGTAGGCCTAACTTGTTGAGATTTATTTTTCTAGGCCATGGAAGTCTTCTGTTTGTTGAACTCTCCATCTAGGCCACAGAGTCTACTGGGGGCTTGACAAAATCCTGAGTCCAGACGGACTGACACACACACATATTGGGTCCAGTATGAAGCAAGTCGCTCCATCAGTGCACCTCGGGGGGACAAGCTTTAGCCACCAGCCCCCAAATCCACTGACTGATCCAGTGCCCGAACTGTCAGGGCCTGCCTAGCCGCCATGCAATCTTTTAACCTTCGCTGGCTGCTGCGAAGCCTCCGGTACTTCACGCTGCGTCTGTAAAAAGCCCGTTCAAGGGAGACTAGGAAAACAAAGTAAAGGAGGAGAAATATCACAAAAACTAAACCTGTACCGTGGCAGGAGAGATTCAGGCAGGCTGAGTGACAGAGACGGAGTTTGATGGAATATCAAGCGGTTTATTCATCAAAGTGCTGAGAGTGTCTTCAGACTGACAAAAAGGAAAAGGGTTTTGTTGTTCAAGTCTAAATGTTACACTTCGTATTGTAGTGAAAGCTTCCTGTAAAGAAAGACATCTTTTGACTTAAAGCAAAGCTTGATTTTTTTTTTTATGTTCAACTGCTTTTACAGTTTGAAATTAGAGCAAGTAATAATTGTTTTGCTGCATGTATACAGAGCAGATAAAAAAAAAACTTTTTCATTCAAACTTGTTTGGAGTACCAAATGTGGATTAACAGGTTCACCAAATTTAAATGTTCATAGGTTAAAGTATCCCATAAAGAGATTTAAAATGATTAATCTATTAGTTAAGAAACACAACACAGTTATTTCACTTGGAGAACAGTGAAGTGCTCCGAAACAGAAATATTAATGTTGTTAAAATGGCCTAATCAAAATACAGTTGAGAAATATCCGGAAAGTTCAGAATAGTAGCTCTCAATGCAATTAGACTGAGATTGAGCAATTTTATATTTAATGTAGGACAAAGATGTTTACAAGTTAAGTTTGATTAATTACATAGACTAACTTGATAAAAATATCAAAGCAGTATTTTGATTTTTATTTATTTATTTTTACATACAAAAGTCCCAAATCGGAACCTTTGTATTGTGTTTCCAGTACACCCTTAAATGTGATGCACAAACAACTTCTGCAAAAAAAAAAAAAAAGCAAATTCTCTTGGGCAAAGAGGTTAATTTTTTCTCTTAAAAACGAGCCGATGGGATGTTGGACAAGGCAATTGTTTTGTCCAAGCTGTACAGAAAGGAGATGGCCTATCAGCGAAGCTATTCAAGCCTAAAATACGATCTCAGTGCTACAGATGTGACAGCATGTATCAACATCCCGAACGCTAATGTCAGAATCTACAGTCTGCATTTCTTTTTCAAAGAAGTTACATGAATGATCAAGGGTTCTTGAGACACTCGGATGCAGAATGGGTATAACAGCACTTTTCATCAAGCTGATGGTTTAATAACCTAAACAACAGATCAAATGTTTTTGTTGTGGAGCTCATACATCTTTATTCAATAATTTGGCAGCAAAAAAATCAAAGAATCTAGACATCTTACACTAAAAACGCTTTAGAGTGGTGCACACTAACCAAAGGAAGGCTTCCTTCTTGTGACTTGATTGAGAGGATCTCATTGAGTTAATGATGTGTTGATGGTGCGCCGCTTTTTTGGCAGGTTAATTGAAGGCATTTTCCTGGTTGGAAGAAGATTAATATAACAAGATGCCTCTCATTCCATGGGTTTTATTTAGTTATTTAGCGAGCATGTGCTCCACCTGCCAAGGAGGTTATGAGGCTGATAGCGTTTGTTTGTTTGTTTGCCTGATTATGAGTGGAATTGCTCAAAAGGTTACGAACTGATTTGCATTTAATTTTCCCAAAGGGTGGCACAGCCCGATGCAAAATTCATTAACTGGTTGGCTCCTCACAAGTCAGGATTTTAATTTTTTAATGAATTCACTCCCTGTTCCAACATATTTTTTACTTAAAACAATTATTTTATTTTTTATGAAAAAGAAAGTCTGACCCTTTCTAAAAAACAACAAAGCATTAACCCACTTTGTTAAATCACGATTTCACTCTAATTTACCATTTTTGGAAAGCTGAGTTCGGTTTCACTTACAGCGCTGAAGGTCGATGCCCGGCCTGTATGATCAGGAAGTCACTTTAACAGAAGCTGCCGACATAAAGTAAAATAAGAGTTCTCAAAACTCAACACACCATGCCTTGAGCTAAATAAATTTAAGAAAAGATGAGGACTAAATCCTTCTGGAAAGTGTTACAAAGGCATTTCTAATGCAAACCGACTCCAGCCATAATGCACAGATTGTAAAACACGAAATGTAGTGAACCTTTCTTGGATTGTTCAAAAAGTTCATAATTGAATAATCAGAAACAGACTAGGAAAAATGGCATCCATTGAACATTTACAAGATAAATTCAAGACCACAGGAAAAACTGTCCTGTTGACAGATGAAACTAAATGGGAACATTTTTGAACCTCTGCTTCCCATTATGTACGGGGTAAACTTAACACCAATCACAAAAAGATCATACCTAAAGTTGAACATGGTGGTGGTAGTGTGATGGTTGGGGTCTTCTGTCCTCTTACAAACATGGATGGCGACTTTTAACCACAAATCCTGTGCTCCGTCAGAAAATCAGGAGATTCTCCACACTTGAACAGTTGCTCCAAAATATATTAAGAACTTCTGAATGGTTTAAAAAGGAACAAAAAAAATTATTGAAGGGGTCTTAAAAACATCAGACATTAAAAATGACATTCATGGCCTTAAATAAGCCATTCATGATCAAACAACGCTCCAAAATAGCTGAAATTCTGTATAGAAACAATTATATATATATATATATATATATATATATATATATATATATATATATATAAAAGAACCTATGCTTTTTTGATAAGGTGACATCTAATGGCAATTTGTTGTAAGATTTTATTTAAGGGTTTTAAAGAAAAGGGTGCTGAATGCATACATACTGTACATGTCTTAATAGAATTGTTTGATTTTAGAAAATAAAAACAGAAAAAAATGCAAGACCAAATTTTTGTTCCCTATTCCTACTTTATATTCCATGAAATCCTAAAACACATTGAAACGTGTGGATGCACCATAGCAATGTGTGAAAAAATATCCCGGTTGAATAAACCCCAACAAGAAGCTGTTAATAATAGAAAGGTCAACACCAGTTATAATTTGTTGCATGTTTTTCATTCCAGCAACTGTAGAATTTAATCGCACTAAAAGCCTTGAAACTACTTCATCTGATGTCAAATATTTTGTTTGTTTTTCAAATTATTTGCACAATCCCTTTTAAAAACAAAAACAATCTTTTGTTTAGTTTTCTGCTCAGTTGACGCAAATAAACCACCGACTGAGTGTATTTACTGAGTGTATTTACTTAGTCTTATGCAAAGAAAACACACTAATCAGTTCTCCGAGAAACAAGTCAAAAGTCCCAAACAAAACAAATAAGAGACAAAACTTCAGCATTAACCCAATGGGATATTAGCTGAACCAACACGGAACACACTTCACGCTATGACAGGTAATAACATAACGCTTTACTTACCATAAATAGTCGGTTGGTTAAGCGAGTCAAAAAATTATCCACATCCTCTTTAAAAGTTGGAATTGTTGCATCGTCTGTTGTGAAACTTTAGTAAAACAAGTAAGAGCCTCAAAAATGATTCCTAGTCTTTTTTTCTTTTTTTTTTCCTTCCTCCGGCAGCCTGAAAAGCACACCTGTTACCTAATTAACGTCCTTTTATTCTGCGTGTTTTTAACCAGTGGGCAACTAGTGTTCTCTATGGCCTCCTGGAGGACTGGAGTGACACAGTCGATAAAAAGTTAAAATAAAACTACTAGATTTTATTGCACAGACTATATGCTAAAGTAAAGTTTTTCTTGAGTAGTTTTAATTTCTCCATTTTGTTTTTATACTGTATCTGTTACAATCCAGACGAATATAGCCAAGTTTGACGTTACACTATTTTACAAAATCACCATTTCAACCCTGTGTGTGTTTACCAACAAAAATGTGAAAATGGTAAACGGTGCCTTCAATTATCACTGATATCTCAATATGTTTTTTGTCATAACAGGGTCCGAATTTCTGCTTTGCAATATTTATATATATATATTTTTACCTATGCTACTGACGGTTATCATGAGAAAATGACTCGTGATAAATAAAGTTCTGCTTTGGGTGAATAGCGACCACCTGCTGTTTGGCATTGAAACAAGTTAGTTGTAGTTTCTCAATGACTTAACCATCTTTTTTTCCCCTTCTAAGACATTTTATGCTGTATTAAACAAATGTCACGAAATATATTACATACATAGGGTGAATAAATGCATTCTGTTTAAATAACTAGCTAATATTTGTTGCAGTGAGCATAGGAAATGGATGAATGGATGCGTTTTTCCTACATTAATGCAGACCAGTTGCATGTTTTTCTTCAACCACCAAGACTTTTTACTTTCCAATGTACAGTACATCATAGTTTTCTTTACCACCTACTGTATATACTAAGCTGTCAACTTTTCCCTGCTCTGCAGTTTTTCAGTCATTTTCTACATCTGATTGGCTGCTTAAGAACGAACACTGATGCCCAGTTTAACGCTGAAGGTATCCAGATGAGGAAGTGAAATTACCCCATACTAGATCAACTCCGCTTAGCTACTGCAGAGAATCTATTTCTGATTGGCTTGTTAGTTCCCTAATCAAAAATGGAGTAAGGCACAATGTTCAGAAAGACATAACCTTTTATACTCCCATATCACAGAAAAGAAATCATCTGAATACTTAACTTCACATTTCAAAATGACTGACAACCAACCTGCAGAGAGGTTTGGCCTAACACCCGTCTGTCAGCTCTCTATGAAAGAACAGCAGCATGCAATTAGTGGTTCAGTGTTTATGCTGCGTTTGCTTGAGTAAATCCAAGACTTTACACTGATCCTCGTTTTCACCCTTTGAGAGTGCCAAGCAGACTACAGCCAAGCAGTCAGTTAGTTGAACTCACAGAAGGTTATTTTATTACCAGTGCATCCAACTCTTGAGTGCACCATAACCTTAAAAGCCTTTCGCGCTTGCTGACTACAGTTAAATGAACGGGCTCGACTCGGTTATGGTTCACCGCTTTCGTTCCCCCTCGCGAGGGGAGCTAATAAGTCAGTCTGATCCACTCGCAGATACGGCGAGGATGCACTTATCGCATTGTCAGCAGCTCATTTCATTAAGGCTCCTAGTTAAGTTTGCATGTTACGCGTTCGACACTTTTAAATTACCCGAGTCCCACTTGGCTTGGGCCGAGGGACGGTGGTGGAAGGGGGGAAACAGAGGGAAGGGCTCCCTGTGAACGCCCACCCCCCCGAGCTGCTTTGACCATCAATCACGGCTGTCAGAGCAGCTGGGCTCCTGTTCTACAGTGGGAGCTCACAGCAGAGCGCTACATCATCTGGAACTGTGATGGAGGCGCAGGCTTCAGCTCCACGTGGTTTGATTAGAGGCTGTGCTTTCACGACAAAAAGCAAACGTGACGGATATCAGCCTTCATGACGAGGCTGATGCGGAGAGTCGCCAAAGTAATTTTAAAAGGAAAAAAAATCTAATTTTTGTAGCAGTAAAGCGTTTAACCACACTGGGTTGGGAAAAAATAAGTGAAATTTTTGGAAGTCGTCTGTGTTGGTCTATTTTGCAAGGCTGAATCCCAAAAACGACATCCATTTTTTTCCAATCAGGTCAGGTTTTTAACTCTAATTTTGATTTAGAAAAGTCCCATCATCTGACTACATTTTTGTGACATTATCAAGATCATTTCTGTTAATAACTCTCATCCAAAAAATATTTTAGGAGAAATAAAAAAACATGTTTTCTAACGTTGGAAAAACCCAAGACAATTTTTAGGCCGTTGCCCCGTGACATCAGTCATCTCCATCTCTCTTTCTGTGAAAATGAGGCTTTCCAATATAATTTATGGCCAAGAATTGTTTTAGCAACAAAGAAATAATCTACAAATTTTCCCTCTTTTGTTATTTCATGTGAATTCTACCTTTTTGGTTTCGTTATCTTTTGTACAGTTATGCTTGTGTAATCATTTGTGATGATTACACAAGTTTGTTACAGTCTAGAATATCAGCGTGCAGGGAGGCTGCTTTTAATAATAATAAAACAAACAAGGATTGTTTCAGATAATAAGTGTTTGTATATGTTAAATACAATATTCAAATGGAGATAAAGCTAATGGGCTTCTGCTATATCTTTTATGACAGATGCATTAAACGCGACACTGCATGAACGGAATTATTTAGAGGCATGATTGGTGAAGTGACACCGGCGCCGAGCAACAAAACACTTTCACTTTTCCGTCCTATCCATCCTTGCTTGTCTCATTAGCCTTCATTCCATTACGGGGGCCAAAAACTACATCCAGGCTTGTTTATGTAAAGCAATTTCTGTGCCGCATCTTGTTATCAGCAGAGGAGATGTGCCAGTTGGATTGCTCCGTCAAACCCGAAATTGTTTTTTAATTCCCCGATTATCAGCGTTTTGAATGGATTCTGGCCTCCAAGACCTGTTCGAGACCTACTGGGTGAGGACGGAAATTGCTCACGGCATCAATTGGCCTCGAGACAGGCGAGTCAGACGAAACCTCACAAGTTAATCACAGCACATTGCATGTCAGACTCTCTACTGACAAAAGGATTCGTGAGCCGTTAATACGGACAGACGGAATGTTTAAAGAAGTGGTTGAAAGCTATGCTTGTCTTTAACTTGCAAATGTTTTCATATTTACACAAAAGAGCAACACAAAGAGGTGAAGTGGGAGGCAAGGGTTACAGGTTTTGTCATTTTTAATAAATACAAATCAGAAAGGTGTGGCATGCGGAGAACACCTACTTCAAAATGCATAAATACTTGAGGACGGCAGGAAAATGACCTTTACAGATGCAATGGAAGGGTATCCAAGCTGAAATGACCCAGTCAAAGTTCAAACCTGATTCCATTTCAAAATCTCTGGAAAGATCTAAGAAAGGCTTTCCCCAAATGCTTTTTCCACTTCTTCTGACTGAGTTTGGCTTATTTGCTTAGAAGAATGAAAAGAAAAAAGAAAAAAAAAGTTGGTTGCAGATGTACAAAGGTGGTAAAGGTGTAGTCCAAAAAAACCATTCAGCTGTAATTACACCAGACTACTTATGCAGATTTGGGCTCAGAGGGGCTGAATATGAACACATTATATGCTTCTCCAATTCTTTTCTTGAATAAAAAACTGCGGTTTATCTCAGGTTTTTCAAAAATAAATTTTTGGTGCAAAAGGAGAACGGTAACCAATACCGAAAGGCAACTCTGTAGGATGTTTTCAAGTAGATGAACTCTGCTAATTCCTGACTGTAAGACTAATTTCACAATTTCACAATGGAACTGCATTAAATAAAACTTCCAATTTCATCGATTTTAGTTCTACTTTGACAATTTTTACTGGCATTTTCTTCTTCAGTGAAATATGAGTTAAAACTAATAAAGAGTGAAGATAGAAGTTATCAGAGTTGATAGACGGATGTCTTTGTTGCTCTTTCGGAGCAGAGTTTGGAATCACTGATAAAGTCTGAAAAGTCATGAATTTGCAAAAAAAATTCTTCAGTTTTTAGTGATTAAAGATAGAAATTTATGTAATTAAAACTAAAAGTTCTTAAGTGTACTGAGATTATAAAGTTAATCGTGAAAACATGGTCAATTTTTGCACATTTGCCAAACTTACCACTTCAGTCGGAGAACTTTTGGCATTTTTATGTTTTATTACAATTTTCTGACTTTACAATGTCAGAGAATATTTTAGCTTTTTCTTTGCAAATTCACAACATTTTGACAGAAAATATAAGCTTTTTCCTTGTAAATATGTAAAATTAACTTCTAACTTGCGTTTTTTTTGACAGAAATTTACTTTGCGCCCTCACACTAATGTCTGTCATCACGTTTTGATGCATGGAGATGACCTTTTTCTTTACTTTTAATGCTAACTTGTCAGCGCGGCATCAGTGCAGATTTCCACAATCTTAAAGCAACTTTGATCTCAATTGATCGAGGATCATTTCTAAACCTCACAATTATCACATCTAACATTTGGTGATGATCATTTAAATTAAAACGTGCAACTGTTGTTATAAAAATGAAACTTACTATTGGAATGTTTCTGGAACTGGTCCCTCGCTTAACTATTCAGCTTGAACTTTCTGCAAATGATAGAAAATAATCAAGATGGGGTAAGACACTGACTGCCAACAACCTCTCTCCTTGCTTTGAAAACTTCCTTTAAAGAAGGAAGAAAGAAAAATTCCCATACAGCAAATATATGCCAAATTATTTAGCTAATAAAAAAGAGCTATTAATGAAATATATTTTGCAACACGTAACAGCCGCTGTGCTAATAAGTTCGAAAGAGGAAGGTCATATATATCATGTTTAAAATCCATTAAGATCCGCCAAAAGAGCCATGTTATAAGCTCACCACAGCGTGAACTTTCATTTGCATTTAATAACTTTCTTATTTGTCCAAGACCCGATTAGAATGTTGCGTGCTTCGTGCAGCTGATCTACGGTAATGGCACTTCGTGTCCGTATGAGGCCATTAGGCTTTTGGAGGAGGGAAGATTCACATCGTCTGCAGGCGGAACCCCGACACGTTTGTGCAAAAATGTCGCCCCCTCTCCTCTCACCCCCCCCAACCCTCTCTGAGCTTCAAGAAGACACTTTTGATCCAACAAAAGTTTAATTCTGCAAAGTTTGCGATGCGAGCACCCAGGCCTATCTACCTTGTACATCAGCACAAAGGCAAAAAAAAAAAAAAAAAGATTTAGGGCATCTACACCCTTCGCTTTGATGCCACAAAGCCTCTCCGGGGAGCTACTTCCTCTACAGCGAGGGAGTACCCATCGCTGTGTCCCAGCCTGATACCGATTTACCCATCCCCAAAGGATAGACCGCTCTTAATACGATTACAGAGCAACAAGACTTTAAGATAATTCAATGCGTCCTCCACGGCTAATTTTGAAAAAGCCGGCATGGATGCCACATCCGCTTATTGTCGCTCCCCGCATGCTAAAGACGGAGAGCACCAAGAGTTGAATTATTACCGCACAATACTGACTAAGTGGGAAATCTCTTTGGACATGGGCGGCCCACCATATGCCTCGATTTAATTTGATTTTCCGTCCGGGGCTTTAGTTATAAGTGTCTCTAAAGTTTCATGTCTCTGCAGCGACAGAGGGTGAAAGGGCAGCTTCTGCTTTGACTTGACTTCAGCAATTAGAGGGTGAGGTGGGGGGTAAATAAACCGTGATTTGGTTTACAAAAAAAAATAAAAAATTAAAATACAGATAAACACGAAAAGAAAACATGGAGCTCTTGCAGATACATGGCAGCATTAGTGGGCTGGAGTATTTGGTGCAAAACTGGATTAAGCTTAATCCTGCAGTAAATTCAATTCTCCGGATGGAGATCTCTTGTAAATTTATGTTTGCAAGCACTATAGTTTTAATCCAACATGGATTTGCAACGGCCTTGGCGCAACTTTGAACTTTTTTCGCATTTTGTCCCTGCGCAACCGGAAATTTCAAAGTGTTTTATTGGGATTTTACAAAAACAAACATACGTAACTATAAAGGGTAAAAATCTGACAAATGTGGAAGGCATTTATACTGTATACAGTGATATTTGTTCTATTTTTACCTGCATTTAATAAAGAAAACAGATATTTTTTTTTGGAAAAACAAACTTTTGAGAAAGACAAGCATCTATAAATTAAGGGTCTCGTACATTTGCCTTATTAAAATAAAGGCATAAAGCTTCCAAAATGTGTTCTATTTTGTTAAAAGAAGAACTATTCTTTGGGGTATTTTGGAAGTCAAGGTTTACGTGTTATGAAACAAAAATATTTTCTTCCGTTGCTCTTGTATTTAGCTTCATCCATCAAAATCATCTGAACAAACTCATCCCTGCAGCATGATACTGCCATCACTATGTTTCACATGTATCACTCCCCTCTTCCATCAGCGTGGTGGCAAACTGTAAATTAGACACTCTGACGCTTCTAGCTTTAATGTGACAAAATCTAACATCCAGAGGGAGGGGAGTCACTTTCACTAAATCATGAGTCAGCTAAAGGTGACACAGGTCAGAGGGGATGTTTCCGGTACACAATTGAAGCTAAAAACGAGTACCCCGCGGGGCAAAAGAGAATAAATAAAATAAAATAAAGAGCTCTCTTAGTGCAGGAGGATCAGTCATGATGTATAAAACAGCTTCACGCACACAGCTGCGCCTCTCAGACGCTTGTTGCTGCTGCAAAGAATGCCTTTTTCATCATCGTGCTGCCCTCTGCGGGTCTTCTTCCAGCCTCCTCCTCCTTCCCCCCTCTCACCACGAACCTGCCCCCGTTTTCTCCCCTCACCCACCTTCCTTATCATTACCAGACACCCTTTAAGACTATTAAATTGCGTTTCATTCCCTCATTGAGCGGCAGCACACGTTTTCACGTAAGAATTGCGTTTGTTCTTCTTCTTAGACTATATTCTCCGCAGACGTAGAACGTGTGCGCCGCCTTTGCTTTGCGCCAGCCTGATTTTAAGTTCCACTAGTTAAAAAAAAAAAAAAGAGAGAGAACGGTTTTGGTGGGAAGATCGAGCTTGTGCACAGCAGCAAGGCTGGATATCGCATGACCGATGCAGAGCTGCAGAGGAAGAGAGAGAGAGAGAAGGAGAGAGAGAGAGATAATCGAGATTCTTGCATTCGGGGAGAAAGCTGGAAGAGCATATTCGCTGATCTGCGCTCGCTTTGGACGCTCTGGCAGCTAAAATAAAGAGGCGCATTTGTCATCCGCTTCAGGTCTGTGCGCACTTGGAGGAAAGTCACGTTCTTTAAGAAAATTTTTTAAAAAAGAAAAGAAAAAATGCATGCGGCAAGCCCGGCGTGATGTTCTGAGATGTGGGATTACAGCGCTCTGTTCTCAGCCATGTCCGAACTTTGGTTCTGGCTGCTCTTCCGAGATGACGCCGCTGATTTCGGCCGGACGGACTCGGAAGCCGCGCTGGCGTGAATGAGATCTACCCTCCCTCCTCCTCCTCCTCCTCCTCCTCTTCCTCTTTCCCCGGATCAGACGGCACTCTTAACGTGCGCCTGCTGTATGGAGCCTAACGCGGAGGAGACTTGACTTGTTTTTTTTGTTTTTGTTTTTGTTTGTTTTGTTTTTTTTTAATTATTAATTTTTTTTAAATTTAATTTTCCTTTGTTTTCTATTTCGTCCAATTTTTGTTGTCATATCTGCTTTGGCGATCGAGTGAAGGACGGGTGACACCATAGGAGAAGGCGAGAGAGAGAAAAAAAGACAAATCAATGTTTTCCACTGAGGTTGGAGAGAAGACCGTGATTTTCGGGATGCCTTGGCGTTCACACGGATCGGCACGGTAAGATGTCTATGATTCACGCATTTATTCACGCATTATGCTCGAATTCTGAGGATCATCTACTGTTAGGTTGGAACATTTTTTTATGGGGATCTGTCCGTGGTGCTGAAATCTCTGTCTGCCCACCCCCTCCTCTCTCTGCCCTTTACTGCATTAGCGAAGTTGATCCGATTCAAGACAGTTTAGAAAAAAAAAAAAAAAAAAAAAAAAGGTGTGCGCGCCGCTTCCCTTTACCTTGACAAAAAAATGCCTCCCAAGTTAGTGATAACACCCATTATCGTTTTCCACCCGCGTCTGCAACAGACGTTTACACTAGACGTGACTTTAAGAATCGATTGCAGCGCCCCGAGATATCTTAAATAAGACTATTTGGATGGAGATTCGGTGTACATAGTCTAAAATGTACGCGCGCACGGTGCAAATCCGCGTGCACGCGAAGCAAAAAAAAAAAAGGGAAAACAATATGTAACCCCCTCTTTTCCCTCACCCCCCACTCTATGGCAGTAGAAGCACTGCCGCCTCATTTCTGGTTATTTACCAGAGATCAACAGCCCCTCATGCCGTCTTCGTCTTTGATCAACTTCTCTCGATCATTTCTGCCTGTAGGCAAAAAGGAGGTTCTGTCGCCTTCTTAGGCCGGATTTTTTTTTCTCTCTCTCCCTTTCCTCTCTCCAAGATGAGCAGTGCCTGCTTTATTTTTCTTTCCTTTTCTCGATCAATTCCTTTCGAGAGAGAGAGAGAGAGATACGCATTCTGGTCTCCTTTTCAGTTTCCCCCCCCAACCCTTCAAATAAGAGTCGATAAAAATGACACTGTTCTCGAATGAAATCCCCGTGTCCCCGTGTTGCTGTTTGCTCCCAGCCTGGAAAGGGAAAAGAATCCAGACAGTTTGGCCACAGTTTGCCAGGGGGGGCAGTGGAGGGGAGCTGAGTGAGGATTCCTCATTAGAAAACGATGGAAGATTCCTGTGTGAGGTACATTGGAGGCACCATTGGAGGTTGGTGTTTGGAAATCCAATGATGAAGTCTAGACTTCCATTTTCCAAGATGGATTGGTTTTAATTTAAGCAATCCAACAACTTACGCACCTATCCTTCATGTTTATAGTTATTACGCACTGAAGTTGCGGCACATCTTCACGCCGAACAATCCTCAATAGGCCTACTTGTTTTTTTGCCTGTGTGCCATGAATACCCACAGGGACTCAGTTCATTTAGTAGGCAGCTATGCAGTTTTAGGAATGTTGCACGTGTCTCATGCATTTCCTGTGCAGTATAAAAAAGAACCCCTCCTTTTTTTTTTCTATTTTCTTCTACCCACCCTTCTATACCCCCCACCCACCCCCTTCCCTTCCCTAGATGACACTTCACACTGGCACCACACTCGAGTGAGCCGGGGCATCCTCTCCCAGGACAAAATGCATATCTGGATTCTAAAAATAATCCTTCTGATTGCATCATCTCTGAGGCTGGTCGAGATGTATGACAATTATGGGGAGATCTGCCGGAGCCTGTGCATGTGCGACGAGAAGGAGGGGATCCTGACGGTGAGCTGCGAGAACCGGGGGATCATCAGACTGACAGAGATCAGCCCGGTTCAGTTCCCGAAGTACCACCTCCTACTGACAGGGAACCTCCTGAAGAAGCTGTCAGTCAATGATTTCATCAATTACACCGGGGTAACCATCCTGCACTTGGGGAACAATGATATCTCCGAGATCGAGTCGGGTGCCTTCAACGGACTCCAGGGATTAAAAAGGTTGCACCTGAATAACAACAAGATTGACCTTCTGAGGGACGACACTTTCACAGGGCTGGAAAGTTTGGAATACCTACAAATTGATTATAATGACATTACAACTGTAGAGCCCAATGCCTTGAGCAAACTGCACCAACTGACAGTGATGATTTTGAATGATAACTTACTTTCTGCCCTCCCCTCGAATATATTCCGGAATGTCCCCCTTACGCACTTGGACCTGAGGGGGAACCGACTAAAAATGTTCCCCTACATTGGCCTCCTGGAGCACATGGACAAAGTTGTGGAATTACAACTGGAGGAAAATCCGTGGAACTGCTCCTGTGAGCTCATTGCTCTCAAGGCTTGGCTGGAGAGCATAGCCTACACGGCTCTGGTCGGGGAGGTGGTGTGCGAGACGCCTTTCAGGCTGCATGGCAGAGACCTGGATGAGGTGTCCAAGCAAGAGCTGTGCCCGCGGAGACCCGTAGAGGACACGGTCAGGCCTGCACCACCCAGCAGCACCAATGGATATTATCAGACCACACCTTCTGCTGTCACGGCCTCTGTCACTTCATCAGCTGTTTTTAGGTCCTCCTCCAGGCCTACCAAGGGCACACGGCAATTTAACAGAACTAGGTTAAAGCCCACTTCTCGGTTACCGGGCGGTAACCCGTATAACTATGGCCCCATCATTGCTTTTCAGACCAAATCTCCTGTGCCTTTGGACTGCCCCACTGCCTGCACATGTAATCTGCAGATTTCTGAAATTGGGTTAAATGTCAACTGCCAAGAGAGAAAGATTGAAAGCATTTCTGATCTAAAACCCAAGCCATACAACCCTAAAAAAATGTATCTCACTGGAAATTACATCCCTGTGGTGCGAAGATCTGATTTTGTCGATGCCACTGGATTGGATTTGCTTCACCTGGGAAACAACAGGATAAGTGTGATCCATGACAGGGCTTTTGGGGATTTAACCAACCTCCGTCGGCTGTATTTAAATGGTAATCTCATGGACAGGCTTACAGGGGAGATGTTTTTTGGCTTGCAGAACTTGCAGTACCTTTATTTAGAGTACAACAAAATCAAGGAGGTGGAGGCTGGCACTTTTCGCTACCTGCCTAATCTCCAGCTGCTTTTCCTCAACAACAACCTCCTCAAAACTTTACCCATGGGCATCTTTTCCAGCCTCTCCCTGTCTCGACTTAATCTGCGTAACAACCAATTCCAAAACCTGCCTGTGAGCGGTGTTTTAGATCAGCTCAAGTTGCTTGTGCAGATAGATCTGTTTGAAAACCCCTGGGACTGTTCTTGCGACATAGTGGGGATGAAGATATGGCTTGAGCAGCTCAGTGCAGGCACGGTGGTTAATGAGGTTGTGTGCGAGACGCCCATACGCCACAAGGGGGCGGATCTGCGTTCCATCCAGTCTGAGCAGCTGTGCCCAGATTATACTGACTCATACGTCTCACCAACTCCCCCCACGGAGGAGCCCATGGACGACCATGTTGTCACAACAAACCCTCCTCAGAAGTTCAGCCCCTCAAGCAGCACAGTACCCCTCTCCGTCCTCATCCTTAGCCTCTTGCTTGTTTTCATCATGTCTGTTTTTGTGGCGGCAGGGCTCTTCGTTGTGGTGATGAAAAGGCGCAAAAAGTCTCAGAGTGACCGCACGAGCACCAACAATTCGGACGTTAGCTCCTTTAACCTGCAATACAGCCTCTACAGCAATCGCTCCTGCCCTAAAGTCAAAGCCCCCGCCGGTCACGTTTACGAGTACATTCCCCACCCCATGGGCCACATGTGCAAAAATCCCATTTACAGGTCACGGGAAGGAAACACGGTGGAGGATTACCGAGACCTGCACGAGCTCAAGGTGACATACAGGAGTACCCCTGATGAGGAGAGGGATAGTAGCACGTTGAGGAGTCCCGCGTACAGCGTCAGCACCATCGAGCCACGTGACAACCCCTCCCCCATCCAGGATGCAGACCACTTTTTCAGGGGCATTCTGGAGCCCGATAAGCAGTCCCCGCATCAGTCCATCCCATCCATCCCAGCAGCCAATTTAGAGTACAAGTACACTGGGCCTGTGTCGTACACGTACAACCCAAATTTCGATGTCAGGCGGCAGTTCTTGCACCCGGAGAGGATAAGAGAAACGATGCTCTACAGCACAGCACCCAGTACTGTTTATGTGGAGCCCAACAGAAACGAGTATTTGGAGCTAAAAGCTAAACTGCAGTCTGAGCCTGATTACCTCGAGGTCCTTGAGAAACAGACCACCTTCAGTCAGTTCTGAGCAACGCGGTTGCTAATGTTAATGAGACACTTTGTCTGCTGGTCCTCCTTGAAACAGTGGCTCAGTTTATTAAAGGGTGCCTTGGCACAGAAACACACGAGCAAACGCGAAGGAGCTAGGACGGGGTGTGCCGAACAATCAATTCTTTCTGAGACGCGACAGCACGAAAACGGATACAGCTTTCTGACAGGTAGACGAACAAACTCCACTGATGATGATGCAAATTTTATTTTTTTATGGTGAAGATGGAATAACACAAAATGTAAGTGTACTGGTAAATCCTATCCAACTTCATTTTCAGGAATATAACCATACATAAAAAAAGGTATATTGTGAATCAGAAGAGAGGGAGAGAAAAGAAAAAAAAAAACATTTATAAAATCCCTCTTGGACAAAAAAAGAAAAACACTTGTACAGCAGATGATCAGAACTGTGTAGGACTATTTTCTGCTGTAGTCTGTAAGTAAGTATTTATTGATATAATCTGCCATGTCTTTTAAAAAAAAAGAAGAAAAAAAAACAAACTTTGATTCTACATCAGATATTACCTGTGTCATCATATTCCATGATCCTCTGGAAAAAAAGGCTTATGTTTGTAGTTTCATTTACTGTAGCTCTGCATTGTAACAGTGGCTTTTTCTTTTTGAAAGTGGCACACCCCCCCAAATGTTCAAAAACAGACTGCGTCATTTGAAGATTTAAAAAACAAAACAAAACAAAAAAAACAACGAAAAATAGTGTCTTTGTATGCTTTCTGCACTTTTTGAAATTGGAAGGCAAGTTTGCCTTCATTGAGCTCTCATAAAGGAGATTATTATATTAAAAATGAATATGAGTATTCATTCTTAATATGTAGAGATATGTTATCAAAACTAAATTCATAAATGATATTTGAAGTATTCATTATGTTGTGTAATACTGATATTTTAATCAATGTAACACCTATTTTTATACGAGCATTGGCAGATTCTCTATCCCTTATTGGTTCCTTTGTTTTGATTGCTTTGCACTTATTGCACTATATTGACCAAACTATGTTATTGTCATCAAATAAAACAAGATGTCAGGTTCATACATTGTGCTTATGAGGAAAACTGAAGTGTTCTGGTTGACATTACTAAGAACATCAGAGTTGGGTTGGCCGTGTACCCTTTTAATTTGGCAAATCAACTGACAATGTCTTGGCTAAGAACCGACGACTGACGATACAGTCTGTGCTTCACTCGCAGGGCCAAGCTAGCGTCTCAGAAAGGCCTGGAATCAATGGGGATTCAATCAATGAGCATTAAACCTTTGCAATTATACAATGACAACTGTATCCACATTACTGCCTGCCAAGCGACAAGGAGGTCATTTATATAAACATGATAGGAGCTGACTTAGAGCTCCTGCAAAGCCAGTGGGTATCAACTTTGGCAGTGATGAAGACATACAGACTGAAGGTAGTCATAATAGGCTTGTAATAGGTATTTTTTTTTAAATTAATTACATGGGTAGTCATAAAAATGCTATAAATGTAAATTTATTTAATTGTATATTTCAGTGTGGTTTTATATAACACTATTTTTTTATATCTGTTTGGGATTGTCGAATATTATCAAATTACGACCACTGATTCGACCAAAAACAACAACTCCCAATTGGTAGATAACTATTCATTATAGTAATAGAATCACATTTCAACTTGGTTTTGCTAACATACAAAATTCCAAATGTAATATTTTCTTTCTTTGCAAATGAATAATATTTTTAGCTAGTTGAATGGACTCCTAACTGCTCATATTGCCCATATATGATGTGCTTTTTAAGTGGCTAAT
Organism: Xiphophorus hellerii; assembly: GCF_003331165.1. Lineage (NCBI taxonomy): Eukaryota > Metazoa > Chordata > Actinopteri > Cyprinodontiformes > Poeciliidae > Xiphophorus > Xiphophorus hellerii. The sequence goes on along the minus strand of NC_045695.1, from coordinate 9,823,277 downwards.
GTTTACAGAGAGTGGTGGGGACATTGTGGAGTGGTCCTCATAACAGTAGAGAATAAAAGCATAAAAAATTTCCTTAAATCATCAATTGTTAAAGTGGGTAAGACATGCATCAAGTTTAAAGCAAGTGTAAAATGATGCACTGGTTGGCATGAAAGGTTTTGTGGCTGACGACTTCTTCTGACCAACATTGTGATGGTACAAAATGACAAGCACAAATCAAAACAACAACTTTAGACACTAAAGCAAAAACAAAATAAGTCTAATAATTAACTATTATTGTCTGTAGCAAAGACTGCCTGACTGTTTTTGAGTAGGAATCGGTGAAAAACACAGCTTCCCTGTTGTGATTTGGGCACAAAAACCAGGCAAAAGTATAAAACGATTAAAAATTCAATCAAGAGCAAAACTTAAAACATTAAAAATATGTAAATGTTACGTTTGCAGTTTTCATGTTTGACTTTTTCAGTGATTTGTGGTAGTGTATGCTTTGTGACAGACAGGGCTCTGGGCTCAAAAGGATCCAGATTCAAATGTGAGAGGGTGAAATGAAGACATTTTTAAATACAGATCAAAACTTAAAGGTAGATTTTTTTTTTTGTACTGTTTGAAGTTGTTGTCTCAGTTTGTGCTTGGCCACTTCACTACTTGAAAACGCAAAGCAGGGTCCATAAAAAGGCAAGAGGCTGCCCCTGTGCCACCATTTTCAGTGTGCAGCGAGCGTCACCATTTAGGAATCCAGGCGCTCCCTCAGCAGAGACAGACGACATCTTTGCGGAGCGGAAGCCTGCCGACTAATTCTCAACTCGCCGGGAATTATTTGGAATTAAATGAATTTATAATTAAACCTTCTCCGCGTGCAAAGAGCTGTTATATAACTGTTTACGTTTTTTTTTTTCCCTTCTCTTTCCCACTACCAAGTCCATCGTGGTGCCTGCTGCCTTGCCTTATTAAAAAAAAAAAAAAAATGTAACGCTCTGGGTCCTCATTGCTTTCAGAGAAGCTCGGAATGAGAGCAGAAGGCAACCATTTGGGAGATGAGGAGTCCTGGAACCGAGTGTAACTGTGGATGTGTCATACATGTTGCAGGGAGATGTGAATCATGGCCAAGGAGTGCGTGTACTCGCCCAGCATTGGTGGCCTGTGGGATGCTCACAGTTCCCTGACATGGAATTATATTTATTTTTTGTGATACTTATATTGCTAAACACTTTGCACCTGAGCAGCATGGTGACAAATGTTTAAAATGTGGCGCAGATGGCTGCATGGGGTTTCATTTTCATATCCTGGAATTACCTTTTTTTTTTTTTCCTTTCTCGTCCTCAGATGACAAAATGTTCGAACACATTGATGAAATCAATGAATCATTGTTTCCCCCCCCGCCTCCCTTTTTCTGAAATAGGTTTGCCATTACTGTGTGTGCGAGTATGAACATCCATCCAACCCAGACTGTTTGGTTAATTGCCGCCTTGACCCAGCTTACAGTCCCAGCGTAATATACTCGCATTTGTCGAAATTGCACGCGAAATCAATTTAAATACAAAATTGATCAGAAAATCTTTGAACTTCTGCGGCGAGACCGGAGAGGAGGCGGCGAGGTGAAACATCCCAGATGGTGTTGCCTCACGCTGACCGGCATCCCTGATCATTTCTGACTGAAACTCATCGCGTGCAATCTGACGCAAGGCCGGCGGTGTGCGATACAGGTGTAGGGCGCCGCCGTCAGAGGAAGCCTCCCTCCTCGCAGAAAGAGCTCATCAGAAAGGCAGAGCCGGGGAGAGAGACGGGTGATGGGCAGCCGGTGTTCTCGTACGCTCTCTGCTTTCGCACCATTTGAGAGTTAATCAATGCGGAAGCAGAGTGGCACGGCGCATGAAACCTGTCCAAGCTGCACCAAGTGTTGGCTCATCACTTCTGCTATTTTCAGTGCGTGGAGTTGAACTTGCCCGGCAATTATTTTCGAACACTGTTCTCAAAAAAAAAAAAAAAAAAAAAAAGCTGATTAAGAAGAAAAAAAGAAAAAGCTTTTCTGGAGGAGTTTTTGCTCCCATTCCAGTTTCATGGATTCTCAGATTGCGTTGGCAGAATTGGATGTTTATGGTAAATAAAATCAGCTTGATGCCACACGTGTGCAGGTACGTGTTAGCCAGCTATAAGGCCCGAGGGCAAAATTACGCTCAAGGACAAGGACCCCTCTTTACAACCTCATTTCAGCAACTCTTAGGACTATTTATAGTTCACATATCTTTAAGTAATCTTGTAGTATGCATAGAGTATTAGTTTAATTTAAATTAACAGTAACTGAAATAGAATTGTGTTTTTTTTGCTAACCTCTTGAATTTTTTCATCCATATTGTTGTGATTTAAGATGTGCTCAATATTAAGTTGATTAGAAGGAATATAAATGAATTCTGTTTCTCCTGGGTTTCTACCAGTTGAATTGCTCACAAGTCTATTTATTATGTAGCCCTTAGCTACCAAAAAGGAAAAATAAGCTAATCCATTTTCGTTTTCAAGTGCATCTACTTTCTGATCATTTTTATGTAAAAAGTAATACGAATAAAGTGGGGGCATAAAAATGGCTAAGGATTTGCAAGTTAAATCTGTCACTGTAACATACAAAGCAACACTGATATTATGAAGGTTTTGGATATTTTTCCTGTTTTAACCCTTAACATGATTGTTTTTTATGTACTTTTTGGTCTTTGAATGCCCACATGTTGTTTATATTACTTATATCTTGCTGTCAGTTATTCCCAATTCAAAACTTGGCAGTTTACTTTACGTTGGGTGTTGACTTAATTGTTCACGTTTCTATTTTTTTCCTTCTTATGCTGCTTTTCAGTTTGCAGTAAGACGCTGCAATCATACGTAAATGATAATTACACTAATAATGCATCTACCCCAGGCGTACTGCGAGACATGCAGGGTGGACATTTTGCATATGCTCGAGTGACGTTTCATCGACCGCGGCCCCCCCCCCCCCGCTGATGCCGCCACATTCCTCCGAGCCCGCCTCGCTTTCCTTCTCGGCACCCGGTCTCCATGATGATGTGAGCAATTGAGTTCAAGGAGATCTGGGTAATTGAGAGGGCAGGGATGGCATCTGACAGGCACCGATGGCTCCAATGATTACTTTAATCAGAGTGGTTAATGGAATTCCTTCAGGCATGTAGAAATGCTCAAATGTTCATCAGCACTCAACCGATTTCTACCCACCCCCCGTCGCTGCCAACGCCTCCTCTTCTACCTCACGTTGCCATAATTACCGATCAGTTTTCCTTCCTCCTTGTGCCTTCTCTTTCATTGTTACCCCCAAGCTTCTGGGCTTTGTTTGTTCCTGTGATCTTAAATCCAAAGTGGGAATCATTATGAGGGTACACTGGGCAGCTTTATGGCCCAAAAATGCATTATGGATAAGGCATTTTCTCATAAAATGCCATGGTAAAGCTCTTAACATCCATAGGGACTCTCAAGGACTTGGTCACAGTAAATTCAAGCATATTCTTACATAGATAAAAAGCACTTTAGATTTAAGTGGTTTTTTTTTCCAGGACATGCAGAATAAAGAGTGGATTTTAAATTTGTATTTTTTTTTTAAAAGGCTCTAAATTTTTTCATCAGGAATGTTTGACACTTCTGAATTAAATGGTACTATAACACTTGTATGTTCTACTCAGATTTTAACTTTTGAATGATTAGCCATTGCATCTTAAAGTCAAATGTGTTATCTGCCAATTAAAAAGCCACTTGCTGCTGTCAATACATTGAAGGTTTCTTTAATTTGTTATGCAATACTGAAACAAAATGTGCCAGCTACAATCAATGGCGAATATATTTGTTGCCTTTGTTGTGATTGGATGGGAGAATTAGAGATTCAAACACCAAATAGACCTTAATGAATAATGCTAACAGTGGAAAGCAAGCTAACATACACGCTTGCTTTTTTTCCTGCTTTACAGTCAATCAGGGCCAAGGACAATAAACGCCACTGTGGATTGGCTGCTTTGCAAATACTAGCCAATAGCATGTGAAGGATCACTGCACCTTGGTGTTTTAACTTTTCAAGACGCATTTATTTCAAATATTTTAGTCAAATTGAGAAAAAAAAGTAAATAGATGAATAATTTGGATTACCATTGCACAGAAAACCTGCCAAATGTTAACCCGCAAATAGGGAGGCATCCACTGTATTGCAATACTTAACAAAAAAGTATTACTAAAAAGTAGCTCATTTTGCAGAGACATATTTCTTTTCTTGGAGTATGTCTCATATATTCCACAGTAAATATAGCTTGAGAAGCTAATAATGCTAGGTGCATTGTTAAGTGAGATGCTATTGGCTGGCATTTACAAAATAGCCAATCCATGAGCTCCATTTTCCTTGGCACTCATTTAAACAGTGAAAGACTGTTTAAAGTAAGATGTTAGCTTCTGGGTTGTGTTTTCACAGTGGAGATTTATGCATATTGACATACATTTGGTGTTTGAACTTTTAAAATAGACAGCTACAATTGACCTTTATGAATAAAAAGGGGACCACTGTAATTAAAATTCCCCTGCAGCTCCAGAAAATACGGTACTCCAACACATTGTTATAACTTCCACATAATTCTATTTTTACTGTATTAACCGCATATTTAAATACATTGAATCATTTTAGTAAGTAAATCAATGTATTTTTAACAAATCTAAAGAGGACAACTTTTTTTTGATAACTGCCACTACTTATGTGCTACATGTTGAAACATTATTCATATAAAAAGGAGGTGCTTCCAACTTTTTCATTTGAAGTATGTTGAAGGATTATTTTAGAAACAGATATGTACACTTTAAAAAAAAATCAATCTCTGATTAGTATGTTTTAATAAATTGTATGCTCTTTCTGTTTCAGCACTACATTTTGTACATTTACTATTATTGCAGTGATTTTAAACACCTCAGACTGTTCTTGTATTCATTAAAATCATGTAAAGTAATCAGCCCAGCTTTAGTTTGCATAGCTTTGGAAATTCAGCTATACTGTGATCAAAATCCATACAACTTACACATTCTACTCGCCTTTATATGATGGTAAATAAAACTCTGCAATTAGTGCGTACACTGTGTGACTTAAAGCAGATGGTGCTCCTGTGGAGCCGAATCCCTGTTTGATAAATCAATGCAGATGGAAGTAATGGACTTCCTGCAATCCTGCCTTAACCTTCACCTCCCAGTTCACCCTAAATGGTGGATGATGAAGTTAACATAGGGATGGAAATCCTTCATGCAAAATGGAGGCAATTATCCCGGGAGCTATCATTTCAATAGTCAATAGACTATTTCCAATTTGTTACATATTTGCGAATCGATGTTCATGGGAATATGAGAATTTTTTTTGATGAAATAGCTGGATTTTTGTTGTTGTTGTTGTTCTGTGAGGCAAAATGTTTCATATTTAATTTAGTTCTTTGTTTTGTTTTTTTTGTCACTGTTTTACTTCCGTCCTCCAACCCACTTCCCCAGCCTCCCCGCCGCTTCCTCCCCGCTTAGCCTGCCCTCTCTTTAAGTTCCCGTTGGGCGGCGGGCCTGTATTCATCAGGCCTCCCCTGTTTTGTTTGTTTGTTTATGGCGGCTGCACCCGCTGATCCGGAGCCGCAGTAACCCTGTCGTTTGATAAATGGCAACCATAGCATTACTGACTCCCCAGCCGAGCCCCGGTGACGCCTGGCCAAAAAAACAACAGGTTGATGTATGGCTTCCTTTAGACTGTCAAGTCATTTAAGTAGAGCCCATCCAGGCTCGGCGCTTCTACTGTATGCTTGTATTTGCTTGGACGCGTGCCCCGTCCTGCCCTGCCTTGTATGTGTCAGTGATTTCAATACTGAACAGTAGCTGCTGAGGCATGATATATGCAGGTTTCACTGACTTTATTAGGCGTTTTTGCTTTGTTTTGCTTGTGTGAGTTGAGTACAATGAAAGTGTAAGGTCGGGAAATATTTATATTGAGATTTATTTGTACTCTGAGTCCAGAAATTTCCAAAAAATGGTGGTGGTAACAAGATGAACATATATTTTCTGCAAATTTCTGGATTTTGTAGCAGTGTTTATAGCATTCTGTCCCTGAAGCCAACAAGTACATAGATATAACATTAACTTTACATCTGGACTTTTACTCCATTCCCCTCCCTTTTATTAAGACATCTGGACCAAGCACTAATTGAAAATCTGCAATACTTTGACTTTAAATCAGGACTTCATTATCTTATGCTAAATATAGACAGTTTAAAGCACAGTTTGAGATCTGCGAGGCACATATTTTATACCAAAGAGGAGTACTAATGCTTTATTTGGCAACTAAATTAGCTGTTTAAAAATCGTGGGGCTAGTTTGAAACCCCCATCTGTGAACACACAGAGGCCAAAAGAATGACAGTTAAATTTTTTGTGGGTGAGAAAAAAAAAAATCAAAATGCAGAACTAATATTTTACTTTGTTCAACAGTAAACAAATATGTAATATATTAATGAAACTGTGAAATAATTATCTTTGTTTTAGAAAAGAGATCTGGAAGTCATTTAAAATCCAAAAATACAGCACAGCTCTGATGTTTTTACTACTTGGGTAAAAAGATAGTTTTTAAAATGCTTTCTCTGTTTTCAACTTCATTGTTATATGCAATGTTTTTGTTTTCTTTTGTCTTTTTATCATTTGTTGTGCAGTGTCGGTCAGATGGGTTTGCTGTTGGGCCAAATTTTAAAATATTTTTTTAAATACAGTTTAGGGACCCACAAAAACATTAGCTGGCCCTGGGGCCACACTTTGGACACCATTAATCTAGAAGGTCAAAGAGATTTGGCATGGTGCTTTTTTATGTTTGTTTCCACAAATGTGAGTGCTATATCTGCAAGTAACTTGAAGACCAAAATGATCAATGAGTAGGAAAAGGTAGCTAATATAAGAATTGCTGAAAATTATATTCATATCTTTCCAAGACTGAATGGGAGTCCAGTGTTAACATTCAATGGAGGAGCTTTTTGAGCTGAAAATGTAATTGGCCTTGATGCATTTTGATTTTGAAAGACAGCGTCTAACATTTTCTTTCAAAATCAAGCTTTTCAACTCAAAATTGAGGTTAAAAGTGGCAAGATTTGAATCGAAATGCAAAGAATTATGCCATTGTTGGAGTTCCCAATGCATAGTTCAAAAACTTTAATAAATGCCATGTGTACAGGATATTCCCTAAAGGTGAGACCCGTTTTAAATAAAACTTGCATTTGCCTCTTTAAAAGTGATCCTGATTTGTGCAAAATTGTGAAACTAGCACAAAAGATGCCTTGGGATTAATTTTAGATTTTTTGCTTTTATTTTTGAGGTCGGTTTAAGATGTTCCCGATGGCATAACTAACAACATTTATACTCTAAGCTCAATTAGATGATCAGACCCAAACTCTCGTTTTATAATCAAGTAACAATGAAGAGCAGGGAGTACACTTTCCATATAAAAGTTTAAATAATCCCTTTTAGATCTGTTTGGTGTCCAAATTCCTTAATCTTTCATTTATGAAGTCACCTTTAAGACCAAGTATATTGTTGTGGTCTAATCAAAGCGAAAATGTCACGTCTGATATAGGTTGCATTAATTCCTGCTTTGTAATGACTTTCTTTTAAGATGGCAAGCAGTCCTCACGTCTTCTCCACCGGTGATTGGTTTTTCCTTTGAGAGACTCTGTGCTCTGAACACGTTACGTGCCCCTCAGGTTCAAACCCAGATATCTTCAAAGCTGAAACATGTTTACCTAGCCTGAGTCTGGTTCACAATTCGACTCTACTGTCACTGGTAAATTTGGCTCTTTAGCAGTGTGTGCGTGCCTCCAAGTGTGATAATTCGAAGGAAGGAGATAAGGCTGGGCACGTGGGCGGTTTGCGTCTTTGAGGTGGCGCACACTTGCGCCTTTGTATCCACTTTACCAGCCTTCTGATTTACTGTAAAATTCCACTTGCTTGTTTCTTTATACATCCACTGCCTCCCTCTCTCTGTCCCGTCCCCATTTTGTTTCCGTCTCCGTGGCTTTGAAAGCGCGGCGAGGAGTCTGCAGAAAACCGGGGCCTCGCTAAAGGAATTAGGCTGTGCGCTGGGAGATCGCTCGGATAATGAAATGGTGGGAGGTAGAAAAACTAATTTTCACACCCGTGAGAGAGAGACGGAGAGGAAGACATACTAATGTGGCAGTTGAAAATAGCATTGAATAGCACTGACAAGAAAGACAGAGACAATTCCAGAATCCAACAGTGTTATTTGATTTCAGCCCATGAGATATTGAGTCCCTAAAAAGGATGAAGTTTGGCACCGACTTTAACCGTTCAGAACGGACTGGTCCCAATGGGGAAACGATTGTTTTTCCAACCGTGTCGTCCTCCCGGAGCGCTCCGAGTGACAGTTTGCTTGTGTTTGGACAATGGCGAGGCTGAACTTGGCAGAGTGTGGGTGTACTTGTTAAAAAAAGGCTACTGTGGAAAAGCTCTTACAGCATTACTGACGTCAGCTACTTATGATGTTCTCTGTGTTCCTGTGAATCTATCTGCGTGCGTGTCGGGGTGTGTGTGCGTGTTTCTGCGTGTGTGTAGGCCTTCTGTATGAAAAGCAGAGTCATACTGGTGTAAAAAGAGGTCATTGATGAGCACGAAAACAAACAATGAAAGAAAAAATTACGCAACATAAAGCATTTATATGTTAGCAGGCCAGATGTAGTAAGCTGTAGACATGTACATGTTGGACTTTTTTAAATTTTTCAAGTAAAAAAATTGCACTGTAAAATGCAAACTTGTAAGATGCAGCAGCACAATCTCTTGTTAAAGTTACCAGCCAGACGTTTCTACAAAATCAGCAGAACAAATTTTAGTTGTAGCTTTTCACCTATGCAATGTCATGTCAGATGTTTCATTTGTTTTGCTCTAAAACGTTATCTAAGATCAAATCTACCCTCCCAACAGAAGCTCCCAGCATTAAGCCTTCGATGACATCACACAAGGCAAAACACAACTAATGAGGGATTTTGGGGATGGTCATTTGAATTTCCTAGTTTCTTTTTCCTTGTGTATAAAAGTTTTACTAAATATGTCCTTTAATACACGTTCTTTCTGATTACAAAAAAAGAATGAAATTATTAAAGCACTTTCTGAGAATGATTCATAGCTTTTTTTTGAATGTGAGGGGAAAACATTGCAAAAAATTAAATAACATTGATTGGTTTGTGAACAGTGAAATCAATATCAACTGGAATTGACTGTTTTTTTAGAATCTATGTTATTTATGCAACAGTTCAAGGTTACCTTCCAAGGAAGTTAGCACATAAAATGCAAAAGTCAAAGCAGTAGGAATCAAGAATTATGCATAAAGAAGGCCTCGGATTTGGAGCAAACATGCATATTTAAGGAGACGAATTCTGAAAGAAGACGGCTGTTTGAAATCTATGTAAGAACTTGCACATCTGACATAGTCTTCACTAAAACCAGCTAACAAGCTTAGGTTGTGTTTTTTCTGTACCTGCTGTGATGTCATCAGCTTAAATACACACAGTAGAATTAGTTTTTTTTTTTTTCCTTCAGCACATTTTTCTACAAATATTTGTGTTAAATAAAAACTTGCAGTGAAAGCCTACAATCAGCATGACAACAGATTTCCATCAATCCACTAACAGTGAGAGAGAGAGAGAGAAAGAGAGAGAGAGTGGGTGGCATCTGTTTGAAAATACTGTTCTGGGCAAAGGTTGGTTCATTTGTATGCAAGGTATGCGACATTCATTTTAACTTTAAAAGACGAAGGAATAGCATACTTTTGTTAACGCAGCTCAATCTGGGCAGTGGATTTTATTCACTATACTTGACATACAGTGGCTCTCTAAGGTGTAAAAAGAGACAATGATAAATTACTTCAAAACTTTCATCCTGCAAAATTCAATAAGTACTAGCCTAGCTGTGAGCGTTTATGCAGTGTGTGGTTATATTGTGTCTCTTTTCCCAACAGATTGGTATGTTTTTCAATTAAATTGTACAAGATAAATGTGTCATTTATTGTGAAAAAAATTTTTTTTCCCTCTTAAAAGCCTTCATTTAAAAAAAACAAAAAAACAGGACTTTCAAGCACCTCTGTATATTCTGTTAAAATCAAAACACTTGACAAAATCACTAAAAACTGGATCAAAGTCCATTGCCTCAGTAAGGTCTTTTTTTTGAAAGACCTTACTGAGGCCTAAAGGTTTGTATGACAGACATTTAGTTTGTCATCCATTTCTTTTCATGTTGAAGAAGTACCGAAAACAAAGAGACGAGTGGAGGTTTAAGCTACCTCCATTTTCCAAGGTTGAACATCTTTTCGTCAGGGCTGGACACATTATTCTTTTTTATCATTTTCCACGCTTCCCTTTTCTTTTTTTTTTATTTCAACACTCCCGAACACCCGAGCACAGCCTGATATAATCCATTTTCTACTCTGCATCACAGGCAATTAACCTCCATGTTCAGCCTGCGAATATGGAGGTTCAAACTTGAAACTTTATATTAAAAATCCGGCATTTCCAGCCTCCTGCCCCCAGGTGACGGGGCACACCTGATCAAAAGCCAAACGATGCAAACGGCAGGAACAAGTTGGCGATGTGTATTAGATCTCATTTGCCCTGTTAAAGTGTGTTAACAGGAGGAATTAGAACCAAATTAAACCACCAGAGATTCCCAACTCATCTAACTGTCAGGATGTTATTATAGACTCCACATAAATGTGTAAGGTATCATGGGAGAAGGCGCTTATTGAATTATGCCAGAATTAACCCATTAGCAGGGAGGAATCAATCTGACTCGAGACGGCATCATCTCTGCCTCGGAACAAGATTTTTCATTTTGTCACGGGCATTTTTGAGGGACACCTCCATGTCTCCTGCTTTTTGTTTTTTTTCTTTTTCAGTTTGTTACATGAGAAATGACTCAAAAAGCAATATAAATAGGTTTATGTGGTGACCTGTGGGGGGAAAAAAAGGCATTCTGTCGATGCAAACAGTTTTATCTTCGGAGGTTGTAACCCCAGCGTGGAGCGGAAGCTTTCGCCACATTAAAAAAAAAATCCTGTCTCCCTCTGCGGGAAATAAAATGGAGTTTAATTGGCCAGCTGTAAAAGGCCTGTCCATTTTAAAAATGTTAAAGCTTTGAATTCTGACTCTTTCAGCACCACTGCACTGACTTTAAGTTCGGTTAAAGGCAAATCACCAATGGTTAAGTGTTATTTTTCAGTTTCCCTATCGTTTAAGATACCATAGAGATTACTTGATTCAAATTCAAATGCCTCCTCTGCCTTCTGCTGACAGGATGTTAACGGCTAATGGCTCCACGATTGGGCAGTTTACAGCTGGCTGGGTTTTAATCTGATGATTACGCCGTATGACCTTTGTGCTCTGTAACAGATCTTTTTTTGCAAATGGGGCATGAACAAATTCCAGTCCAAGAAGACTCAAAAGTAAAAGCTCCAAAAAGAGCTGGCAACACCCTGCTTCCATAACAATGTTTGCATTTTCTTCTATTTATTACAAAAACGTCAAGATTTTGTTGGGATATTTTCCTGCAAAATAGCTGAAACTCAGTCAGATTGACTGTGTTACTACACATATTTGTTAGTTTTAAGTTGGAAATTTGACTAGGCCATTTGAAAACATAAAAACTCTGATTCAAAGCATTCCATTGTAGCTTATGACCTGCTGGAAGGTGAATCTCAGTCCCAAACTGGACTATATCGAAGAGTATCAGAGTAAACAGGGGATCATAATGCCAAGTTTCTCAGATTTGTATTTTTTTAATCACGGTTGGAAATAGTGAAAAAAAGTCCAATAGTATCATCTCAATACATTTCCGCCAGGTCAACAGTGAGAATATTCTAACGCAATAAATAAATAAATCCAATGAATAATAAATGCCTTTGAAACACCGACTTTCGTCTCGCAAAATGTAATGTTTCCGCTGTCACCATCAAAGTGCTTAACTGAACCTGCTACATTTATTCAGTCGCGGTGTAATGAAATTAATAATTCATACGAAGATAATTACATACTACTGCGCCTTGGCCGTCCGCGTGCTTCGGAAACCCGGTAATAGGTTTTAAATAAAACCTGATTTCAAACGAGGATAACGTTCTGATGCTCTGGAAATTGAGGTCCCCGTAGGTTCCAAGTTAATGCGAAAATTCAAATAATCAATTTGGGCCTCTGAGATTACTTATGTGCTAATAATTAAAGTCAGGAAAGGCTGGTATAAACACAAGGCCAACCATGGCTGGAGTTTTTTGATTTCTCCGAAAAAAAAAGTACCTCTCTTCTTTTCTGTCTGGTTATTATTTTTTTCTGTCTTTGATGTGGCAGCTCATAAATGAAACTAATCACTCTGCCTCTCCTTGAGAAAATGCTAATGATGAAAAGGCCTTTTCATTTGGCACAACAAAGGTGGTGCTCCATGTCTGGACTACTGGCTGGTGAGATTCATCAGGAGTAAGTAAAGGAGGACAACGGCAGAAACGAGGCACACTTTAATGCCTTACGGTTCTGATCATCTTCCGTTTCTATGCTCGATGTTCCCTGAATGTCAATGAGGCTCTGTCCACTGACGGCCGCTTACGTTCAAAATCCAATTCTAGATGCTGCTGTCATAAACGCAGGTCTTCACGGATGCTTTGACCTTGATTTTATTGATTTGTCTCTTGAAAATGCAATATATGTTTACACAGATTGTCATGTTGAAACAACAAATTTTAAAGTAATGTAAGTAACATATAAGCTCTCGATTTACAGGTCAATCTAAGTTCCAACACTATTCTATTGGCACGAGATCTAGGTAATGAACAAATAAATAAAATGGTGGATAAAAGTTAATATACGGTTTTCATCTTTTTTGCAAATAAAGCTGAAAACCAAACATCACCAAATATCAAGCTTTGTACCACTGGCTGCATTCTCAGTCCAACAATCTCAATCTTCCAACAGCTTTGTAACCAGTATTGTCTTGTGTTCCCCTCAGCATGATGCTCCCACCACCATGTTTCACTGTGGGTATGTTTCACTGTGCTCAAGACCCAAAAATTAATTAAAGTTTGTGACTGGAACATGATAAAAAAAATGATAAAAGTGTCAAAAGTGTCACAACACCAGTTCTTTATCGCTAATAACGTCACCAGATCTAATCAATCTGACTCTCCTGCTGATCCTCGGTCTTTATGACAGATATGTGCCCAATGAATAACAGTGATTTCCATTGTTTTATCCAAGATTTATGAGACAAACAAAAAAAAAAAAAATAGTGCAGCATAAAGTCTTCAGGATAGCTCGTTAAACTGTCGTTTGCAAAATCTGGGTGCTTAAACTGGTAGTCGTCGGCATTTCCTGCTGGTTAAGCTTTTTTCTACAAAAACACATTTGTTGTGCTTTAGGATTTATTCCATACAAAGAAAGAGAAGCTTACAAGAGTGCATATATCATTGCATACCAATGCACCCAAAGATAAATTATTTCTCAGAATTAAATCTGGCTGAATCTTAAAAAAAAAAGAAAAAGAAATTGATCATATCATTAATTTGGGATAAATTAATCAGTACAGAGTTAACCTTTTCTAAAATGGCATACCTTTTAACCATTATCAGAATTCCCCCCCCACCTCCTGATTTATGCATGCAGTAAAAGCAATATTTTATATGAATGTATTTTCATGACTTATATCTACCATACTATGAAACGTCAGTTTTAGCAGAAAGCTTCAGAAGAAATGCAAACATCTTTTGAAGACCTAAAAGTAACCTCTGAACTCCCAAGAGGACACCGAGGTCCTCATGGACCTACTGGCTTGCTTCTAAGTGTTATTGGGTGACAGTTAAGGGTTAAAAGTATTTTAAAGTACAATGTTGCTGATGTTGTGACATTTAAATTTATAAGGGAACATTATGGATTAATAGCTTATTTTTTCTTATATCCACCAAGTCTGCACACTTACTAATTCATCATGCCTAAAATTACAATGTGGAAAACTTTAGCCACACCAATCTCGATTATTGCTGCGTAACTTTCAAAGTAGCATTTCTTCACAAAAATCCAGCAATGCTTTATCAGTTACAGTGGATGCCTTTTCTGTCAGATTGATAGATGAGCTTCCTGCCCGGTGTCCAAACCTGTTTTCCCCATGAACAAACGCTTTGTAAAGCAAGGAGGGGCTGGGACTTTGATGGTAGGGTGGGGTATTGATCCTTTGTTCCTTTTTAAGGCTAATTATCCACTCCACTGCCAGTTCCTGTTATCGATGTCCTGCTCTTCATCTCTTCTCATCACACTAAGGGCTAGATCTTAAAAAAAATACTCCTAATGGTCATCTGTCCTGAAGAAAAAAGGCAGCTCTTTAGCCATTTGCTCACTCGAGCATCTGCTCCTGTTTACTGCTAATTTAAAAAAGGAAAATAGAAACCAATAAATCTGGTAAGAAAGAAGTTGCCAGGTTTGCACGTATCAAGTCGGTATTAAAATAAATGTTCTGACCCTCAGTTAATCAAACAAGAGCCTGCGGGTTTACCATCCATCATTTTCCAGGCTTTCCTACAATCCTTAAATACATTTAGGTAATGCTCAAGCAAGAAATTGATGCAAAAAAAAATATTGAGTGAAATATAGAGTCACTAAATCAATGATGTATTTCATTTAGCTTCTATTTAACTTTATTTAACTTATCTCCAGGAGCCATCTGTAAAATTAAGAAACAACAACATTTTAGCTGACATATAAACAGTTTATCAAACTTTGTTTTATCTTGGTTTCATTTCATTCTAACAAAATAGCTCATTCTCAGTTAGATGTGATGGTTCATGTTCAGCATTTTCTAAGCTTTTACTGGATGCAAATTCATGTCTCACAGTCACATGATTGTTTTTATGTTTAGTTTTTAGATAGATTACACTCTCTCTGGGCAAGTCTCAACCTTTTACTGACTGTAAAAAACTCAAACTTTCACCGGTTTTAATCCGGTCTCTATAGTCTGAGATGGAGATCTTGGGTCATTTTTGGCAATTCCTCTAAACACTAGGAAAACATGAGCTTGGCACATATTTTCTCTGACAACACTCAGGAAGGTCATCAACACTCTTAAAGCCACGCTGGTGGGATATAGGAGCATGATGTGCAGTGAGGGGCGCACTGGGTAGGACTTGGAACCCACTTAGAACCGCTTGCAGTTCTAGTTAATCTTATTCTCTGTAAAAAGATCGACTGCACAATGTTTGCTGGCGTCAATGCATTTTGTTAACTGTATACTTCCGATCAACAGTTACACAAATGCATTTAATAAGCAGAATCCAAGTTAGAAATGTAGCTTAAAAGTGGCAGGAAGTGTGCTTTATATCAACACATCCCTGGCACAAGAAAGTACTGGAGCAATATTACTGAAACGCTCCAGTTGTGATAATGAAGAAACATTCATTTATTCCAGTGGTTTGATAAAACACTGTCAGAGCTCAGCAGACACACTAATGGATTAGAATTTAATATGGGGCCAGTTTTTATTAAAACAAGTGTCCCTCAGGAAAATCCTCGGCAACGGGCTGTTGTGCTAAACAACACCAGAGGACTGATGAGCTCTTTCTCTCTCTCTCTCTCTTGTGTCACATCTCTACTTCTCTCTGTCTCCCACTCCACTCTCCCTCCCACATACCCATCACCGTGCAGGGGTAGTGATTGATTTGCTTTCTCTCGTGAGCAGTGATAAGCTCCAAACTCATTAAGATGGCCGCCGCCACATCCTCAGAGCATGTTGCACAAGATCCAAATCATATAAACTCCATCCTCCTCATGAAGAACTTTCTGAATTATTGCTTCAGTTTATTTAAGTGAGATGCTAGTCTTGGAAATGAATCACACCTTTAAAAGGGGTGAATTAGACTTCTTATTCGACTTTTTATTGCATTTGTGTTACAGCCACCAAAGAGGGTGTTCTTTTTATGCTTTTTTCACATTTTGCCACATTAAAATTCAATCTATTTCACAAGGACTTTTTTTTAAAGGCAAGTATTAAATGAGAGTTTCACATTTTTATGCAAATGTCCAAATACGATTTATCATGATTCCTTTAACATCCCAACAAAATTTAAGGTTGTATTTAAGTTTATGGTTGTTTGTGGAAAAGTGCCGACATAAAATTAATTGGTATAACCTGAAGAGTGGATAGAAATAAAAACAAAGTGCCTGAAGTGAAAGACTGCTGCCAATGGCAGGAAATATACTACAAATCAATAAGTGACCACCTTATTGATTTTTAAATAATTTGAATCTATTAAGATGCATATTTTTGAAAAACATAAGGTTGCAAAAGTCCAGGCAAAAAAAATCTAAAATACAAAACTTAAAATAAAATGTTGAAATTTAAAACTTGCACCAGCAAAACTACTCTTTGTAAATCTAATTCATTAGCAAAGCTGTACCAGGCTAAATAATGTGAAAACGTGACAATGCACTCTACTTCCTAGTAATTAACTGGTGCCCCAACTTGATAATTTGGATCTAAATTACAAATGTTAACAATTGCCTTTTGCACTTACTAAGTCAAAGATATTCAGGGGAACCACATTATGCCATTTTTTGGTGTGATGCAATTAGCGTCTGGGGTAAACAATTGTGAACGAAGGGTGTTTACATAGTCTAAAATATTATTTACGTTCAACAGCTCCCTATTCACTCAACGAAAGAACTTCTCAAGCCCTTGAAACAAACTTCATGTGTAAAATTGGATCAATCGAGCCACGTAATTTATTTAACCGGTGAAGTTATTCACATGGACATTGCATACACTGCTTTATTATGATGCAATTATGTTTCATCAATCAGCTATGATTAAAAATAAATTAAACAGCAGAGGCTTTAAACGTCTTTGCAATTGTAAATTCCCCCCCCCCCCCCCCCCCCCTGCCCCCAGTGCCATTCCGTCTCCTTGGTCAAATCGGGACACTACAGAGTTCTGTTTGCTAGAATGTACTCTGTCTATCATTCTATTACGGATGCAGATATGGCTGAGTCACATTTAATCAGATTGGCCATCACTCATCTCAGCGCTCATTGCCTACAACACCTGCATAGCATCTGACTACACAGTTAGAATCACAGAATCCAAGTCATTTAGCCGAGATTCTCACTCAATGTGACAGCAATGTCAAAGGACTCGCTACACCGAACCCTCTTTCTTCAGGCAATGTTACCTCTGAGACCGCATCCAGGGATTCCATTTCACCTCTTCTTTAAAATGCACCATTTCATTCTGAAAGGGTGTTGAGGGAAGCAGCTACAGGCAAAATACATGGAGACAATTCAAGCGTTTTTTTTTTTGCCTTCCCCCCACAATTTGAGCCAAGTCGAGCGTGACCATTGAGAAGACATGGCTAGGTTCTCGAAAATGGTTTGATAGAGACGCCGATGTGCCGCGAAAGTATAGCAGTGCCACAAAAGTGCAAAGTCTTACAAGATGAAATCCACTTTGTTGAGAAAATGTATATGCAACATGCTGTTCAGTTTGGAAACCAGTCAAATAATCACGGAAATCAGAAAAACCAAAGATAAATCAGCTAGAGCCAAGACAAACTAATATTCATCCATAAAGGATTAACTGAGCAAAGACATACACAAACAAATGTAAAATTAAAATGAATTAAACATAAATGCTGTTCACAGACTTGTGGTTATTGGTGGAAGGCAGCCATTTTGCATTTAGAAGCGTCTTAAGGAAATTCTGCCTTTAGAAGATTGAGTGCCTCTCCGAACTGATGTTTTTGACTTCCGAGTATATATGAAATGCAGCATAAGAATATATATATATTTTTTCCATTCGTTTCAGGAGGCTTAATCTTCATTTGCTTTACATCATTTCCAACTTTCGCTTCCCATAAAGCCTTTGCTCCAGCTCTGTCGGAGACAATAGGTGGGTTGACTTATTCTCCCCGAGACTTATATTGCCGTGGTGTATCCGGCAAAGATAACGGTTGCCAGATTATCAAATATCCTCTTAGAAGTATTGCTCTAATGGCCTCTATTGTCAGAGACAATCCTGTAACAAGGGACTTTGTAATTTCATGCAAATCCCACATGAGTTCAGGACATATGAATTTCTTGCAGCGAGGTACTTTGCTGGTCAGCATTTCATAACGGTAGTATAAGACGCACTTACAAGCAAGGTGAAGTGATGAGAACAAGAAGTGTTGGTCGAGAGGCGGGACTGTGAAATAGAAAATGGAGAAAATCTTCAGGGTATCTTGAGTGTTTGTCCAAAACGTTAAGGACTCTTCAAGAATAAGATGTTCCCGACAACTATGATAAAAACCGCCAGAATGAAAATGCAATATTGGTAAAAAGAAGACTGAAGAACTACTGTATGATTAAGTTATATTTAACATTCAGGTAACCTGATGTCACACTGGGTCTTTGAAACTGATGCTGACTAGACAGAACAGTTGCCAACAACCAGGACTGACAACAAAAAGCAACTTCTAAATCATCTTAATGCAACAAGACGTTACAGAAACAGTAAAAGTGGCTAAACTAAATCTCAAGAAACCCTCTATTTAAGTTATTTAAACTGCATTACTTCCGATTGCCTTGCAAATATGCACAGGCACACTGTATTTTAAGGTCAATGGTATACAAATCTATCACTATCCATATTCTTTGTACAGTTAGGATCGACTATTTGAGCAAAGGGTCGGCTTTGGATTTGCCTGCTGCTACAGTATCTGTTTAAACACACTACCAATGTTACAGAGTAACAAATTGAGGAACAAGTGACCTTTCCCCTTTACATCTTACCTCCTCCATCCCTCTAACCACCATCTATCCCTCCCTTGCACATTGTCTGCGGATCATTGCCTACATCAGTTTGCAGTTCCACACCATCTCATAAGTGCTGATCTGTAAAAGTAGAAGGGCTTGCTGGCGTAATCTGACTCTGGTGGCTAGAGAACATTTACTTTAATATGTTCATAGGTGTGCATATCACTGGAAGCCCATACAGCGTTCCATTCCAATAAAGCAGAAATCCAAAGGGAAATCAAATATCTAGTCTATAAGTAGAAGTTTTAGCATAAAGGCAAAACTTTAGTATTGTTCTTTGGTAATAAAACTTTAAATGCTGAACATAAGAGAAAGAAAGGAAGATTTGGTAACATATTCCCACTGTTACGAAGCTAATGTTAAGGAGGGAACTCAAAGAAATTGCATTTAAAATTCAAAACGTATTTCTTTAAAAGGCATTTTATATGACTAAACACAAACCTCAGTTGTCTAATCCAATAAACTTCATTGATTGAGTTTAGTTCCTTTCCAATACAGCTTCGTGAGACAGTACTTACTTCGTTCCAGATGTCTTTTATTCTTTATCAAATTGAATGAAACAAAGCGCGGCTTCTAAACAGTTTCTTTTAACGGAGGAAAGAAAAACTACCCATGAAAAAGCTGACCGTATGTGAAACAGAATCATTAAATACCAGAGTTGCTCCAAATAAAAACCACAAAAATAAAAACCTTTTCACCTTTTCAATATCCAGTCTGATTCCTAGCTGAACCAGAACTGAGAAGCTACACTCTGAGTGTGTAGAATGGTTGAGCACAACTTGAGTAGCAAAGGAAGTATACTTGCACATCAAAGTGCAGCACCAGAACGAAGAAAGGTTGACTTTATGTACTGCAGTGCACAGTCTGTTTCCGTGTCGATTCCAAAGCAAAGCCAGTTGTGCTCCCTTGGTACTTCAAGAAAATATAAGCTGATACAAAACGCTCTACAACTCTATGTACACACATTTTGAATGTTCTCTTTCAAGGAGTGTAACTAGACAACTTTAGAAAGGTCTGCAACTCACTTTTGGATCAGTTGATAAAGACTTTCCTATACAAAATCCATGCGTACCCCAAGGAGTCACATTTTTTCCACCAGCCAGACAATTTTGGTCCAAAAAAATGCCTCATTGGATTGATCAAAACATCCAAGGAGCTGAATACTTTTCAGTATCCAGTCTTTTTTTTTTTTCTTAAAACAAGGAATGTACCAGCTGTTGCCTATGTTCGAGATTCACCAGTGTCAATTTTTCAATTATATTCCAATTTACTTGGATCCACTTGTACATTTTGCTTCGGTTTCTGTTTCTGTCAGAAATCCTGTGACAGAAACGGACAAAGACGACAGTCAACATCTTGTCGGTGACCTAAATACGTAGCGCATTTTCAATATATCAGATGCCGCGTGTCACTGGTGATGCTAAAAATCAATGAAACTCTGATTGAGCTGCGAGTGGAAAATGACAGGTTAGCGGATATGGTTCTCAGGCCCTGACAGGATACGTATAAGAAGAGAAAAAAATACAAGAAAAAGTTTCCTTTTTGCTCGGTCATGCTGGGTCTGCGCCTTCGCTAAGTAATAGTGAGTGACAGGTTTCAACAGGCTAAAAGAGGTACAAGTTGCAGTTGAAAATAGCACTGACAAATCTGAGGTCTGAAATCAACAAAATCTATTCTGGTTTACTTTGATCAGATCAGTGGCAGGTGGTGATGAGTGTCTCTCAAGGGGAGAGAGAAAAAAAAAAACAGATTCCAATGGGATTTTCACTACAAAGAGCACAACGTGTGTTTGCTTATGTGCTTTTCCTTCATGTATGTTTCATCGTATGTGTATTCGACGCAGAATATGAAAAGAAATATATCTAAGTGCTTATTCCCAGCAGGGCGGCCCAAACAAATAATGCATGAAGCGGATGATTGACGGGGGAAAATAAAGGGCTTGCTGCAAACAAGCGACGCCACAATCACGCACCGTGGCAATCAAATCCTGCTTAATTTTCTTTCCTTCCTTTCATTTTGATTGGCAACAAATACTCCCAAGATTTTTTTTTTTTTGGGGGGGAAAAAAAATTAATAAAAAAATTCCTCTTTCAGAGGGTTTGGTCAGACTTTAACCCTACTGCCTTTGCCCTGCACTATTTCCCTTGTATCGGTCAGCCAGAGATGGATGGCTTAATTAAGGTGAAAGACAATGAGTGAGTGCTTTTCATTGTGTTTGCTCTCAGTGGTTTGTGACAAAAAAAATGGATTGCTCTTTTAAAAGCAGTCTCCTTGGGAAAATGTCACATACAGAATATCATTTAAACACATCTATCTGGTTCCAAGTGAAATAGCTTACACATGCGTGGTATTTAAAGATGTCAGCGGGTAAAAATAGGCAATCAAACCTTCTAGGCCGTCTTAGTTTACTCACACTAAGATTTTTTAATTAAATCCCATGTTTGCTCAAAGGACACTTTTCTCTCCCCCCCTCCATATCTCTTTTTGTCTTTTCACAGTCGGTGTTACTTTCGCAGTTAAAGCAAACACTTTCTTCGTGCATATATCGCCGTCCTCACTGTCTGAGGAGCACACACACATGCACACACACACACACACAGAGCGAACCACGTGTCTTGCCCACACAGCCTTCCTGTGCCATTATGCTCTTCCTCCATCTCCTCCCCACCCACTCAAACAAGGAGACGATTTGAACTCTTTGCTTATCATCCACAGATAGAAGATAAAGGAAAAAAGGCTGTCAGACATCCACGTAGTTTGTAAATTTATCATATTTTAACATCGCTCCGAGCACTTTTCAATCCATTATTTGATAATGGAAAGATTACGGGGACAACCACATACAGTGACTGTCGGCCAAGGTAGGAAAAGAAATGATCTTAGAAGTGATGGAGAGGCCCATAGTGACTCTGGAGGAGCAGCAGAGATGCAGAACTCTAACAATCCAGGGAAGGAATCTTTGACTTCACTCCTAGAGCGCTACCGGAGGCGCACAGACGATCAGAAAGAAATCCGAGTTAAGCAATCATATGGGTTGTATGGTACAAAAAGAAAAGCTACAACATCCAACTTTTTTCCAGCATTTGAAGTTTGCACAAAGAATGTTGAATCAAAGCTAACGAAGAAACTACTGTCTGCTGAATGTTAGCTCTTTTTGTGTTCACCAATTTAATCATGGAGTTTAGAGAATTTAGAAAGTTGGTATCGAAACGATCGACAGTGGAGTATGTGAATATTGCAAAAGACTTCTAATTCAGGTGGTTGCAATAGTAAAACTGATTGTGTTTAATGTCCAAGAAAGGAGATGCTAAGAGGCTGGAGTTAAATGAGAGTCGTGGGCATATTATGTAATGGTGAAGCAAAATAAAAGTGGCATAACTCATACTTTTTGCAATTTTTATCAGTAGATTTACAAATAGGTCTTTTTTTTCTGGTATGATGCAGCTTTATTTGAAAATACAGGCCACACTAATTTAAGATCTTCAAGAAACTTTGTAATGCAACTAGAAGTTGTCAGATTTAATGAATTTATGAATCATTGCAGGAGTGTTGCATGGTTTTCTTATAAGAAAGAAATTCAAATGTCAACTTTTGCTTTTATTAGTTTTTGCAAAGAGAAACATCTATTAGTCCATTTTCTGCAACAAAAATGTTCTTAAAAGACATCCGCTGTGTATGACCAAGCACAAGGGCTATGTAATCTGAGCTAACAATACATGGCTGGATGTTTGCGCTCTCATGTATTATTAAATAAATAATGAAAGTGGTCAATAGATTTTAAGACACTTTAAAGAGGCTTTTAAGCCTCAACATTGGCAAAAATCTTAGCCCAACATTTTTTTTCTTTATTGGGAAAAAAAATTGTTTCAAAAAAGAACATTTTTTGAGACCATTTTCTATCACCAAATTTATACAATTCTTAAAAGGTAGAACCCATTTTAGTCACCCCTGATTAGGAACAACATCCAAAACGAACATTTGCATAATATTTAGGGTTTCACTTTAAGCTGAAATAAGGTGAAGGATGAAAAAACATTCAGCTGGAACAGTTTCTCCATGGCTAAAATCCAACTCGCACAGTGATAAAGCACCAATTTGACAGGAGTCGCATGCTGCAGCGTTTTATCCATGTATATTGTTCCATACATCTGTAGCTGGTGAGTGTGAGGGGAAGCTGCTGCTGCAGATGCTGGAGGGGGGAGGCAGCGGCCCGCATGGGAGCTGCCCAGTACAACCACGGCCTTGAGCTGCTGGAGAGAGAGCAGCTCCAGAGCGCCAAGCGGTGGTTCAATGCTTTCTTTAAGGGCACTGCCATGCTAATTAAGCAGCAAGGGAGGCTAGCAACTTAACCCTCGGTTAGAGCCACTCGTTGGCCTACATTCTCTGGCTTTTTTTCCCCTATACACTGTTTCAATTTTATCTTGCCTATCTCCACAAAAAAAACAAAACTTCTAATCCTCCCCTCTGTTTTTTTTGCCATTCTACCACCCTCCAACCTCCCCACTGTCCTTTGCCCATTTTTTCCATCTTTGCTTTATTTCTCCTTCTTCCTCTGTATTATCTTTTAAATAATTCCCTCTGTATTGAGTCAGATTTTTTATGTTTCTTTTTTTTTTTCCTCCCTCACATCTAAAGGCCTTGAAGCTGTAGTTCCTGGCAGGGCTTGTTTTGCGCCAGTGCTCCATCCCTCCCTTTGTTTTCTGCCTTTTCCTCAGCTGTCAAGAGATTGTGCTGCTTTTTCCCCCCCCTTCTTCTTCTCTGACACTCGGCGCAGGATTACAGTCCTCCTCTGTTTGATCTGCCGCCAAGAGACATGTACCGCATGCATCTCTTTCTGACTGTGAATCTGACCATTTGTATCCACCTCTGTCCCTCTTTCTTGCTCGTCACACTTACGCCCACTCCAACACGGAACCTACATTATTCATACAAAGAGTTTTCGGTGGACATGTGAGCGCGAGTTCAACGTGACAGCTTCGTGGACATAAATAACACATTCTACATGTAGGGTCTGTAATGACTGATGTGGCCCACCACAAAGAAACAAACAGAACAGGTTCCACCCTTTAACACGGTTCGTCCTTCGCCAGTCGTCTATCGTCTGTCGTCTACCGCTATTGCTAAGGCACGTGTTTTCCCATGTTGACCGAGTTGCTTTAGGACATGAAGCATCACTTTTTGATTAATTTATTCTAATTTTCTCTCCGGGCAAACCTCAACATTAAGTCCCTGTCTCACATATGAAATGTTTCTTTTCCAGAGCTTTCACAACACGACTGCTCTTAACAAGGTAGCTAATACGTTTTCTGAGTCTCTGATGTATATCTGGGTGTTGGAAGTGAAATTAGTATCTTTTAGTCACTTTACAACTGATCAGGTTTCCAATTTACAGTTCCTCTGAAGATTACTCAGACAACAATGTCTCAACTCAAGAACTACATCCCCACAACAAGATGTTACCACCACTGGGCGTTACCATGGAGATGAGGTATTCTGGAGGATACGCAGTGGATGTTTCCTGCCTCACATACCATTTTAAATGCAAAACAAGCATTGTAAATTTAGCAGACTTGAAGCAGAACTTCTTATTAAACTTAAATTTGTTGTTGCCTCCCACGTAAAGTACAGATGTGTGTATTGCATAACTCATAGTTGCCCTATCAAGAGATTTTTCTTTCTTTTTTTCATTAGCTTTATATGTTTTCCTTAAACAGGTAATGTCTGGTGTTCTACAAAGCTCTGCATTTCATCACATTTAATAATTATGATTTGGAAAAATATAAAACACAATTTTTAAATATTTGTTTTTGTGCCATCTTCTTAGACAAACAGTGTCAACGTACACAAGAAAGTGAAAAAATTCAGTTTTTAGGTGTCCATATTTTATAATGGAATGTTTTGCAAAACTTGCTGCAGCATCTTCTCACATTCCCACCATTTCCACGTCAGTGAGAAACTGGGAAATTAGAGTGGTTTCTACCATTTTCCTCTACATGTTGCAGTCTCTGTCTGGACTCTGTTGCTTATTAAATTTCAGCTCCAATCATCGAGCTGAAACTCATAAATCACCGGAGTTCCGAATAACACAAGAAGGTGATATTTCACTCACATACAAGTTAAGCCATTACTGCGGAAAAAAACCCAACCAAAACACCGGCATGAAACAAAGAGACATTTCTGCACTTGCAAATATTATTGGCCAACAGCCAAATGTAGATTCAATCAGTTCCTCCAATTGCTGGAAATTTTTGTCATGGCTGAACACTTTTCAGCATATACATATTTTTCAAACAATGATATTGAAAGGCTAAATTCTCAGCACAGCCTTCTCGGTTTCAAAGTTCTAAAATTTCACCATTAAATATGGCTGTAATATACTAACAAAGTACTGAAATAGTAATTTTGAAACCAAGGTGTGTGTCACAACCCTACAAACTATCCAAGACTCTCAAATCGCTAAATAGTTTATACCTGAGAAAAAAAAAAGCTGAAAAAAATAATGTTGGAATTTAAATTTTGCTCATCTCCTTCAAGCAAAAAGAAAACGTCAATACAGAATCTCTTTTACGAGAAACTGCCCATATCGACATTCTCTATTGACATTTTGAGGTCGTAATCAACTAATTTCTTCTTTTGTCTTCTCTTCGCTTCAATCATCCAGTTATCTGAGATGCATGACAGTGAAATATTGCTGTTTAAGCTAAAGGCAGGAGGCTTGAAAGCTCTCCTCCAACATATCCATTCATCATTGTCAGTTTTCTCCCAAAACAATTAGGAGAAACAACAAAGGAATCTGAATTTCGGTTGCGTCTCTCTACAAAGACCAAACGAGAAGCGTTCCTTCATGTACTGCCCCAGTCCTTTGTTTGCTTTCTTTCATGTTATACCCTCAGGCATTCTTTCTACACCCGGGCCACATTTTCCAATATGCAGGCGCTCTTCGTGTCTGTGTCGAAGCTGCTAAGGACAGCTACAGCTTGAGACAGCCTACGAACCTTGTTTTGCCTGAAGTGCAAAAAATTACTCCCCCCTTCTTATGTATGGATATCGTATGCATACAGACTCTGGTTTTGCCTTTACTTCACTCTGGGCAAAAAGGACAAAGGATGCTGTCACAACACGAGAATGTTAGTTCTCAACACTGGGGGAGTGCGGCCTCTCTTTGAATTTTGACGTGCGCACGTTTGTTTTATTCCAACTCATACTCTATACGCACGCCTTCAGACGGGACGGGACATGAAATGTCAACCTCATGGCAAAGAGAATCTGGAAAACCGAATCGGTAGCAGCGATGGATCCGTCGCTTTCCAGGGTAAATAAGAGCCATCGCAGGTGTGAATACATTTTTAAGGCGGTAAATGCTGGGATGTTGGATTTAATTTAGCAGGGCTGGTTAATTTGAAAACTTTATAATAAGTTGGTTTTTATTTTGCTCCTTCATGACTATATTTTGCAAATATATCCATGAAGTTAAACTCCAGATGGAAAAGATTTCGAGTATAATGGTCTCTTAATACCAGCTCTTTCTACTCCATTGGAGCTCACAAGACGGCTGATTATTCCACTGAAAACGACCAACAGGCAAATACTAAATAGGAAAAAGGAAAAAAAAAATCAGTCATCCATTGTTGCATGTGTTAAGCACCAAAAATCACGAGGAAGTTGTGGTTTCCGACAGCTTTAAGCTTTATCCTAGCTCCCAGACCTCGCAGTGGCATCCTCATCCTTTGCATTATGTTAATACAGACTGGATATGTTCCCTTAAGTGATCCAACACAAATTTGTTTTACATAGTTTAAAAAAGAAAAAAAAAAGGTAAAGTAGCAAATGTTTTTCGTGCAATTGGAAGGGGTACACTGAGCTCCTTTGAGGCAAAAATAAAACCTGTGTGTGTGTCTGTGTGGATTGTAGCTTCGCTTCAAGCTGAGGTTAAAGCTGGTTAAAGACGGGGGTTCTGCTGCACACAGGGACTCTGACGTTGATGAGAGTCCAGTTTGTGACGATAAGCCTCTCAGTGTGAGGAGAGGATCTGCTCACTGAAGCAACTGATGCCATTGATCGGAGCAGGAGCTGAGCATCAGACTAGCCCACCTGCTACTAACAGGCCTGTCTGGTAGCAGGTGGAACTGGCTCACCTCAGACAGGAAAGTGGCACATTACATATGTCACGGTCAAATATCAGTTGGGTAAAGTAAGACTTCAACAGAGTCCAACACCTCCAACAAGCAATCGTTTGTCGATAGTCAAAGGCGTAGACCTTCTTTACAAAGCAAAGTGTAGGAGAAGGGTCTGCTTTTTACCAGGTTACATTATTTCTTGATATATAAATATAATTGAAAGCAGGTGTGCTTTCATTTTGCTCTCAGTGTACACTTGTGTGATTGCTGATTCACTATGACTGAGCGCCGCACCAAGTGGCGGTATGCACAGTGCTACTCCGGCGGTTTCTCTGCTCTGAGGTCTCCGCAAGCAACACCCGCTTTTTCACTGCACCAGGCAAACGAAGGGTTTACAGATCCCGCTCTCGGGTTTGCTGGATTTCCACTTTATGAGAATAAGCTCCATGTGACACGTCGCACCTTAGGGGATCCACGCTCGACGTTAGGCTCTGAGCGCGACAAACCAAGTATGTTTGTCTTTTCAGTTCAGCGAGTCTCCTGTGTGTGCACAGATGACAAGAGTTAGAATGACAGCCCAGGCTTTTGGCTCTCTCTTCTCTCCTTCCCCTCCTTCTTCTGATTCGGAGACTTTGAATAATTTGCTAGGTGTCTAGCCCTGCAATCTTGTCATCTTTTTTGAGATGAAACAGGTGGGCTGCTGCTTGCCATCTCACACACTGTGACAAAAACAAAAAATGACATTTTTTGAAGATGCAGGCAAAGAACAATAATGTAACTCAGTGGTGTCTTCAAAACAGCTGCTTACTTTTCATGAGGGGGAGAAAGACAGGAGAAAAAAAATAAAAATAAGCCTCCGCAGTTACGGCTTGTTCGCTGCTCTGTGTTGCGTTTTGGAGGAAGAAATAAGCGGTAAGACTTCCTCTCAGCGTGACACTGAATGTGACTTTGGATAGCCTGACTCAACTGATGTTTCATGCTTGCTGCTCTGTTGGTGGACTGACAATCCCAACTGCTTTCCCTCCCCCCGTGCTACATCTACACGCTTTTGGTCCCTTCCTTGCACTAAAACCAACCGGCATCTGTTGATTCTGATACGAGCACCGAGGTAATGAACACGCAAAGATGCACACACATGAAAACTGTTGGTTGAATGCATCTATTTTTGAAAACAAAACAAAAAAAAATCAAATCCACAATACCCTCCTGACTGCGACTCCAGCTAGGCCCATCTGTGCTGCCAGATTCACGAACAAAAGTGGAACAAAGTAGAAATTTGTTTCAGCTGCCAGAGTCAAAGAGAGCTGCAGAGTTTGACAAATAAATGGAAATAAAACCAAAAAAAAAATAAAAATAAAAAATTAAGATAATTCAATCTGCCAATGCAGTATGTCACACCGACTGGATTTGAGTCGACCCTGATATTTCACTGCTTACTGAAATGGTGGCCCCTGGGACCACAGCAGAGTAGATTGGTCCATTCCAGAGCTATGACTCTCTTGATAATTTCTTCAACAGGGAAATATCAGGACTTGCAGCACAACCTAGTTCTGTTGGTACCACTAGTGATGATGTGTAATAAGATTCAGGACAGACATTATATTTGGTTCATAAGAAGCGAGCAAGAATATTTAGCAAAATAGGTAACACTTATTTTGTCGGGTTTTAACTAGATGGATGTTTAAAGGGTTGATGGAGCTGATATAAACTAATAGTAGTGACATTTTAAATGACTGGATTAGTGTCTGTGCTTTTCTGCTGCACCTGCAGATAGAGGTTCTAATAGACAAGGTTGTGTTTTGTGTAAATCGACCTTGTTTCCTGGACTACCGAACTCGAGCCCGACCAAGGCCTAAAGGCTGAGCAAGAAAAACAGGAAAATGTGGTTAGTTTTGAAAGGAATAAGTATTGAACTCAGAATGGATCAGCAAACTAAACAAGAATTTCTTGGGTTAAAACTCATCGGCTCCATTTTAGGGAAAGGAAACAACAAGAAAATCCCACAAACAACCAGGATTATGTCAATAAACTGAACTTTGACTTTTCCCACATGCCAACTTCTTTTCAAACTTGACACAAAAATCCAACCTCTAATTATTATATCTTTTGCATTTCCAAATCTTCCCCAACCTTTTAAACAGGTAGCTGGCACCTTTATGTCTTTCTTCAGGAGACAAAGCTCAGATTTTCATCCACCAGCTCCAAGCACTAAATTGCTGCATACTACTTGGTGTGCCACTGCCAGATGTTTAAATTCATGAATTAAATTACTGAATAGACTAGCTGCTTGGAAGTTAATGAAGTCCCTGACTTTCCGGACTAATGCAAAAAAAGCTGAATTAATTGTTTCTGTTATCAAATTTAATTATCTTTCCATGTAATAGCTTGGCAAGTGAAGGTTTCTTGTGCTTGGAAAAAGTTTTGATTAAGAAAAGTTGGAATGACCTACCATGAAAGGTAAATACATATAGGTCGACTTTGGATACGTGACCATATCTACTGAAGCGACTTTTATATCACCAGTTAAGTTTTGATTTGGTTTTGGAATAACTGTTCCAATAGAGGTAGACAGATTGATCCAAAACATCAACATATAGATACAAATATGGTATCTATATCTTGATATACTAGTGTCAGATTCATTCTAGCATGGTGAGATCGATACTTTAGCTTCATACTCACTAATGAAATTTTATTTTTGTGTTGTAGTTTCTCAACCAACTCAAAACACATTATATTTTGATTGGCTCAAAAATGACTTTTTTGCCCTTTGTTTCGGAAAAGTGCACACAAATTTGTACTGCTTTTCTGTTTCTCTTCATTATGTTAATGTTACTACATTACTTTTATCTCCTTTGTTATATTTTTTGTCTTAGGGTTTTTTTTTACTGCAAAGTTAAACATATGTTTTGCATTATGTTGAGAAAGGTGGTCAAATTCCTTTCCATGCAACTCTTCCTGGTGTTTTGTTTTTGTTGATTTTTTTGTATATCCATATTGAAAAACATTGGTAGACTGGGGAAAAAAATTCACAATAAATTTATATTTCCAACTCCTGTTCCTAAAAAAAAATGTTTTATCATCAGTCTAGGCAGGAAGAAGCATGCAATTCACACAGATTATTTGTGTTACTACCAATAATGCAATACAAACTTTATGAAACGATACTTTTAAAAGGTTGTGCAATTTTAAATAACCTTATTATCAAAAAAAGAACATGCACATATTACTGATTGCAAGTCCTTTAAAAAAAAACATCAGAGAGAGAGAGAGAGAGAGAGAGAAAGACCATGTTTGATCACTTGTGGCCAGAATCTCAAGTTAAGCCAACATGCATGTGGGAGGAGACCAGAGCAGATCAGGAAAACCCACGCAACTACAGAAGACATACAAACTGCACACAGAGAAGTTGCAGCTGACGTGGAGGTTCAAATCAGGCTTTTCGTTTTCACTGTCGGGTCTCAACCTCAGCTCCACTGTTCCACCCTGTGGCAATCGAGCTTCGGTTAGCATGTGGTGAGTGGAAATGTAGGCACTGAAGGAAAACCAGGTTGCCAAATTAAAAGCTTTTTGAATGAAACAGATGATTTAAGGCTGGTCATTTATTTCTTGAACTTTAACTCCTTTTGCACTTTATTTCATTTAAACACATTAGTTAGTTCATATTTATCAATGGACTTTATTCTGTTGATTGTAGTACAAATTATAGATGGGTTCATAGTTCTTGCTAGGCCTCAAATCACAGCAAGTTTGAGAACATTTTGAAAAAGTTGATATTTAAATGATGATGATTATTCATATTTTAAAGGCAACCTAAAGTTCCTGTAGGTTACATAAATACAAAACCTACAAAAGGTTGGGCTGAGTGAGAGCTAATCTAAAACTGAGGAGAAGGAAAATGAAAACTAAAAACTGAAGTATACACATTTAAAAAATAAAAGTCTTTGTGGGACTTCTGTTTTATATTACTACACTGAGTATAATTTGAGGGGTTTTTTTGTAATTCGTCTTGGTTAACTTAAAAGTGCTATAATTTTTATACATTAAAGATGTAAGCTACAAAAGAGTAATTATGAAAGAATGCACCGATTTGAGGCTATTAAACTGTATAATACTTTTTCTAACCTTACTAAAATCTGATTAATTTAATTTATTTTTTACCATTTTCATTCAAGCAAAGGAAACTTTTCATTTTAACATTGAGATCCCTAAAGAGACGGCTTTCATTAAAACGCATATCGCTTCTTGTTTTCCTTTACTAAAGAGTAACCTTTAAAAGTAAATTGATATATCGTTTTTAAGGTGTGTGTTATTTACATTCATGCTAACATTAAATATGTTCCTCCCCTTTCTTTTGCAGGCACATTGTTTTCATCTTTCTTAGAGCAGCACTGCTGAAAAGTGTGCCAAATGGCAGCTCCTTACTGGGTCACCAATCTAATCATGCAATAAACAAAATGGGTACTGACATTTGAAAGGGAGGAAAAAGTTCACAGTATTACAGGTGTAAGTTGAAGACTCAGTGTTATCTGTTGGGGCGGTAGAAAGAATGCAACAACAAAAGGGAATCCCAGTCCTGAGTAATATGCACATTTATATGCGTTGTGTTGCAGGACTTGTGGATTGGCGTGGAGCAGGACGGGGGATGAAGAGACGGTATCTGTGTCCCCACCTCAGCCGTTGTTCACTGACAGCCTCTTGATTCTCTTTGATCATTGACTTTCAGAGTGGACAGAGTCTCATAAATACAGAAGAAGAAAACAGCAGGTGTGAATGCATAACTTATGGCCCCGGCCCTACCTCAATCTTCTTTACCTCCAATCGTTTTACACCTCCTGCCAACGCGCGCCGTCTCGCTCTGTTCATTCCTCCCTCTTCCCGCCCCCTCACTCCCGATTCTCTGTCTTCCTGCTATCAGCCGGTGACGCAGCCCTGTTGCCATGTCGTTGTCATTCGGCGTAGCAGAATTATCTCCCCGCTCCGCGCCGCGTTCCTCCAGGCACCCACACCCCCGTCACCTCCGACAAACCCCCACCCCCTGCCTTCCACCCCTCGACCGTGTGGTTTTTTCCTGAGTGCATCTGAGTGTGGCGCTGTCGCCTCCCGCTCCTGAATATGTGATCTGCGGTCACTGCTGATGTGCCTTTGCATGCGTCTAATTTATTTGCATGCCCGTGTCAGGCTCGCTCACCGCAAGTCTTTGCCAAGGTTGCCTGACATTGATGCTTGCCTCGGTCATGTGGGGCTGAAGGGGGAACGCGGCTGCTGAGTCAGGTTTAGACTTCAAAGCGAATAGTGTTTGAGGGTGAGAGAGAGAGAGAGAGAATAGCGGTAAAGCAAAGGAAGAGGGTGGGCTTCAACCGACAGTGTTTTGATTTCATCACCTTTTTTGTCTCAGCACTCCTGGCATCAGTCGGTAATGAATTACTCCCTGCTTCGTGGCAGGTTGCAGAGATGCAGACAATGACTGACTGCGTGTTGGGAGGGGAGGCAGCAAAGTATGGATAGAGAGAAAAAGAAGGAGAGGAGACAGTGGAAACAAGCAAGTCGGTGTCTCATTACTCTCAACTCCTGTGATCTCTCTACTGTCAAGGATGCCGAGCGGGGTTTGGTTGAGTCAGAGGGAAAGGCAAAGAAGGTAGGACGTCGGTGTAGGAGGGCAGAAATTTATAAAAACAGTTTTGGAAGAATTCTAAATGAATAGAAGTTGCCCCAGATTCAAAGAGCAACTTTCAAAACAAGAGACGGTGACTTGGAAACCCACATTTTGTGCCGTTTCATGTTTTGTCGTGTTGCAACCACAAACTTGGATACATTTTAATGGGGATTTCATGTGATACGCCAACACAAAGTGGTGCACGATTATGGGATGGGAAGAAAACGATGCATGTTGAGCAGTGTGGCATGTATTTGTGTTCAATTTCTCTTGAGTTTGTTACTTTGTAGAACTCCATTTCTCTTTTGGGGTATGTCTCTACCAGCTTTGCACATCGCGACAGACATTTGTATGCATTCTTGGAAAAATAGCTCCAGCTCAGTCAGATCCAGTTGACAATGACATTTTTTTCTAAAATGGCTAGTCTACTTCAAAAACACTTCCACCCAGGACCATTTCCAGAAATGTTTTCATCAATAAGGACAGATCGAAAGAGATCCAGAACCCTAATGTTTACTACTTTAGACTTGTAAAACATGGAGTATCGAACCTCCACAAAAAGTCACAAAACACAGCAAGAATGATGAACAATGAAACACTAGTGCAGTCTTGTGTAGAATGATGACAAAGTCAAAATTCTTTGTGTCATGCTGGATTATGAAGCTAATAAACTACAAGACTGTCAACTGGATGTTGAGTCAGTCAAAGTGCCAAGAACTAGTGGCTGAAATTGGTCCTATGTCATGCTTAGTGTTAAAAGTCAGGTTGGAAGTTTGACTAATATCCCTGTTTTTATGAGAAGAGGTGTTATCACTGTCCATGTGACTACGTTAGCTTAAAAATTTCACTCTGGAACTTGTTAAAAAAAACAAAACAAAACACATTGACGTTTGAAAATCAAGCATTGCTTTTCCTCCACGTTATATTCTACCACATGTTGGTCTATCGCATAAAACAGATTTGTTTTTTGTTTCGCATGACAAACCATAGACAGGCCCAAGGGGTATGAATACTTTTGCAAAGTACTGTAAACTGCCACATCGAACCTCATCTTTTTTCTATTCCAAAGCACTCCCACTCCCACTCCCCCTCCCTTTTTTGAAGGAGAAACTGAAACATAATCCGTCTTTGAGGATTGGCTTTGAAGGATGAGACAGACAGGCCTGTGCCAGGATGGGAAGAAGCGAAAATGTTTTATGGTGTTTGATGCCTGAGTAGGAGAAGCACTGAAAAGGCGTGACGAGGCAGAGCAGCCGCTTAGCTTTGCTTATGCTGCATTTGCGGTAGACGCGCTCTCATGTGCAACACGGGGAAGTGAGCCACTTGCCTGTCAAATCATGTAATGCCTTTTGCTTAGTTTTAGTAGATTTGGCTAGGAGTGTGTGTTCAGTTTGGAAATAATTGAAGGTTCCAAACTCCCTGCATCTTCAGCAACTTTTATGGGAATACTGCAGTGAGAAAGACAGACCTTTACTGGGGCCTGTAAAGCTCACTGCAGCTGGCAGAGGACTGGCTTTTACTATCACCGGACAGTTCCAGAGCTAACCTTTCACTTGAGTTTGTTAGCTGCCGTCAAATGCTCGCTTTCAGCCAATGGCCACTTCCAGGAAAGCCTTTGCTTCTCTTTAATAATTGCCGTTCTTGTCAGCACCTTCACAAAGTTAGATCTTGGCTGCCACTTGCTCAAACAAAAGAAGTTGTTGCCGTTTCTGTTTGTCTCCTTCCAAACACCCGAGGAAGCAAAACCTCTTGAATAAACAATGTAGGAAATTTTGCCTGTGACCTCTTCCAATGCATATACTGGTTTAGAGAGTCGTACAGTCAGCACATTACGATGGTCAGATAAAATATAAGAGCTGCGAGAGGTATCCTGGTCTACTGAATTATTTATTTGATGCATAAGCCCTACTAGAAGAGACCTTTAATGCAGATTTATTGATCTGATGTACAGGCCTTGTTTAAACTACAGAACAAAAACTATCCATAACTAAGTGCTGAAAGGTGCTGGGATGTTCATTCCACCAAGGTGTCATAGTTTTATATCTCCATGCATCTTAGCTGTTAGAGCTGTAAAAGCCCTTGGCATCCATGTATTTTGAATAGGTTTATGAAAGCAGTTATTATCTCCCTCCCTATTTTACCCAAGTATGAATCCAGTATGACTCAAGCTGGGTTTAAACAAATGCCTATAGCTTTGAAATAAAAGGAACGTTAGGCCCATCAGCCTCTTGTTTGATAGAAAGTATAAAATGTGAACGAGCTGCTAGTTAGTTAGTAAGAAAACATTTTCATATTGTCATATTTTCACACCAATTTGTTGAAGTATTAAGCATTTATTTTTCAATTTGATCAAGTGGTTAAATAAATGCTACAAATGCAAAGGTGTCATATATTCAAACTAACATCACAATAAATAATAGGATCAATAGTAAACTAAATATGACAATGGCTTCAAAAACTGTTTCTATGACAATGATTAATACCGTTTAATGTCAGACATTTAAGATATATGGAAATACAGTTAAAGTTCAACTTTTTAATCTCAATCTACTAATTCGTACATTTAAAAATATGTTTTATGCACTCAAAATGTGTTGCATAAGATACAACTGGCCAAAGGCAAACGTTAACTTGCCCTTAGTAATGTTTTCACCAGAAAGAAAAGAAATAAATATATTAAAATTTGTCTTGTCAAACATTCGGCAGCGTATCATTGAAATGGTATAATTTTTAAAAAAAGATATTCTGATTTTAGCAAATGAATAGCACAGTGCTAGGACACCGACATCATTTTATCTCGGGTACAGTCTCGCATCACTGATGAGTTTGTTCTATCCGAGTCGCGACATGCTAACTGACTTTAATTGTAAATGAGGCAAAACAAAGAGGCTTCTAGAAGTTAAATAGTGCAGCTATTTGCAGTGTTCATTGCCAGTATTGCTCATTTTGTACAGCAATGTCCCCCCGAATTTCTAATGCTATTCCCCTCCTCTCTATTAATGCACCTTTTTAAATGAGCCTTTCACGGCCAAGCTAGCATTTATTTGCACACTTAGAAACTAACTACTTTTCTGCATCCATTTAATTATAACTCTCCCCCTGGAGAGTTAATGTACAGACGGATTGTATTAAGCACAATACACTCTTTTTACAGAGGGAGAAAACATCAAGTGTGTGAACACTGGGAAATGGCCGCGCCACCTCATTACTCTAGCAAAGCAGGGTTTTAAATTCTCTCGTGTCAGGTCATTCCCACTAAATGATGAAAATGTGTTATATTGTAGGTTTGTACAACCTTAATTCACTCCCATATTTTGATTGCATAATGCAATTTCAAAGAAAAGCACTTTGGTTGGCTTGAAGAAAAGGAAAAAAAAAAAGTGTGAAAGATCTTGTGTTTTAGTGCCAAACTAATTTTAAGTTTAGTCACGCACTCGGCTGCATTCCTCATACATCTCCCAAACAACATTTGCTATACCTTTCATTTTCTAGAACCTCTGGATGTTGGCTACACTCCATCTCTTTTTTTTTTCACCCAAACTGACAGTTGCCCCGGTTTCACAGACGTTCAAACAGTGTCTGCTCGTCTCCATTTAAACCCATAAGGGATTAAAGTAAAGGCGATTCTCTCCTCTGACTGTTCCTCTAATCTCCTTAACAATGTGTTGCTGCTCTTTCTCTGTGGCTGCTGAAATTCGACCAATTTTGATGACTCAACCTCCCCGACTGCATCACTGTTTATAGTGTTATAGTGCACAGTGCTCACTGTGGCATTGCTTTGAAGTGGGAGGAATTCAGAAGACACGCACCCTACCAGGTTCTGCAAAGTAAAGCGCGATGGAACGGTATGACATTTGCTAAACACTCGATATTGGGAACATTCAGAGTGTACAATCTCAAAACCTCTCAAAGTTATGATGCCAACATGTTCTAACTAATTGTGACACAGCTAAGAAAGCATTAAAGGTGAGCAAAGCAATGTCTGCCCCAAAGGATGTCTTGTTTTAAATGGGCTTATTGCAATGCATTAGCTTTGAGCTAACCAACCATGCTGCCTAATTGTGTATTTGACCACGAGGTAACTATTCTGCCTTCATCATGAAATTGTATCTTTCCTTGATGGGAAAATTTGCATCAGTTGGGCAGTCTGCTTAAAGTGAATTAATGGGTTTTAATGAGATAAAGAAGAATCGTCTTAATTTGCTTTGGGGCCATGTGACAACACAGTTGTTGAAGGGGCCTAACACCAATTCAGATAGTAATTTTATGCTCTGTAGACGAACGGGTCAAATTAATGATCTTACTGCCGAGTAGAACGTACGCTCAGATGGCTCTTACAACGCCATCCCACATTTTTATTTTGTTGAGTATTTAACACCAAAATGTGCAGAAGCTCAACTGCGGTTTTAAGTAGTGCAGGTCCAAATGTTTGGGAATTACAGTAAAATCTTTTCAAGAACATGTTTATGCTTAATACAGAAGCACAAACAGGACGTTCGATTGGGTATAAAAAAAAATATCACTAACTTCTTACAGTACTTTTATGAGCTGGCAGTTTTTATATGGGCATTTTGGATCATTACCTGATTAGCAAAGTCTAGGGTCACCACAAATACCTAACAGTTCTAACAAAGTTTAAAATGTACTTCAGTCAGTTGAGTGGCTGTGTTTGATTGCATATGGCTTAATAAAAGGAGGGGTATTTGCACACAAACTGCCTCTGAATGCCAAAATAGAAAAGTTAATATAGATAAAGGATTTATTAACACATTCCAGTCTTTATGTAAGAAACGAAAATAAACCTGTCGGTGCTTCAATATAATGTTACACTTCATTTCTTGTTTCTTGGAAATGTGTTGGCCCTTCTCTGACTTGTCCATTGTGTACCTTTGCCTCTTGGCAACGGGCCCCTTGTGTATCCCCAAGTAAGATCAAAGAGGTAAGGAATGAAAATTGGCTCATGAAATTCTTAGAAACCTCCAAGCAGAGAATTTCCAAGCATGTTAACATCTAAAACATGCAGCACACCAGCCGCCGAGGGCATGGATGTCCCACCCCTGATGTATAGACCGGCCACAGGGGGCGACGCATAAGATCCTATGAGAAATCGGTTCAGTCTGTAAAACTGCAGGAATCGTATGTTCAGTGCAACACTGGGTAGATGTGAAATTAGCACATTTTCCTTCTCCTGGTTTTTAACCATTTGTTTGTCTTGTACCTACTTATTATGACCAACTTTAGAGCTTCATAGGTGGCGGTAGTCATGGATACTTGGACATAAAACAATTTGTGAAAACATATACCCATTCCTAATAATACCAGGATGCTTTTCCCTCATCTTTCCAGCGTTGTTACCCAATTTTATAACATTATCCCTGATGGGGCACTTCATGTGGTTATTCTCTTGTGGTAATTGGCTCTGCTGAGAGCCACTGTGCCTTCACTTGTCTGCTGGCCAAATGGTCATGTTTTGATTTCTGCAGAGGGACGTTATTACCCTTTTTTCATTTGTGGGATTGTACGTTTGGAAGGAGGAGGTTTATCACAACAGCCGCAATCTAATTTTCAGTAAGGATTAGTAAATTATCTTTTTGATTCATTTCTCCAAACAATTTGGAAATTTCAGTCCCAGCTGGAAGGTGGAAGAAATCTCTACAGAGTGCATTTGCAGTTTCATTTATAAGTAATAAGCAAACTGATACGATATATGGTTCATTTAAAACTGCTGTGAGTTAACCACATACTTGTGTAGCAATCTGAAACACTCATGAAGGTGGTACAAATAGCTTCAGGTGAAAAAAAGTAAGTTTGATAGAGAGCACACATGCCTATTTGCACTGGCTGGATACTTAATTTAATAAGTACTACAAAACTGGAGGAATTATTTCAGAAACTTTTGAGGGAGAGCATGTTCCTCCAACCTTTTTATGTTCTGTGACCCACTGAAACTCGTGCTTAACTGGCAAAGCTAAGTTAGAATGGTTGCTTAATTGGATATTTCTTTGAAGATAAAACACTCGGGAGAATTTTTTTGCTCGAAACAAAAGACGCTCTCTGTATTAATTGACTTTGCATCCCTGTAAACTGGCAATTGCTGTATTTTTAAACGAACTGCCTAAAAGGAATGCAAAAAAAAAAAAAAAAGTGCATTAGCTGCTGTCACAAAAGGGGCTTCTGAACTCGGGTGTTTCGTTTCCTACCTTGTTTCTCCCAGCCACATTATGATGACTCTTGTTTACACATAAACACTTCAGAATATTGTGCTGACACCAAAGGACCCGAAATGAGTGCTGGCCCTGAGAAAGCAGCTTCATTTATGTAATTTTTTTATTTTATTTTACCTTCATGGATACAGGAGCAGTCGCTGTCGCCTAACTGCAGTGTTTTAGAAATGCTTTTTAGCTTCTTTAGTGACCTTCACTGAAGAGATACTTTTATTTCACAAGCAGTGCTGCATAAGTGCTTGAATAACAGAGGATTTAATGTCTTTCAGAGTATTTCCTGGTAGATAAAGCATTTGTTTTTGTTGTGGATTTAACCTTCAGTAACTATTTAGTTATAGAGGTGAAAGCAGTGGCGACAACAA
This sequence comes from Xiphophorus hellerii, assembly GCF_003331165.1. Taxonomy (NCBI): domain Eukaryota; kingdom Metazoa; phylum Chordata; class Actinopteri; order Cyprinodontiformes; family Poeciliidae; genus Xiphophorus; species Xiphophorus hellerii. The sequence goes on along the minus strand of NC_045695.1, from coordinate 9,784,065 downwards.
GGTCCTCTTCTCAACTAAATCAAAAGACCTAACCTCTCTAAGAGGACCTGTTGGTACCACTTACCTGTCGCCATTAAGACTAATTATGAACATGAAGCATACCACACTTGGGTCTCTTTTAATCTCATTGGTTTCTCTGTAAGTAAAGAAAATCATTTTTTATTAAGCTTCAGTTTACTCATGTGTTGCTATTGTGCTATCTTCTATCTTTAAGCTAGATTCAGGTATGTATATCTGCTGCATGTAAAAGGTGTGAAATTCACATTGACTACAACCTTTAAACTAAATCTCACCTCTTTGGGTTAGATTAGGATTTTTAAGGATCTTATTCACCACTGAAGCATATCTGAAATTAGCCTGCAGTACATGAAATAGTTGATTTCAACCCAGAACAAATATTCTTTCACTTTTCTATTTCTTTTCACTCACCTCAAATGCATCTTTTTTGTCTATGGTTCTAAAACAGAATATAGCTATAATAAGAATTTATGTCAATACATAATTTTTCACTGTAGTATACATTCATTTTTATATATTTCAGTCGTATTAGCATCGGGCTGTGATCCAAAGCTGTTTTTCCACCAGAGTACCATACAATCAGAATCCCCAAATAGCCTTATGCCTAGAGACGTGGCAATATAAACCAGTTGTCACGTTCCCTTACTGAGCTGCTGGCCTACATGTATTTTCAGTTAAAACATGTTGCTCCAAGCTGTGTTGAATGCTGGAGTTAAATAATTCACAGCTCCTAGAAAACTTAATGCCAGTTTTGCCTCTTTTTCTGCAATGTTAAAGGATATGGCTTTATTTGCCGTCTTCTGCATTCAAATTCTCGGGGGACACCATTTTGGTAGCATAACCTCGTGTTTATTCACATAAAGCCTCAATAATTCAAATGAAAAAGCAACATTTTTTCTCAATCTCAACACTTCAGGTCAATTATCTGCAACAAGTCATCTCGTCCGTACCAAACACTTTGTTTGTTCTTGTATTTAAACCAACCTTTGACACTTATTAACTAAAAGCAGCCGTTTTTCTTCCCTGCGAGGAAGCTGTGAAAGCTTTGCATTCTGTAGTTTGTTACCGCAATACAAATAATGCCCTTCCAGGTCACATTTTAATCCGTTAGATACAGGCTTGCACTCATATCTGAGGGATTAGTATTCTCAAAGCTGTGGGTCTCAGTGCTGCAGACAGAAATAAAACGCGTCGTCTTGCTCTAAATGTCTTCTTTTGGCAGGTATTGCCAGCGTGATTTGTTTTCCTTCATACAGCTAAAGCCACTGCCGCAGATGCTCCCCTAAAACATAACTAGGGCTTGATTTAAGGTGTCAAAATAAAGTAAATTTGTTTAACTTGTGTGCCATCTACCCTGACAGTTTTTCAAAGAAAGATATTTTTGGGGTACGGATTTGCCGAGCAGTCTGACATATTGAGGATAAAGCGCATCCAAAAGTAACAAGAAAATCCTGATAAAACAAAGAGAATAACAATATCACCGCACAGTTATCGCAACGCCTTTTAAGTGCTGACGCATCCTCGGCAAAGTTGAACGTGTCTGACATGTCATGAAACTTTTTACGCTGCAGCAGAAGATCATATTTACCACTAATCAGTTACTGTGTTAGTTTGGTGTAAATTATGCTAAATTACTATTTTTTACTGCATTGGTATTTTGTGACTCACAGACTACGCAGCTTAAGTTATGTTGACCTACAGTAATACTCAATAAATTGAAAATTGCATTTGTCATAAAAGTAACTTTTAAGAAACATACTTTGCATTAAACCTACATTTTTGTATTGTAAAATATTTTTTCTGAAATAATATTGCTTATTTTCATGAACTTAAAGTAGAAAATTGTCAGAATTAAAACTTCCAAACATCAGTGTGTGAGTAATTAATCTATAATGTGTCTCAGCTAGTGATACAGTTCCTGAAATACATGGGCTCATCAGTGTTTACCACAATTGCTGCAGTTCCACTCTCAAACACCAGGGGAAGGCAGTCAGAAAATAACTTTAGTACAAAAATGGAAGCAGAACCAGTGTCCTACACGACTCCATTCACATAGGTGACATACGGGATTGAGCATGAGCGAATAATATTTCTTCATAACCCCGTCCTGCCTGACCAATTTTAATAACCCTCGAGTTTAATCTAACAGAGTGCTCCGCCCCCGAGAGAAAATTTCATTATCGTAGATCTTTATCTGGAACAACTTTTAAAGAATCTTTTCCATTTTTAATTTCCTTACAATCACAGGAAAACACAGCAGAGGGCAGAAATTTAATCGCTATCCCTTCACAAATTGATGCTCCTGTTCATAGTGTTACTTCCTCATCGAGTGTGGCATTAGACAATATAGCCCCCTTGAAAAAGAAGGTAATTATTCATAGGAGATTGGCTCCTTGGTTTAATTCTGCGTACTTTAAAGCAGCACACTAGGAAATTGGAGAGAAGACTGCACTCTACACATCCAGAGGATGTTTATTTTCCCGTTTAACCTGGAAAATGAAAAAGACGCTTCGCCAAGCTAGAAGAGAAAGTTTCTCACCGTCAATAGAGAAGAATGAGAATAATCCTACGTTTATTTTTTGTACAGTCGCCAAACTTACAAGTGGTCACAGCTTTGTTGAGCGATCCATTCCCCAAGCTTTCAACAAGTAATGACTTAATGAGATTGAATCTATTAAAAAAAAAAAAAAACTGGAGTCATTACGCCATCCTCAGTAAAAGAGGCAGGATTGAAGTTAACCGTAGAACCTGATCTGTGTGAGGACTGTTGTGATCCAGTTAAACTTTCTGAATTATCAGAAATATTGGCGAAACCTTCAACTTGCAATACAGCAACTTGGGCGAGACAACTGCAATCATTTACTTAAACAATAATAATTACATGCGTTTACAAGAATCAAGACCCTAAATCCTCTAATCCAAGTCCCAAGTTTAAGTCTAAGCAATGTGTTGTCATCTTTTTTTCTTTTTATTTGACTAAATTGTCTAAGTCCCAGACTAGAGCCCCCAATTAATGGGTTAACCATACCCCCAGTACCTTGACTCCAACCTTGTGTCTCAACTGCAAAAACATTCATACACCACAATACGCCGACATCAAAAGGGAGCTTTACCTCACGTTTTGTACTTGGAGCGGTGGCAGGTATTTGGGACCATGTCATGCTGTTTCATGGTTCTAAGCCTTTGGCAAAAAATGGTTTCCTGGGAATAATTAGAGGGGGGAAAAACTCAAACAAAAGCAACAACGCTTCTGTAGCTGATCTCCCTGAACCCCTAATTAAAAAAAAAAAAAAAAGATTCACTCCTTAACCGAAACATAGGCTGCTTGACATTTCCTTTAAACTTGCCTCATGAGTTAAATGACTGTTTTTCCTCTCATCTCATACATTTATGGTAATGCCTGCAAATGTTAAGTTGTGAACTGCAGTCTCTGGAGAGAAAACTCTGCACTTTTTTTTATATTCACCAAGCTATACAGACTTGCTCACTTTTGCCTCTACTACTATTGGACAATAATTAGAGACAGCTTGAATTTGATGTCAATTTCACTTTAAAAAAACCCTCAGATTTAATATTCTTGTTATTGTATCAGTATTTTTGCCAACACATACATTTTTAGGGCAACATCAGGCACAATTTAAATGGATGCTTGCTTAAAATGTCAGCAGTGATGCATTTATTACAACCACGAAGGCCTCAGTAATGATTCCTGATATTGCCAAGACAAGTGGCTTTGCATACGTTGAGCGTCTTGCATCCTGGAAACATATTTCAGCTGGTTGATTACTGTTTTGATTTTGGAGTCCCATCGTATTTGGCTCTCGAGTATCTATTTCTAGCTGGGAAATATTGATTGTTTACGAAAACACACAGTTGCAAGCAGCGGCACCTCTTGAATCCTTAATTAGACATAGAAACCTGGATACTCGAGGAATGCTTTAGCCCTTTGAAGGGATGGGAAGGGGGGAAAAAAGGAAGAAATAAAACATAAAAAATGGAGTGCTTCTCAGAGGAATATAATACTTCAAGAGCACATTTTCTTCCCACCCTCCCATGTTTTTTGGAGCCATGGGGGACTCGCTTAATATCTAATTACTACAACCAGAAGCTGTGCGGTACCGTGAGAAAGGTAGGCTTTCCAAAAATTCCTTGTGAGAAAACTTATATTTTTTTTATTCCTGATAAATAAAAAAATGAAACTGCTGTTCTTTGATGATGGGAACATTGCTATCTCTGCTCAAGGTATCCCGATTTAGAAACTACACATAAATTAAGTGGAAGAACATGAAAGTTTGACGTAAGGCGAAGCCAATGGGATTGGATGCGTCTGGCTCCGTGCAAAAATCTGGTTCTCCATAAAATATATTGGTCTCAAATAATATTTAACTTTTAAAGAAAACTGTTGCCATTCTCTCTATTCTGACAAGCTCTTAGTTGTAATGAAATCATTTTTCAATGAAACAACAGTACTGGTCATAACCTTTAAACTCAATTTCAGAATGAAGTTGATCAAATTTGATCAAAAGAGTGTTTTGCGTTTAGAATCCATGACTGTTTTGTAACCTGAAAGCAAGATATGTTGTCAGTCCGAGGTTGAGTTTCAAAAACCTGACCACCTCTTTTGGTATTCCAACTGAGTCAGCCTCGGTGTTGAGGTCGCATTTCTTGTTTTCACTAGAGTGTGGTTTTTACACCCAGGCCTACCTTCCTCTAACACTTGGTTGCATGTCAATGTATGCCTCGGAGACAGCTGGATGTCTCTTTTGTATTGCCAAGAAATGTTCAACTGTTCCTGCATCACCCTGTGCAAGTACATGCACACAATGCTGTAACACTCCATTTCCACCTTTACAGATTTCTTGTATTTGCCATTTTGTCACTCTTAAGTCTCCAGACAAAACAAATATAAAGGTAGGACAAAAAAACAGCTTGAGTAAACGCAAACAAAATGCTCTAATCTCAAGTAATTGAAGACCAGATGATTAATTTGTTTACATCTATGAGTTTTGATAGAGTTACAAATACATTTCTGAGGCTTTGGGGGCCCCAGGGAACCTGGGGAAATGAAACGCATTTTCCACAAACTGAGAAAACAAAGCAGTTGTGAATCTTCCCAGGAGTGACTGATCAAAATTACTACAAAAACACACTTTTGTAGTAACTTTCAAGAACTAAAGGTCTTAGGCACAGTTAATGCAAATCTTCACAATTAAAAAACAGGAAATGGACTTGGGGTGAGACCAAAGCCTCAACGGATCAAAAGAAGGTATGTCACGCATTTGCCAAAGAGCATTAATCTCAAAAGATTTCTTCATCAAGACAAATTTGTAACTTTCCATGACATTGGGTGTAAAACTACCACAAGATTTCAGAAAAATAAAATAAAATCCTCTCACTGATAAACATGGTGGTGATTCTATGGTAGTCTGAGGCTGATTGGCTGATTGAGGACCGTCGATTTCTGATCTCTATCAGAAAATCCCAAACTCCAACTATCAGTTCATTGTACGAGACTGATTGACTTAGATTCAAGTTATTGGAGTGGACTAGTCAAAGTAAAATTAAGAAGCCATGGCATGACTTTAAATAGGAAAATTCTGCTTGAAAATCTCTAATGTAGGTGGAGCAAAAACAATTCTGCAAAGAAGAGTTCCTCCAGACTTATTGCTAACAGTCTATGGTAGATCTATAGCTGCTAAAAGTAGCTAAATCAGATATATGGTTTAGGGAGTTGGTACTCTTGCTCTATGTTGGCTTAGATTATATATAGGTTTTCACATTTAATAAAGTCACGGATCCTAGCAGTATCAGTTGTTTTTACCCTACTCTGTTACTGATTAATCCACTTTTCATGGAAATCAAGCAAGGTAATTTAGAAACAAACTGCATATTCTTAAAGCTTTTGAGCTAAGTGCCAATAAACGGTAGCAAGAATTCATTTTGTTTTGTACGACTGTGGAATCCCAACCAAATTCACCGCTCTTTACCCCATGCTGTTTTCAAAATAACAGGACTTGGGGAGAGAAAGATTTGAAATCAGAATTAGGTGATTTAAATCCCGGTGTCCCGGGAGGTCCTGACAGCTTTCGTTCTCCCAGCTTACACCCTCAAATTTAAACTTCAAAGTTGCATTCATTCCTCAGCCAGTTGCATCATTCTGCTGTCAAAAAAAAAGAGGCAGCAAAAGAAAAAAAAGAAAAGAAATGAACAAGTTACTTCATTCTATAAATCGGGTGTAGTGAAAGTAGAAACAGGTGAGTTATATCGTTTTTGTGTGATAAAATGTAGGTGGTGTGCTGTTGAGAAAAGAAAAAAAAGGAATAAAAAGGAATGCAGCGAGGAAAGTATAAAGGATTCCTAATCGAGGCCTTTGTGTCACGCAAAATGAGAATGATGATGAACAAAGAGATAATTATAAGCCTACAGTTTCTTCAGTAATTGTAGAGTGAATCTGTTGAGCTCAGTGCTCAGATGAACATTTACTAATTAGCAAACTCCTCGAAATAACTGGTCTTCAGAAGAAAGAACATGTCTTAGACAGCAGCGAATATAGGGCAATACATTTGTCCTGTGGTATCTATTAAATTCTGCTGAGCTAATGAGATATAGGGGATTTGTAATACCCCAAAATTAATTTTAGGTAAAACTATTTTATGGTGTGTATTATTCATCTCTTTCCATTAATTAAACGCCCTTAAAAAAGTCACCTTTGATCTCCTTTTATTCATGAAGCTGAATTCACACCTAGCGTGTGGCCTAGTCACACACCATGACCTAGTCTTGGACTAGGCCATGGATGTCCCAAGTTTTTGAGATGAACCTGAAGGCTTTGGGACTCCACAGGAAGTGGTTGTCCTGGAGCGGTAACTGGATATATTCACGTATTTTCCAAAAGTAAAGCTGGTTGGAAACACTGCATTTTGCATTTTCTTTAAGGACATTTCATTTGTTTTTATATTTTTTTTTATGCCATTTCTTTAAAGATTCCAATATTAAAAAGGTTGTATTCCCCCTGCTGAATTCTACCAAATGAAGTTCTTACGCTGTTCACATGGAAACATAGATAACTTGTTTTTTCCAAAGTTTTTTGTTTCTCATTTTGAAGACGCCTTCATACATCAGGGGTGTCAATACTTGTTGAGGGTGCTGCAATTTCTTTCTGTAGCCGTTTTCGACAGCATCTGTGTGTTCATACATTTGCAGAAGGACAGGAGTGTTCCATCTGCCTCGTCAATCTGTTTGACATTTCCACCCCCCTAACGCTGTGCTACAGTTTGCAGATAATGTTCGAATTGGAACCCCACATCTCCTTGTTGATGTCATTGTCAAAGAGGATCACGTCAAAAATGTACCAGCCTACAGTTCATCCAAAGTTGTTTTACGTAATGCTCACAATCAGCTACGTGCAGCATGGCGGAGCTTTGATGCAACCGAATCAACTCGACACCCGACCGTCTCTGACATACTCAATAAAGATAAGGAACAGAAACTTCCTGCATTATTAGTGTGTTAGTTGCCTCTCCAGCTGTACTTTATTATAGATCCATAAATAGATTTATAATACAACATGCTCTAAGTGTTTTACTGGGACTTTATGTTGGGGGACATGAGTTAAGTGGAAGGTCGGAAAACATCGGAAAAAAAAAAAAGCTAGGATAATTTCAAACAATTACAATACCTGGGCCATTATAACATAAATAAGCTATTGTCTAAATCGCACATTTAGCAACAAAACATGAAAAAAGCAGGCTTAAAACAAATGCACGCCACACTTTTCAGCTCTTTACATATAAAAGAAGAGCTCAAAAAGAGAACAAGTTAAACAAACTGGTGTTGGCGGTGAAGTAAAAAGAGTTGAAAACAATTTCTGGAAATTCTTGTAAGTTATGCATTTAGAAATTATGAATAACAAAACCATCTGAACAAATTCAATACTGGTTGCAGCCGACTTCTCCAACACAGTCCAATTTAAAACCATTTACATCTCTGACATTTAACACAAAATATCTTCAAAACAAGTTAGAAGTTAATAAGCAAATTATTTGTAATTATAACAATGGAAAAAGAAACTGTATTAAATCTACTTGGAATGAAAGGTCATTTATTTTCCAATATAATATTAATTGGTTTTATGTTTTGCAAAGACTGCAGATTAATTTTTTTTGCCATGTAAAACACACAGGGACTAATTTGGTGACCTAACAAATTTGTCCATTTTGATGATTTGAGTCTGAACAAACATGACTCATCAGTTTAGTAAAAACTTAGCCACAACATTTGTGGAGAGTGACAGAAAAAAAAGAAGAAAAACACAGGATGGAGTTTAATAGTCATTGGAGGATTGCTTTTTTTTTTTTTCCAAGCTGGAAGGGCACTTCTGTACTCTGGAGGGTGTAGAAAGGAGTCAAAAAAGATAATGTGAGTCACAGAAAGGGGAACAGTGAGAAAATAAAAAGGCATTTAGTCAGATCTTTGGAGGCGAGTGTTTGAAAAATACAACAGCTCAACAGTATCTCGGCGGCATTAGAACCTTGCAAAAAACGTGCTTCGGCTTCAAACGGATGAGGCTGCATTTAATTTTCTTTGAGGTGGTCTAGGCAATAAAGTATGGCTCGTAGTGATAAGGCGAGAAGAGCTGAAGCACATCATTTCAGTTATGTAAACCATTGGTGGGATACAGTGGTTATTATGTGCGTGCATGCAGGTGAAGCACATTATCGCGGCTTCTTTTGCTTTAGTAAGCCCCATTTCATTTCCCTTCCCAAGCAGGATATATAAGGAGTATTTTCAAGAAAGATGTAATGAAACAATGATTATTTATACTGAGACAATTTTTTTTTAAAGTCTAAAACAAAACCCACACCTGAGAGTTTCACTTCAAATCTTCAGGTGACGCTCCGACCCTGACGTTTATTGATTTGTGTCATGCCTCAAAAACTGTAGCTGTTGCAAATTCGGCATATCAGCGCAGCCAGCGCAGATGCCCACATCCTTAGTCACTGCTTGACCTTGATACTATAAAGTAACTAAGCCCTCCCAGAAGTCTGTTTTTGTCAGTCACTCGTCATCCTCATCTCCATCCTTAATCTGGAGTAGCAGTTATTCCCCAAATCCCATCACATCCCTCAACCGAGGGAGCCTCCAGCTCAACCGACTCTGAGTCAAGAGGAGACGAAATGCTTTCTGACAATGGGAGAAAAGGAAGCGGGGAGGGAAGGATGGGTGCCGGGTATAAGTTCAAGGCTGTCAGCAAGCCATCAAGTATGGTTCACGTCAAATGCGTGTCCACGTTTCTGGCAGGTACTTGGACCGACGCGCCCGCATTCACGAGAAACGGATCGATACTTTTCAAATGATCATCACCGTGTGTAATTTATCTTTTTTATGCTGATTAGCGGGACTTGTGTCTTTTGTTGTCTAGCGCAATTCACAACTCATTAACTGTTATTAACCCCGGTGAAAGTCGCTTCTATTAAGGCGTCCTCCGATGTTTCAGAGCACCAGGAGTGGGGAACCGGCAGCTGAGATTCGGACGGTGATAATAACAAGATCTTTAATTGTGTTACCTTAAATGCATAATGACGTGTTATTAATTTTCAGGGCAATTTTGCCGTTTTACGAGCCACGTCGTGAGCGCGCAAGCGTAAAAATGGGTCAGCAAAAGATGATGTAGCGGGGCATAAAGATTAATCACAACTCGCATTTTAATAAGGTGCAACCTGTTGCTGATAATTATAGATACATTTTTACTTAGCAGTTTATATGCGAGTGGGTATATGGAACATATTCCAAATAGAGTTTCAGAGGAGCTAAGAACATAAAGAAAACTGTTTACCGCTGCAGCATACAGCTATAATTAGGCCCAGTGGTGTTTGGAGCTGAATTCCAGATTTAGTAAACTGGAAAACTGAGACCTCTGCTTTCTCAAATGATCTCTTCCCCCCCTACCATGGTGTAAGACTCAACTTTCTCTAACTTCGATCTGTTTTTCTCTCTATTTTCAGAATCTCACATAAATTTAGAGGCTTTAGTGATTTACTTCAAACACCTAGGCAATTCAAGCCTTCATTCTGGCACAATTGCTTCAATTTTCTGACCGACTCTACTGAGCTTCCTTTGTGTAATAATAGTTCATAAATATTAAATCGAATCGAGGCAGAACTTTTAAAAAGTCAGGCTTAATTTTGATGTACTTCATCTATTAAGAGTGCATTCACACTCGCCCTGTTTGTTCTTTTTTTTGTATATGCTCATTAGTTTAAATTATTTAAAGTTAAATTAAATTTTTTTAGATACAGTCCTCTATTAATCTATTAATTAGTTGGCATCCTAATTATATTTGATCAGTTTAATACATTATTCATTGGTTGCCTGTACAGTATTCATGCATTAGCAGCAAAAGTATATAGAGACAAAAGCTTTGGTTTTGTCTCTATTTATACAACTGACCTCGTGTTTCGTTACAGATAAAAGTCAGTTTCTTCTAAGAGATTCATTCAGAACAGTAAACCAATATACTCTACGGAGTTTTAATGTATTACGGCAAAACTCTACAGCATGATGGTGAGTACAGCCAACTTGATAGTTGTCCAGCAAACTGTGACACCGTCCACAAGGAATTCAAGCCACAAAAAGGCAAATGCTTCAGCAAGAATCTTATATGAGAATGAATATGAGATACAGAAACATTTATTTTCCGTTTGGGATCAATAAAGTAGAATTTATTTTATTTTTTTAAAATATGGCTAGGCAGTTTTATGTGATGCAATTTCTTTCAAACAATTGTCCAATTCCATTATTGAATGTTTGTTTTATTAAGTCAATATACTAGATTATCACTCCACATTATACTTCTTCCTTTTTTGGAAACACTAAATCAGGATCGTTATCCTACAATCAAAGGAAAACAAGCTATTTCTCTTAGCGCTGCATAAAATGCTTATGACCCAGATATAACGTCATTAATGAAAACCAATTAGTTTGCTTTGTTTTTCTTTTTTCTTCCTTCCACCGGGCCCTTTCTAAGCATGAGCTTATAATTTTAAGTTTTACCGTGCATGAGATAAAGCTGTCAAATGTACACTGTGAAATTAATTACTCAATCAAAACCTAATGATGAAAGCTCATTACTTTGCAAAAAAGTCAAATTCCTGCTGATAAAATGAGTTAGTGTTCTCCGAATGACTTCTGAAAGGCTGCAGCGGATCTGGTGCAGAGGAGCATTTCACTTCTCTCATATGTTATAAAGGTGAGCCTCACTGAAATCACTGAAGACAATATCATTAAAATACAACATCACTTTTTCATAAAAATGTATAATTTGATAACATCTTCCAGAGCAAATTGCCATAAAGCAGAGAGTTCAACGCATTCGTTCTACCTTGTTTTCCTCTTAAGAGCACTGCATTTGCAAAACGGGTGAAAAATGCACGTTTCGGTTTTCCTTTGTGCGATATATTTTCTCCCAGCTCCCTGTTTGCCTTGTTTTCCCCGTTCTTTTATTGGTTTACTTGAACCGCGAGCGCCAAGCAGATGGGGAGACCGTGACAGCGACACACTGCTCGGGCAGCTGTGCGAGTGTGCAGACAAGAGGTAATGAATAATCAACCAGCAGCCCCCCAACTGCTTCATATTAATAGCTAGGTGTTCTAATTACATTTTCACAACTTGTTGGGTCTCAGCAAATGTGAGGGTGGTGGATAATGAAAGAATCAGACTTGCTTTAGTCTTGCAGCTTAAAGATTTATTTATTTTTCTTTTAGGGTCCCTTAATTAAATTGTCCAGGATAAATGCTCTTCTATTAGTTTACTAAATCAAACCTGTAAACAAGGGGAATGAATAACGCCACGTGAAGAAGATTGGATTTTGTGTTTGCGGAATGTTTCAAGCTGTTTATTTAAAATTTCATTTTGATCAAATTCAATGGCAGGCCAGTGTAGGTATGATATTATTTTTTCCTCAAACCCACTATTAATAAGCTGAACATAATTACACTTGCTGCTGTTTTATGCAGTAAAATCACATTTATGGAAATCTCTGCTTTGTGTAGTTTACTTTGGCTTTTTTTTCTCATAAAACTAACAACAGATTTATTAATAAGGAGGTCAGGGTTTTTCTGTTTATTAAACCATTTTTGGACTCATTCTCCACATTATATAGTTTTACTCCACACACTGACACACACTTCTGTTTTAATGTAGAACAAAATAAAATAAGCTAATTATTTGAGCTTTGTGCTAACAGGTCCTAAAGTTTTCAATTTACAAAAGCCTTAAATAATGTGTTGGTAACATGGCTAACATGAGACTTGACCAAAAAATTAATTGTTGGTAAATGTAAGATACTTTCTCCTAATCTTAAGAGAGACTCTCTTTTAAACCTCCATCTATTACTATAATACATCAAAATGATTTTTTTTATTACAAAATAAACGGATCGAATTTATTCCAATTTCAAATCTTACTTTGAAGTAAGTCATTTATTATGTTTAAAAACTTCAGCCATTTTTCCAACAACAGAGTTTGAAGTTCTTTTTCTGATAAACTATTTATGCCACCAGAAAACAAAACAAATACATAAAAGTAATTCATTTTTAAAGGGGAAACGTTTAGGTCCCAACACTGAACCTTGAGGGACTCCATATTCATTTTCTATGAAGCTCTGACACGTTTTTTTTTGTGCCAAATAACTGCTCAGCTATTTATGACTAAGTTTTTCCAACCTTTGATATACCTCAATGCATCGGCCCATTCGAAATTGTAATAAACCGTGGCGATGAAAAATGATTAAAAAAAAAAAAATTAAAAGAAAGTGTTTCAGAGTATTAAAGATCAAACTCTGGTGTCAATATAGATAACTGTTTCCCTACAGTATCCATAGCATGAAAGCGAGCTAGCCACCATAAAGCTAAAATTTACGACTCTCTGTTGAGGATTTGGCTCAATAAAGTTAATGTCTGCAAACAGCCAGATGTCCCTGTGCCTGAAGTCAAAGCACTTAAACCTCAACCTGCTGGTGACATCAGGAGATGCTTTCTGGTGATGGCCCATTGATAGTGAATTATTGACCCAGTGGCTCCTCACAGAATTAGGTTTTATGTGAATATAGGGCTTCCAGCTGCGTGTTGGAATATGTTTCCAGCCAGCGGTAAAGGGAAAAAACTATATAAAAAAAATCACTGTTTCTGCTGCCGGAGTCACAGCGGTTGTTACATTATTCACCCCTCTGTGCAGGCGCTCTTACATCAGCACCGCAATCGGCTGTCAATGCCCGAGAAGACACTTGTTCAAATGCGCAACGCTTACACACCGTCTCCTCGAGCCATCCGGCTTTAAACATCCTTAATGCGGCTTTAAAGCAGCAAGACTGCCGACATAAACTTTCGGTAAAATACTCGGCTCATAAATAAGGCGGTGAAATGGAGCGTTATCGGAGCACTGGAAGACAGAACAAGGGTACAACGAAGGTGCTCTTCAGGTCAGAGAGGCCTTTATCTCGGAAACGAAAAACGGGTGAGGAGAGAGAGGAAGGGCGTCGGCGGGGACGTGCGTACGCGGGGCAATCTCGACAACGCCATGCATATGGATGTTGCTCGGCGAGCAGATGGAACAGAGGAAGTGACATTGTCGAGCGAGCGAACACCTGTGCAGTAGGTCTCCGGTCCCTGCAGTTTATGATCAAAGTGCCTTGTCTGCATTTTTGATGAATATGTGCATCGCTCTATGACAGCGGCTGGGGTGTTTGACACAGCATTACAAGCACACTTAAATGCAATCCAAGCAGATTTATGAGCTGCAAACTTTGGGATTGTAAGCGACTGAGTTTCGCTGCAGTCAATAATAACGGTAGAGAAACTGTAAAATTTGTAGAAAATCAGTACCTAAGGATTACACTTGCACGTATATCTACATTTTGTTGCCTAAAACTTGATTGCAACTCAGTTGGAGAAAATTTTGAATGCAGGGGAATTTAAATTTGTCTTGACCACGTGCTTAGCAGGTCACTGAAGGCACTTGGTGGCAATTTGTTAGGTCACAAGTAATTTTTTCTGTTCTTTTTTTTTAATCTTAAGTGCCTGGGAATAGTATTCATGCCTGTGAAGTTTTTTATATTTTGTATATTCCGGGTGATGTAATACATATCGCATGTATTCCGGTCGTGCCTGGTGATGTGTGTTTTTATCATTTTACATTAAGGTCAAAAAGTTGAGCGTTGGTCTCATCTGAACAAACTATTCCCTACATAACTTCTGGTAAAGCGCCAACTGGGTTTCTTAGATAATTGTCCTGTCTCCCACTTATGTGTAAAACAAACAGCCACTTGTAGTTTTGTCAAATTTAAGGTGCTTCTATAAAATTTCTCTCACTTTCTGTGTCTCATATTTGCTTTGCAGTGTTGAAAACCAGGAATTTAGACAAGTTTCAGAAAAAAATCAAACAAACAGACAAACTTGTTATTGGATATTACAAAAAATACCAATATTGGTTCACTTTACATTGAGGTACATTAAATTATCTACAAAATGCGACACCTTCAATATCTCAAGCTGCTTTTGGGCAAGAGAATGAATCACCTGTTCGTCACAGGACCATAAATAAAATAAATGCTTAAAAAATTGATCTTAATGGAAATCCTCATAATCCAGTACAACATTAGGTTTGCTGTTAGCCTTCAAGACACTAGCTACAAATTCAAAACCTCAAACTCTGTCAACAGCCTAAACTTTTATTTCCACCATTAGTCAGGTCTACCTCGGAGTCATGAATCAGCATACCTTCAATATCTGTCTCCAATAACTGACATCAGCTGAAACTCTAACCTCTTGTGGAAAGAAAAAATAATCTGTCACCTACTTCTAAGATAGATGTGGGTACAGCAAAGTCACAGATGCTTAGGGAATTTCCCTATAGACGGTGGCAGGGCTGTCCACTCCTCCCTGAACTCCATTTTTACTCATCAAGCAAGATGAAATGCACACAGAGAATGGAAGGAGTAAGAAACTTTGCATATACTCTTGGATGTACAAGAACAGTTGACTCTGTACTTTATGTCATTGTTTCGTTCCTTTTTTTTTTGCCTCTCAAGTGGGATTTCTTGCTCACTTTCCCCAACAGCTGAAAGTCTGAATGTTTCTTTCCTGTGGAGTTCTAAAAGTGTGCCACCGTCCACGGTGGCACACATCGACGTACGCTCACAATAAATTACAACACCCCGCTTTTTAAGTGACATTCGCATGTTGAAGTCCAACTTTTTATTTTCTGAAAAATAAATAAAAAGTTGGATTAATGGTGAAACTGCTGAATTTTACAAATTAAACATATCAAGTGAAATGTGTTTTCAAGCAGAAGAAATGGAACATCATATCAACTCTACCGCCTTTAGCTGAAATAACTACTTGTAGCCATCTATCAATCTATCATCAGCTGAATGAAAGTTTGATCCACTCAGAGGTTTGAGAGCTTTTTGTACATTTAAATCAACCCGCATCAACTCAATGGGATCAAAATCTGGCCTGTGACCCAGTCGAGAACTTTCCATTTCTCAAATCCTTGGACCTTCTGCTATGTTTTGGGTAATTGCGTGGCACAGGGTGTAGTTCTACGTCACATTTAATAACTATTATTTGAGACACCTCACTCTTTGTACAAATGATACCCTAACATTTTACTATTTTTGGATTCTGTGATGTTAGCTTGCCAGATCCTGCTGCTGCAAACCACAACGCTTCCACCTCCACTTTTTACAACTGCAAACAGGCTTCTTTCCTGCAATGCTGTTTGATTCATGTTGAATCTTCCCTTTTAAGTGAGAACAAAAAGCGGAGTCTCCCACT
Source organism: Xiphophorus hellerii (assembly GCF_003331165.1). NCBI lineage: Eukaryota > Metazoa > Chordata > Actinopteri > Cyprinodontiformes > Poeciliidae > Xiphophorus > Xiphophorus hellerii. The sequence goes on along the minus strand of NC_045695.1, from coordinate 9,768,214 downwards.
TAATTTGTTAAATTACAATATCAAAAAAGTTTTACACTTCCTTTTCTTCGGTGTGTGTTTCTTTTTGCATGTGAAAGTCTGTAATTTTTCCAAATTAAAGACTTTCAATGGGTACATGACTGTATGCTATTTTTTGCATCAAATATTTAAAATTATATAAAGCCAAAATAAAAACAAAACAAAAAAAAAAAACAAATGGAGGGACAATGATATTGAACAAACAAGCACACAGCTGTTGAATACATTTATCTTTAGAGTACACCGCTGATGTAAGACACTCCTTTGTTATCCGCTGAAAACCTATTGATTTCAACTTCTGAGAGGCAAAGATAGAAGCGTAGTTTGAATTATAATGCACAGAGGAGAAACAATGGAATCGTTTCCAGATATTGATGTGGCACTGTTATTACACAGCGTTGCTTTTACTCACTATCATAATAGACTTGATGCTAAATTATATGCCACTGGCTGGTTATCACCGCAGTCTATGATTTACTTCCAAAGAAGCCCGTCCGAGCCTTGATTAGTCATGTTTCATTGTTGCTCTTTGCAGAATTTTGTCAGTGTTGACGTTCATTGCAAAATCATTTAGAGAAAATTAGCCACATTTTGGCTTCCAGCTTCAACGCATCACTGTGGAGGTTTAATAATGGTACCTGTTAACGCACTCAAATTAGAAAATGTCACCTTAATAAACAATAAAAGTATTTCTTTTGTTGTTTTTATTCAATATTTTTCTCTGTGTGGTCCAAGACTTAAATTTGATATGAACTGAAAACTCCAGTATGTTATTTCAATACATTTTTCAGTGCTCATAAAAATTAGTTGGGCATTTATGAACTTGTCTTTCGACCTACTTCTATATGTTACGGGTCAAATGTACAGAGCAGCATTTAGAAATGCAGACAGTACCATGTCAGCTAAGATACACATCCCTCTACTGAGCCGAATACATTAGCAATGCAACTAATTTAAACAAGCAGATTTTATTGCCAGTTTGATCAAAAAGAGAGTTCCACATGTTCCAAAAGTTTGCCTCCGAAGAATGACTACTGGCAAGATTCCAAAAGTGCTCAGAAGTCCAAAGTTTTGAAAATGAAACGTGTGATAATGAACGATCTAAACATTTCATGATTAAATGCATTTTTATTCTACTTCATTCCTTCAACACACAGTAGGGTGTTGCATTTTCAGACATTGAAGTTTTTCCTCATTGTGTGTTTTTATTTTTTTAATCTCACTTTAAATAATGTTTTTCTCATCTCTGTGCACATTGTTGCTAAGATGTAATATTCTTTTAAAAATAATGATTTTTAAATGATTTTTCTTTAATTTTATCCATCTCATCTTTTCTGTTATAACTTATTTCTATGTAGATTTTTTTTCTTTTAGTTTTTTTGTAAAAACTATACCCAGGCAACACTTCTGCTCATATTTTATGTAAATTTAAAAAAATAACAATAAAACTATACTTAATTCTTGAGTCTTAAAACTAATCTTGGTTAGTTTAAAGCTACTTTGGCCTCATTCCAAATTCCTCTAAACTTACCTCAGTTCTTATACATATTCACACTGAATATGTGTATAAGACATGTTGCTGCCAGAAGGATTTTTAAAGTACAGCAAGTGCAACTCAGTAAACAAAAGTGAAAAAAAAAAATAATTTTCTCTAAGATCTTGTATTAAATAAACTTTTCGGTCACCAGAAGGTATTGCTCGCGTTTGAAAAACAAGTCAAACAATTATTTTTGTTGTTTTTGCCTCTTTTTTCTTACCTTCTCCATTGCCTGCTTAAACAATATCCACTTAATTTTTACTGAGGTGACTTGATTATGCCCCATGAGGATGCTATTGAACATTTTCAAAACAATCAGGCACCTTTATTCTCCAAGAAAACTGCAAGAGCTGAAAACTAACGTTAATGACAGCGTTGGGCTTGAATGATTATACTCTTCATAAAGGCTGAATGCATTGAAATAAGAGTCATTTCTTCTCTTCAGTCATTCAGCAGATCAAATTATTTCCTCTGCATTAATTATTTAAAAAATAAGAATGAAGTTATGACTACACTTGGAGAAGCAAACTTATTAAGAAAGAAGCAGAAGGAACTTTTTTTTTTACACGTTGCTATAAATATCAGAAAATAGCTAAAATTTCGATGAGAAAAAAAACCAGACATGGCAACCGAGCATAAGAGCATTTATGTGTTTGACACGTTTTTATCCCAATCTGGTTGTTGGATTTGAGGATATCTGAGTGGAAGGCAAACAGTTTTGAAGAATTACTGAACAACTTGTCTGCCTGATAGAGAGGAACCGGTTTGGGCTTCCTGTTTGCTTGGGTGAATCCAAAGATCCTCTGGATTAGCCATATTTGCCAGTGCAAGCAAATGGTGGATATGTCGAAATTGCATTTTATCGAGAGGATTTGCTTTTGAATAGTCTTTTGTGGGGAAGATTAGGAAGAGGAGAGAGCCATGAAAACATTAATTCTAATTCTGCATTTGTTCTCGTTTGGGTTTTTTCAATTTCTGTAGAGCAAGCAGAAGAAACAAACGTCAAAAAACAGACGAAAATGCAAACTTTTGGCAGATTCTGCGATTGTGATATCCAAAGGGCGTGTACAACAGCAGAAATCTTTCTATCAAAGTAATTAAACAGTCCAAGACTGTTTGCCTTTGATTGCCTGATATCAGACAGAATTGTCAACTTGTTAGTCAACCCGGTGGAGTGGTTGAAATCAAAGGTCTGGACCCAGGCGATGCCTTGGAATCTATCTTTGAAGATCAAGGAATGAACTTCAAATAGAGCTGCAGAAGCATTATGGGGAAAAAAAATTCAAACGAAGTTGATTTGCTGTGATTAGAAGTGAAATTTGGCAAAATCTTTCCAAGACAGACCGACGTGTCAGAGATGTCCAACAAACACGGAGTCCTCGGAGCCTTGAAGGAAAGTCTGAGCCACAGTAGGTGTCTCTCAGCCGTGCAAACAATCAATCACCGGCAGTGGCAAGTGGATTACGATCCACTATCTGTGTTCATGCGCTTCTGGGTATCAGAGCACAGATATTCCCCAGACATGCTGAAAGTGAGTAAGTGGCGCAGGAGAAGAAAGGGCGCCGCAGTCTCGCAGGAAGGTCTCCAGTCGGAGTCGCGGATAAAGTATTGCTGCTTTACTGCACAGCTGTCCAGAGGGAAGTTATGTTTTATTGTCACTGACACTGGACAGCAGGCTCCCCCCATTTGGAGAAAATATCCCAAAGGGCTTCAGGTTCACCTCTGATGAAGCCAAAGCTTTGATGTCGCTTTGAAAAATGTGCAGTGTGGAAGTGGAGGGTTTTGGATTGGCACAATGCTTGAAATGGACTTATAATTGACAGCTGAAGCAATAAGACGCAATGTGCTTTTTTTCCCCCTTCCTTTACACGTACAGCGAAATCTCATTTTCTCGCTGCTCTTTTTTTTTGATGAAATTGTAACCCGAAGTAATAAATAATGCAAGACAATTACAAATTACACAAAACAGAAATGTCGGTTTAAACAGCTACTGTGGTTTTTCCACATTTCTGGAGGCTTTGACGTAATGGTTAATCACACAACGGTACGCCACAGTCCAAAATCTTCCCTGACAAGATCAGTAATCTTTAAAGTTTATTTTAAATTTCAGAATGCTAGTCTTCCACCTTTTAAATCAACAACATACAGTATTTTTCTTAGGATTTAATTGCAAACAATTCATGGAGGTCTTAAGTTATTGTAAAGCTTCATATTTCCAGTGAAGTGTAAACCAGAGGAGCAGTTAAGCTTTTTGAAATTAAGTTTGAAAAAACTTTGACCGAGTTCAAGAAAATTGCCTAACATTTAGCAATATTGGGCATTTCTGTGCCCCTTTCTTTTTGGTAGAATAATCTGTTAAAATTGCATATTTACTCACAGTAATGGGTTTTTATTTGTCATCTTTCTTCCCCCTGTAAGGAGAATGGGACAAGCCTCACCTGTGATGAGTGCTACCAAATCTCCAACAGCACCGATGCTGTTGAAAATAAGCTCTTTTCAAATAAGCGACAGCCTCAGAGAGACATGTCATTGTTTTGAAAGGGAACACCTTGACAAAGAGAGAGACCTCGTCCTCACACGAATTAGCTTTTAATAAGCAGAGTGAAATCTCCTTCCAGTAATTGAATATTTTCTTATCGAATGTTTGGATAGACAGCACAGGCAACGCGGTGAAAGCTAAACCCGAGTTTCACCTCTCATGTATGCAGCTGGTGGGTTTTCACCGACTCTTCCCTCACAGGTCTTGACAGACATATTCACTCCATTTACGGTAATTTCTCACAATTCCAAGCGACATGGAGGACCAGGGACGATGCGAGATTCGTCTCTGCTGTGGAACACGACGCAGAAATTGAAGCGAAAAAGCAGCTTTTGGTGAGAGGGGTCACAAAATGCATAGCCGTCGCATTTTCTTGTTTGGTATTAGGCTAAAACCATGGTGCTGACTAAGAGATGTTGACTGATTTAGTGGAACAGATAAGCTAAAAGGTAGCTTATTATGCTTTCTTGTGGTATTTTCTAATGCATGTAGCCCAAGGCGATTTACCTTAAGAGATGCTAAATTCTTCAAGGCTGTCATAAATTAAGTAGAAAGGTGCAAGGTCAAATATAAACGTAAAAGTATAAATGTACTTCTAGCAATTTGCCTTTTGGCTGTCAGATAATTCTGGCAACGTTTTAATGAATCTTCCCCACAGGTTTTGTAAAGTTGATTGGAATTGGTGCTGCTTTGTACCAACTTCCGTTTGCCATACAACTTGTACTGACTGCTGAAGTGATGATTTTGCAATCTGCAGATGTTCAAGCAGTCTTCACCAACTTGTTTACCAACTACTTTTTAGATCTCCAATGAGATCTTTGAACTCTCAGTGTTCTGAGTAGGAGTCAGTCCAGTTGGAGCTTTCAGAAAACCTTTTTATGCTGCCGGAGACGTACGCACCTCTTTTGATGGCCGTGATCAAGGAAAACCTTCTGAGCCACTTACTCAAAGCTTTTGGTGAAGGTAGATTTTATATTTAGACCGTGTGGAAGTTACCTGTTGTGTAATCATTCACCTTTGGAGAAAAGAATCAACGGTGTAAATGAATCATTAAAGCAAAAACTAATATCTCATCCAGTCGCATGAGGATTAAGTATAATCTTCCGACTGGAAATCGAGCTAAAATCCTTTCCTAACTTTTAGATAAACTTCAGGGGTTAAATAAAATATTACTTGTGATTTCCTTCATGTTTTGTTTTTTCGAGTTGGCGTCTAGCCCAAAAATTTCACACCTTCACCTCTCTCTTGGCCACCGCTCCACTTGAGATTTGCATCGATCCCATGGAGCTCAATCAATAATAATTAGAAAAGCATTTAATGACTTTGTGAACTCCTAACCCCAAATGTTACATAATTGCGCAGCGGGGAGTTTTTCTGGTTAAGTAGACGGGGGTAAGCATAATGTAGTGGCTTCAAGTGTTTGCTGCAGATTTTCAAGTAGCCTTTTAGGATCAGATGAGAGGCAGCAGGGGGTGGATATTTATTTCTGGTGAGAATCCTGCTGCTGAGCAATACACCCATTAAACAATGTTTTACTGGCAAATATTATGCATGATAATTTTCTTTTTTATTACTAACTGCTCTTCTATGGGTAGTACAAACCAAATGTGTGTGTGTGTATATATATATATAGTCACATTACAACATTACAATAATAGTTTGCAGTTTTTCCTTTAATTTTTAAATAAACTAAACACTCTGGGTTGTATTAATGGCCAACTCCTTGAATTAACTATTCTTAGAACCTCATTTCACTCTAATTATATGTTCAAAATAGTTTGGAATGAAACTAAAAATTTTGATCCATTCTTACTGAAAAAACAATAGACAAAGCTTCTGTCAAGACATTCTTAATTGCATTTAGGTCTGACATTTGACTAGGTCAGGGGTTAAAAAATGTTGACTGGGAGCCGATTAGAGAGATGAGCATGGCAAATAACACTATTATGATTGATTAGAAACAAAAGATATAAATATTATTTTTTAAAAATCATTAATAAAATTAGCTTTTTTAATGTTATTTTTCCATTTCTTTACTTTTATCTTCCCTTAAACTTCCTGAAGCCCATCTATCGCCCTCTACTGGCCCCCCTTGTGGGCCAAGGCCTCTACTTTTACACTGGACTAGGCCATTTTAAAACAAGGCTGTGCTTTGAACTTAAATGTATGTAGAGGGTTTTTTTCCCACTGGGAGATAAAGACTTTTGAAGCTTCTGAGAGATTTTCCTCCTACATTATCCAATACTTATCTTGATTTACCATCCCCATTGGTTGTGATCAGCTTCTTTGCGCCTGCTGAAGAAATGCATCCCCACTTCATGATGCAACCAACGCCATGTCGGTTCACCAATGTTCTCTGAAGAAAAACTTTAAGATCTTTACATTACTTCTGAAGCCACTGGGTCACTGTAAGGAATCATCTGTGATCCATAATTATGCAGTAATATATATATATATATATATTTTCAATTCTAATAAAATACATCACAGTTTGTGCCAGAAGAGGGAAAACATCACGGGGTATGACTACTTCTCCAAACAGCCATCAATGACTTACCTCAAATTAATGGGTAGATTTGCCTGCAGACTTTTCAAATATTAATGTAACAGGGGCACCACATGCTGTTTTAACACCTGAAGCGAACAGCATTCTTCCACGCTAGCCTTGTAACAGGGGCTCTTCAAAAATGAGCTGCCCAAAGCGAATGCCTTGCAAATCTATGATAATTTCCCTCCCAATCGATAAAGACGCAAAGGGCTTGTTTGCATAAAATATATTTGGCTACGAGCAAATGGCCTGTGCCAAAGCTGGCCTTTTGAGATGATATTTCACTTTGTTAGAGCATTTTCAATCTGTAGCATGAGCGCTCCCTTATATACACTATGTTAATGAACAGTCAAACGCTGGCAAGTTGTACTCCGAAAATCCATAGTCATTAATGTCCGGGCTCTTCTCATCAGAAATTACAATCAGGCAAAATTAGTTCATTTAACAAAAATCTATACAGTAACATTATCGTCATCATCATCTGCACTGCAGTGGTGTAGATTGGAACAAGGAGGCCTCTTCCAAATGCTCCAACGTCGAGAGAACATGTGTCATTACTAACAACGGGCAGCAAAGATACAATCTGCATGTAAATAGGTTTGGATAGCAGAGTCTTGCATTAGAATTTTTTGTTATTTCTGTATGAACTGATCTTGATTCTCGTCCTGCTGACTGCTATGTTAACACATATTTGACAGCTTTTTGGGAACGTTACATTTTCAAAAAAACAAAAAACAAAACAACCCCCCCATCCCCCCCCCCCCCCCCCCCCCCCAAAAAAAAAACGGGACACTTGGTGGGGAAGTGGGCTTCGCTGCCAAAATGTACATTGGCAGGAGGGGTTTATTTGCATTTCTTCTTTTTGCCTCCGTTTGCGTCACAACTGATGCTTGTTGTTTCCAAAACAGCTAGGGCTTAATTACAAAGTTTTAATTTAGAGACAATGAGGGAAATTACACAGATTTTTCCCCAGTATGCATTACCTTCTGATTTTGTAATCAAGAAATTAATGGATGTATCATATTTTACACATCAGTAAAGCCATAAAGTAAACATTTGCCTCACAAGCACTATGTAACACTCAACACATTAAATCAGGGAAAAGTGATAAAATATTTCTTTATTAGTGTCTCAGTAGGTATATTTATGGATAAAATTTAAATATTCATTGTATGTTTAAGTGTTTGTCCATGAACTTGACTAGAAATTATGACTTCATGGAGTAGATGTGTAACAGAAATCAGAAAGACAATGAATATGTCAGACAAGTAAAGTAAATGTGTATTCGTCTTCATAAGTCTGCCAAGAAGTAAAGTGGTATAGGAACAGAAGGTAGGCTCATATAAAAATGAAATAAAATAAACACTTTTTTACTGCTCAATACGTACCGGAAACCATGGTGACCAAAAAGAGTAAGAGAGCACCCATAAGCAGCAATCTTCTTTATTACTGTTGAGGTATTAAACCTTTATACTAATGTTTTTTTAATTTAAATACAGATTTTTAATGAACCATTTATACAGTCAATTTTGGATGTAATCAGACTTTAGCAAAAATATTAGTGCACAAATATTTGGATTTTCTATTTTATGTAGTCACATTTACGAATGTGAGTATTTTAAATATGTTTTCTAAAATATTAAATATTTTCTAAAGTTTTCTTTATTCTCTTTTTCTTATATAAGCTCATACATATACATAACTTAGAATTCAATCTTTCTCTTAGTGAACACAAACAAGAAAAATACAATCTTAGACTTGGGAGTTGTTTGGGGTACATAGGAAAATCTTTCTGTCTGAAGGGCTTACACTTGCTCTCCATCACAAAAACGACTGGGGGAGAACTGCCCACGCCCCCCAAAAAAATAAAAATAAAGGTAAGACTACAAAGTAAATAGGAGTGGCTTAAATTAAATATTTAATTAAAAAAAATTGCTAGAGGCAAGTTTGTTCCCCAGGAAACCTCTCGACATGCAATGACAACGGGCCAGTGAGCAGCTCTATAATATCGATTGACAATGTACATTTAAATTGGTTCACGACATAGCTCAAGTTCATTGAAATTGATTATCAATAGCCATGCCATTGATATGATCTGGATCAGTGTTTAAAATCCCAATGTCCAGGCAGACGGGAATGTCTTATCAAAGCCTGGATAGGAACGATTCCAAACCGTTTGATCTGTTTGATCTAAAGGAGCCTGAAGAGGTCCAAGCAGGGCTGAAATTGCCGTTGCTTTTAACCAGCATGAATCTGCACAATTGTCAAAGCTCTAATTAGGGGTAATTTACTTTCCTCTGAAAGTGCTGTTAAAATACTGTTTTGATAGGTCAAACCTCTAGCAAATTAAACCGAGAGTAATCGAAACGGAGTTCGCCGTCACCGCAATGTGCAATTGGATTGAATTTTCGACGCTGCACCACCAGCAGAGTATTAAAAAAACACACACATTGTACGTGTGCGCACATCCCGGACAGCGACTATTTTCGCTATCTGGGGCAAGTATCGGAAAGGACACAGATGTCACAAATTTGATGCGACCCAGATGTTTCGCAGTTTGCACAGCCACTGAAACGTGGGACTTATTTGGACAGTAAAAGAAGAGCAGCATTCGACCCATCTGTGCACACAGGCCACGTCGCCACTCGCAGCTGTTAACGTAATATGGGACAATTCATGGTTGCAGCTGATAAAATTATTTACAGGGGGAAAAGCTGTTGTACTGACGGGGGCTTCTTGTGGATGTGATCTCAGAGAAACAAGACTACGAGTGCACGGTTTTAAATGACTGGACTTTCGAATGTTTGCTTATTAACCATCCGGACATGGCTGGATGGAAATACGTAAGCTGATGTGATTCATTTCCTTTACAGTCATCTGGGTGAAGTTTGAAGACTTTCCAAGGCTGATGTGTGGACTACAGCGTTCGGAAAAGTGCAGAGCAAATTCTACACAAAGTAAACCATGGCCAACATTAAACTGGGGTTGAGGGTGTGTGGCTGAGGCAAGAAAGAAGAAATCTCTTCTCATTCCCAGGAGAGGAGCCAAAGTGAAAGACCTGTTGTGGTTGAAGAAAGAAGCGCAACACAAGCAAAGATGAGTTTGAAATGTACTTGCCGGACATGAAGTGCTTTCCCAATAACTTTCCACTCAAATATTTAACGAAATGCAAATCAAACATTCCGTGAATTCGATTAATCTCCGGGGGTGGCCGAAGGCCTGCCGGCTGGAACAGTGGGGGACATGTTGGCAACGCCGCTCTGACGTTCAAAACTTTTGCTCTGCAATGAGTCATTTCTTAATTGGGATGCATTAAGAAATTCTCTTTGTTTTCTTTTTTACCTTTGCATGACCCTTCTTTTCAGAGCTCAGAAACATCTCGTCGTGCTGTGCTGACTGAGTTGTTGATTCTCGAAGAGAAAACACTTTTCAAATAGGTCACCTTTGAAGGGCTCCTGTCGCTGACTCTGCACCGGCTTTTATTTATGCCAATCAGAACATGAGTCGTCACTCATTCATCTCTTCTCTTATTCGCCCCATTAGGGGCAAGACTACATATGCTGACATGCAGTAGACTGTATGCTCTAATTGGATAAACTGAAAGTGCACACATGCGTTCAAGACTCCCTAGTTCACATGGTCTTTCCAAAGTACAGTGGGCCACTTGTGTTATGGGAACTCGGGGATCAAAACTAGCAATAAATTTTTAAAATCTGTGAATATTTGACATGCTTTACATAGAAATTCAGGAATAGAGGATTTTTCTGTGGACTGCAACTCCAAATTATTGGCAAAAAATCCATGAATAGGCCCACTAAAAAAAACAATCTAACTGAAGTGAAGACATCAAAATACAAAAACTGAATAGAACCATTTCTATTGCCTAATTCTAAGAGGAATGTTCATAGGCCACTAACAAGCTGTACACAAGCAACTTTACGTTTGTGGAAGTTAGAGATTATCTTTGCACCACCGTGTTTCCACACTTCATTAACATTAAAAGTTTTAAGGTGCTGTTGAAGCCTTAAACGGCTCTGTTCAATGCAGCGCTTAGAAGAAGAAAAAGAGTCGGTGTGGGATTAAAAAAATGAAGAGATTGGCAGCTGAAACAAAATAAATCTTCAAAAGACAGCTCTCCCAAATAACAAACAATAAATAAATAAGGAACGAAATACGTGCCAAGTACCTTAATAAACTGCTGTTACTTTAAAGTGAAGAAGAGCTCCCACCAAATATTGATTTGATTTAGAACTGTTTTTCTCTCAGCTGTAAAACTAGTCATGGCATTACATTTGAAATCAAATTCCATTTGCTTTCATCTTCTGAATGTTTTTTTCACGGTAGAGCATACACATACAACGATTAAAAGTCAGGAACAAATGCTAAACTAAATTCTTAGTTCTCTGTCTATCCAATCTGCATAGATAGATACGATTCAAACATGAATTTTGCTTTTGGGTAGGGCTGTGATGTTCACAGACAAATATACTGAGTTGGAAAGTACCCGCTTGCATTTAAATAATAATAATAATAATAATACAAAAAGTTTGAAACATTCTTTTGTGTGTTTCAGAGTAACTACAGCCTGGACTTGAAGAGAATGTTATACTCTGATGGTACCAATTTTAGTCCCAGTATTAAAGATTTTATGTAAGAAACAGGGTTCAGTAACAGCTTGGAATGTCAGGTAAACAAATTATTTTGAGAAACCAGCTTATGTGTCCGTGAGTCACCCTAAAAGCTAAGCTAAGGGTTTGTTTTGGCTGAATCAGAAACTCCACTAAGACCAGCTGAAGCTGTCAGCAAAGCATGTTTGTGGAAGAAAGATCAAAATTAAAAGGCCTCGATCACTAAAATATTTATTTTGCATCACAGAACAGGAAGCGTGCTCAATCAGAGAAAGATTTGGAGTCCATTTCAGTTTCCATGCTTCACTGTAAATTTTTCACAATATTTCATTGATGGACTTTTATTTTTCATTTCACATGAATGATGTGAAAACCATAAAATATATAAAATCTGGCTGTAGTTACTTGCTCATTTATTACACCAATTTCATAAGTATTTACAGCCTATTTTTCCCCCTCACTCTCTTCTTACAAAGTCAAAGCCCCGTTCTCGGGATGTTTCTTTCTTTGTGCCTACTGCGCCTTTCTATCCCGTTCACTTTAAAATCTATTTATTCCTTCAATCCAACTGTCTGTGCTTTCAATCCGTCCAAACACTCATGTTCTCCTGAGCTGAGCCCAGTGCCAAAAAGGTAACAAAAGAAAGTTCATCACATTGAGCACCAAGATTCAATGACCACTGTTACTTTAAAAGGGTCTTTCAAATAGCTTTTCCAAGACCTGAAAAATATGTAAAAAAGGAAAAAAGTTACTTAAAGGTCTATACTATCTGGATAAAAAAATAATAAAAGATTGGAGTTAAATGAAAATAAGGGTTGGATAATCAAAGAGCAGACATTCAAAGCTCAAGGATCAACCCAGCTCACCTTTTCTGATGCACCACAGCTTAAAATATCAAATATGACTTTTTTCTTTAGAATGGTTTACACTATTATATAGGTTGACTTATGCGTTTTATTTCATTTTAAATTTTTGATTCAAATCACAAATGAAATAATTTCTTCTGCCTTTCCAAACACATTCTTCATGAAAAACAGTAGATGGTAGACATGAATGCAACTCAATATGCAAAAGGCCAGGCATGTGTGTGTGCCATTAGGAAAAAATTTCATTATTTGAAGATACATTAAATATGAGTGATGAGAGTTTAAAAGAGAAAAACAAAACAATTACATTTCATAAGATGACCTAACATGTATGGAAATTATGGTGCTGCAGAATGTATGGAAAGAAATTAGGATCTTAAAGTCACATTTCATATTTGGAAATGTTTGAGTAATGGCAAATGTATTTATATGGGACCCCACAATAACAGCTGTTAAAGTTTAACAGCTGGTCAGAATTAATGGAAATAGTTACTAAATACAGGACAATACTGGAATTACATTTAGCTATGCTCATACGAAAAGTAGCTCAAAAGCCTCGCAGCTGTAATTGACGCAAAAAATTGTTTCAAATAAATATTCACTACGATTACGTCAACACAAAATCTGTGCTACATTTGTTAGAATATTGTGTAAAATACATCAAAAACAATAAATCTGTCATGATTTGAGATTTAGATGTTGGACCCAAATGCAACCCGGAAAGCAGCAAGGTGATATTGAAACATTTTAAGGAAATTAAAAAGAACAATGTAGCAAATAAGTAAATAATTCCAAGCCTATAGAGTAGCTGCAATAGTTGGGGAGTCAAATTTTGGTCCGGCTCAAAGACATTTCATTACTAGATGCTTTTTCATCACAGATAACTCATGTGCTTTCCCCCTAATTGTTATGCTGCCCCTTCTCCACAGCTGTTTGATAAAGGGTAACTTATTTTAGAATTAAAACTCAAAGCATAGTTTGGGTCAAATTCAAAGCAAGTTCATGTTGACCGTGTCAGTCGTAAAGTATAGCAGCTAATTAATTTTATCTTACATTCTCCTGTCTTCAAAAAGAATTCAAAAAAAAAGAAACCCGGTAGATTCTGTATTCTAAAAGCACTTGTGCTCACTGTTTCTCCCCTCTGAATACTAACATGTACTTCTCTTTCTAAAATTGCCAATCTGTCTCTCTGATATTGACTTTTAAATGGTCATGCCCTCATCTCCTGCATGTCAACACTGCAGAATCAACACGGCAATGTTCATCAGTGACTTACAACGGGGTTGAAGGGAGACGGCTCGCAGAAATGCCCAACTCATTTGAGCAGTTTTTGAAATGGGAAAAGTAGGGGGGGAAGTGCAAAGGAGGTGCAGAGACGCATTAAGGCTGAGGCAGGCTGTACACCGGGGTCAGCCGGGGTTAGTGGAACCTGGGTCGATGCTTAGAAAATGCTTAGGTAATCAATTGGCCTTTAGACCTCAGCGAAATACAGTGGCGAGACAGGAGCAAAACATCAGAAAGACTAAAAATTTTAGAAATTGTCGTGTTGCTGCCTCCTCGTACTTCTCAGCGCACAACAAGGACTGAAAGAGCTTAAAATCGATAGTTAATTAAACCTAAGTATGTTCGAAGTCGCTCACCGCGGGCGCCTGAGCCAAGGACAGCGCTTTGCAAACACGTTCCAGTTTTAGATCTCTGTTACTTTTTGTACTAATCAGCAGAGTTGAAGGTCAACTATGCGTGTTGAAATGTAACTGTACAGCATATGGGTATTACTGCCTTGGTAAATATCTATTTATGAAAGTGGAACAGTGAAGTCTAAGTGGTTATTCAAGCACATCGCGCACACCGTGTCTCGGCTGTTGAACTGAGTGGATCTAATAGACGGTGCCGCATTGTACCTGACCTTGTGGAGTGCAGTTATTTACAAGCGTTGGTAGAAAATAGTTGGTTCCACTCGCTATGACGTTGAAAATGTTGCACTTTAACGTATGTGTAGGATTTTAGAATGTCATTGCCTTTAGACGTAATCAGTCTATTCGCGCCCTCCCCCCCTTTGAGTTATTCCAATAATAATCTAGAACTGGTCTGGCCCACAGCACTGTTGATTTTTTTAAATTTATTTTTGGTATATAAAAGGGTCTTCAGTCTTGCAATCTCTCTGAAGACAATGGTTCCATTGCTTCAGGCCTGTCAGACTGAAAATCACTCTTATTGTTCCGTCGTCATTGAGTTACTGAGCAACAGCTGAGTCCACTTGAGAGCAATTGTTGTTAATTCTCCGCAGATTTGATCATACGAGAAAGAAAAATAAGTTTGCGCTTGAGAATCAAACACTTGTAACAAGTGTCAAGAGATTCTTCAGGACCGAACGGTTCCACAGGCCTTCCTAAGCGCACTGTTTTGCCACGGTATTTAACATGTTTGTTTTTCCAAGGATTTCTTAAATTATTTCCTCAAGTGCATTGCAACGCCGAACTTCAATTAAAATTGTGAAAGAAGACTGAAAAACAAGGATCACGAGGATCAAAAAGCAACGTAAACTGGTCACCGGAGGACACGTGGTGCACACCGGACCGGAGCTGCAGAGATCAATAGGTGGAAGAGTCTGTCGACAGGATATCTGTTACTTATGCAGTCCGCAAAGCTGTTTTCATGGAGAAGTGCCAAAAAAACTCTTATTGAAAGAAACTCTGGCAAGATGAGAGCGGAATGTAACTTTTTGACCTACATCAACAGCACTGTGTGGAGGGAAAGTAACACGGCACATAATGCTGGCAGTAACGCCACCCTGCGAGGATTCCTTTCATCAGCAAGACAACAGAAGCAGCTCAGAATTGAGAAGATGGATGTGGCACAACACGAGGCAATCCTGAAAGAAAACCTGGTAGGGGCTGCAAGGCTTGAAACCGAGGTGGTGGCTCACTTTCCAGTCAGTGTACCTAAACACAACTGTGCTTCTGCTGTTCTGCAAAGAGTAAAAGAAAAAAAATAACTTTGGTGAAGGTGATTCTACAAAGTACTGACCCGGAGAGGCTAAAAACAAAAAACCCCTGACATCTCCTGCATCTGTTTCCCTTTTACCAAACAGGAAAAGTAGCAAGGTAGAGTCTAAAAGCATGTCTGGTTTTACTAGCACAGGCAGATAGAAAAATTTATAATTAACCGACTTCTAAAAGCAGCTAAACTAAATGGATTCGGACTGCACATCCTCTTGATTCTACTCCCTCTTCTGTCGCTGAATACAGGCTGATCTCATCAGCTGCACATTCTGACATTTGAAATGGCAACCACGGTGCTTCAGCTTCCCCAAACGACAGAGGATGTTCGTCGCGGCTGAATACTTTAGTGTCAACTGCTAAATATGCCTGAAGACTGAGGATGCAGAAGAGAAGAGACGGGGGAGTGAAGCCAGGTGGAATGAAGAGAGTATGGCAAGTTGAAACATGAGGAAAATGGTAAGGGAGGCAATGACTCCATGGCAACAATAAGATACTGATGTTTTAGTCAGCATCATTACCAAGCTGAAATGTGTTTTTGAACCCAACTTTGATCCCACACTGTTAGAAGTACCAATAAATTTTACTTATTACAGTAAATACCATTTGTAAAAGGAAAACAAATTGTATATTTTTCCTGTCTTTCTCTGGGGAAGACATGTTTAGTAGAGTTTTAATTTTGACCAACGGCATCTCAAGACCAATGTATGCAAATACATTTGTCAGGATCATCTGCAGAGATTATGCCTGGCTATTCATGGTGGGCCACGTGTGCCGATATTTTTTAGTCGCAATCCGGCCATCTTAAGTGTTGAAAAAGATTCCAAGCAATTGATCTAATGTGGAGGCTTCATGACGGCAATCATGAAATCCGCTGGCTTGGGATTCGGTTTTGTCCGATGAGCTGCTGCATTATCCATTTATGAAGAACATCTCAATTCTTGGTCTGGCAGATGAAATTGTCGTCTGTAGCGTGTTCCGGTTTTCTATCTGATTCCATCTCAACTGCTACTCCCTTAGATGATTTACGCCACAGTCTACCGGCCATCGTTTGGCAAAGTTAGAGTTCTTACTGTTGAAATTCTTCCAGACATTTTCTTGTGGAAAGTTATGGACATCTGTCAGCAGCCTTCCCCATCATCATGTAGCCCACTGACCCGGAGTTTAAAGGCTCGGCAAACTTTTGCAGGTGTTTGGAGTTAATTGGCTGATTACGGTCGACACCATAAATTTCCATTAATTACCTTTTTCCACAGTACACTGAACCCTCGCTATATCGCTTTTTACCTTTCACGGTCTCGCTGCTTCACGGATTTGCATCGTGCATTGTGTTCTGCATTCTGATTGGCTAAACAGTCTCTCCGCTTCTCCTCTACCTGTGTGTCAACAACATTGCGGTTTAATACATGTACGTAAAACAGCTTGCCAATTTTAAGTTTGCAAATTCTCTTGCAATTTCAAGAATCTTTTTGCCCAGAAGATAAAAGAGCGACAACAACTACCGATAACTATGTTCTTCTCTCGAAAAAACACACCTGCACCGCCGGCTTTAGAAGAAAAAAACGCTACAGAGCGGAATCAGGATGCAGCGGCTCAGTCAGAAGAGCAGTGAAATACATGTGAGTCACTATTTGTCCTACTGTACTTTGTATTTTTTTTCATAATCATTTTTCATTTTCTCCCATTCTAATCCAATGACTAGGGTCACGGTGGGGCGATGCTGATCTCTGCAATTTGAAGCCTTCAGTTCGTATTGATGATTAAAATTAGTATTTTACAGTACAGTAGTTATTTGTAAAATATAAAAAAAAACCATTTATACAGTACTTTTATTTGTTAAACAAATGTTTGGGCCTGTAAAAATGTTTTTTCTCTGGTTTCAATGTATTATATAGTATTTCATTGTATAATAATTGTAAAAAAAAAAAAAAAAAGGTTACTACTTCACGGATTTCGCCTATCACGGGTTCTTTTTGGAACGTAACCCCCGCGAAAAACGAGGGTTCACAGTATTCTAATTTGAGACTTTGACTTTTAAGTTTTTATTACCAAAGTCACAATCCTCAAATTTACCCTTGGAATGTATTACTTTGTATGGTTATTCTATGTAATATGCGAGTTTCACTTTCTGAGAAAACTGGCAAGAATTATTGTACCTATATGTGTATTCTTTTTTTCCCCAGATGTATTAATACAAATAGTGGATGAAAAAATTTATTTTTAGAGAGAATAGACTCTGACGTACTTTTTTTTCAGTTCAAACATTACAGCCTTAATGCAGAAGTAAAATTATAGCAGTTATCTCCACACTGCAAGTTCAAATTTACTCTGACCTTTCAAAAGGTAACCTTTCTGAATCGGAAACCTCAGGATTCGTGTGATCAAGCTATTGCCATAATGGCCCTTTGTTTAAAATTCCCCTTTGAAATGTATCCTGTAAGTACGTCATGTCTTCATATTATCTTCCTTGTGGGGTGGGGGGCAGGTCAAAACAAAGATTCCTTTCACAAAGATGAAGAGCCCACCTGAGAAGCTTTTTTAGATGGTCCTTTAATTTTTCTGCTTGTTATCCAAGTACTTTTTTTAAGTTAATTGGTGAACTCCACATATCGCCATCTAATGATCCATCCTGCTGCGTTTACACTCCATTTCCTGCTCCTTCCTCCTCCCCGGCGTCCACCTGCAGGCTAAGCTCCTCTCAGATTCGCAAAGGCAGTTTGCAGACAGCACTTCCTGTGCGCTTATCTGTTGCTCGGTATGTTGTGACAGAATGCTACAGGACAAGATGGTTTTGGCAAAATGGAGAGAATTTAACATTTAACAAGATATTGCAGTGATGTGGCTGTTATTTCAGGCATACATACCTGGCACTCGATTTTAGCTGATTTCCCGTCATATAAAAATTGTTTGGGTATCTCAAGTTCAGTTGTATCTGTCCATTACTTTGTTGTTTTACAACCACGTTATGCCACTTCTCGCAACAACACACACTATGGTCAAGAAGCACGGTTTTACAAAAGCACCTCCCACGATTTCCATGTGTCTACGGTTAAAAAGTTAGCAAAAATTTAAAAGCTATGCTCTTATTTCGTTACCCAGCAAAATGAATTCCAACACAATCAAACAAATTCATATGAACGCAGACGTGGTTGAGTTTTGTTGAGAGAAAGAAAGAAAAAAAAAACTAACAATGTTCAAAAATAACCTTTTACCCAACCTTTAGCCTTCAAGTGTTTTAGCACTAAAGTGCTCGTTTCCATCGTCTCAGAGTGATAAATAGAGAAGCTGCTCCTTGTCACCTTGCTTCATATAGATGCATAGGAGGTTGTGTGGGAGGGCATCTGCAGAACATTCGGCTCTGTAGAAGCTAGATTAGCTCGCCGTCTTGGACTGCTGAGGTTGGTGTTGATTCCTTTTATGTGACAAAAGCTCCCAGAGATGCATTAACTCATGCAGGACAGGTTACATTTGCATGATCAAGGCTTAAAGTGTCGACCAAGGCAGCCTATTTTCAGATGTGGGCGGACGATATAAGCCAATTCTTGCATAAAACATCGACGATCACCAAAACTCAAGTTAGACTCCATTCACCTTTCTCCCCTTTTTTTTTCTTTTATGCGTCTTTGAGTGCCAGTCAAACCAGAGCTGCTGCATGCGCATATGCATAAACATGAGTGCGAATCTGCTTGGACGTCTTTGCCCTCGATTTATTCACTTTTTTTTTTCTATATTTTGCATAGCTAGATTCATGTAAATCATCCGCACCTGTTGAGAGGTGCTGCCCCTGCCACTTCCTGTCCCTCTGCGGATGTCAGCCTCCTGCTGACTCTGCCCTGGGATCAATGTTGCGGACAATGAGTCCCTTTAGGAAAACTTTGCTTTGTTGTACTGGGCTTTGTAGAGGAAGTTAAGACAATTTTTCCACATGTGTGCTAATGTTAATTCAAGACTACGCAAAAGTACAGTCAAGGTAACAAAAAAACATCAAACTGAAACACTATCTTTTTAGAAATATCTTAGCTTGCTGTATTAGTAGTTTAGTAGTTTTCTGTGACTTCATTGAGCAACCATTGCTAGTATGGCTGAAACTTAAACTTTTTCTCTCACCACTAACATTAAATTGAAATGTAGAGTTGTAGGTTTAACTCTTGGGTTTTTTGCAATTTCTTGGAGAACTCTGCAATCTTTTCTTGAGCTGAGATCGATAGCAGGAACAACTGTTAACTGTTCAATATTGCCAAGCTCTTTCCAAGTAGCACATGAACTTATTCTTCAGATAATTAAAGGTTCTGCTTTTATAGAGATTTATGCAGACTAGACCATTTTCATTATGGTCTTAAACCCTAGAAACTGAGTTGTACTGTCTTGTATTCACAGTTTAAATGCGTTTGGTTTCCACAAAGTTGCAGTCTTAGATTTGACTGCCAACACGGGTCCAATCTTTTACTTTTCTTTTACTCCTCCAAATAATCCTTGTGTTGCCCACATAACTTCCTCCATCTCCCTCATCAAAACAATGACCCATCTGTCATCCCGCACGGCCCGTCTTCCTCCCCCATCTTAAATAATTAGGGAGAAATCCGGATGTGCGTGCATCCTGAACTGATCATCAAAAGCCCTTTGAAACATAATGAGTAGACAGAAGTGACAGCGAACAAAGAATGTTATCTGCAAAGCTCGAAAGATCAGGCGGGTGTTCCATTCAATCTCTACACATTTAGAGGAAAATACATTGTCAGCGGGATCCAAATAATTCATTTTGAAGTCCCGTCGAATTGCTCTACTTAGTTCGGTTTGAGCAGGTTCATTGCTAGCAAAATAAGATATGAGATTTCAAAGCCGTCTTCGCTGTTTGTTGAGATGAAATGCACTTAGACTGGATTATTAGACTGCTTTCTATCAAGGGCTGTTCTGAAACACAAACTATAAAAGGCAGAACATTATAAAAACTTATTTTTACAAGGGATAAAGTAAGAGCTAGTTGAAATATATATAAGTGTGATAAAAATGTTTATAAAGTCCTTGTTGAACTTATACCTCTAAATGACAGAAATTAGACATCAAAACCTGCATAATCACCACAAAGCATGAATACGACACTAAAATTTCCCAACGCTATGAGGGAATGACTTATACCAAATCATATTTATACTCATATACCAGCTCAAGTCAGAAACTACAACCAATGCAGAATTTTGACAATACTTGACAACTGATTAGTGACTATCTTCATTTGTTTTAACTTTGCCAAAGCTATATTACAAAGCTGGACAAGCAAAATGTTTGCAACCTTGTTGTGCAACCTTGTTAGAGACATACTTGCCAGATTTCTATTTGTAAAAAAGAAATGAGGTAGGCATTCCTTCAGAATGATGCTGCCAACACCATGTTGGGGAATGGTTTGTTCAGGGTGGTGTGCAGTGTTATTTTACTTTCTACTACTATTTGTTAATTTAATAACTTCTTCAAACACTGGGTTGGAGAGCAAACAGCATTGTATACAAAAACACTGTATTGTTCAGATCTTCTCTCTTGAGATAAAATGATATTTTTTTTCTTCCTTCCACATTTACCGTACTCGCTACATTCAGTTGGCCCGTCACAAATATTCTCAGTGAAATACGTTGTAACGTAACAAGATCTGAAAAATCTCAGGGATGGCACTGTAAATAAAAATCAAAATGGTGAAGTGAGAAAAATAATAATTAGGCAGTGAAGATGGAGCAGAAATAAAGTCAGGTACAAAGGGTGAAAGCACAGAGAGAACAGGTAAAGAAAGAAAGAGCAAATGAGAAAAAAAAGCATTAAAAAGATTCTTTTAATGAGGCAGAGGGGAAACAAAGATGAGAGGGAAAAAGCAGACGGGCGACAACATGCAAGGAACAGAGGATGACATAATTTGTGGAAGAAAAAGTTATTAAATTTAATCACAGCAGTATACAGTAATATATTTCAATATAAAATAATAATAATAAAAACAAGTACACGCAGTGATTTATTTATACAGTTTAGAGTCGAGACATGACGATTTTCTCCGGGCTATGTCTGAAACGGCATCAATGCCATCTGTGGAATGCGGTAACATCATTAAACATCTGATGTTTTTCTGCTTCGACGCATGAAGGATGACAGTAAGAAGTTGTCACAATGTTCAATACAAATTGGTTGCGGGTGTGTAATAGAGACGGAATGCGCATAAATTATGGAAGTCGTTCTTTTTACCCTCTACATTATACGTTTCGCAACATCTCAACCGGCCGAACAACAGCCCATCATCCATTACAGCTCCAGTAATTCATTAAGTGCGTTCTTTATCATTGTTATTGTGAAAGATGCTTCTTTATTTCTCTAAGATACAATATCATGCCTGGGTGGCCAACATGCATCTTCCTCGTGTTTCACTAATGAAGTGAGCCG
Organism: Xiphophorus hellerii; assembly: GCF_003331165.1. Taxonomy (NCBI): domain Eukaryota; kingdom Metazoa; phylum Chordata; class Actinopteri; order Cyprinodontiformes; family Poeciliidae; genus Xiphophorus; species Xiphophorus hellerii. The sequence goes on along the minus strand of NC_045695.1, from coordinate 9,746,662 downwards.
TTTCTGCAGCGTGAAATCGTGTTTTTTTTTTTTTCCCCACACGAGACGACCTCCCGCTGTTTACCATTTCGGCCCATTATTTACAAGACGGCGTCCGGGCAATAAATTGCGCTTCCTTCAAAGCAAAGACTAAAGAACCTCCAAATCCCCTTGGTTTTGTGGAGTTTCCATCAAAATGATAGTTTTGTCGTCATTATGTTTTTGGGGGTTGTTTTCGATGGGAGTGCACACTCTTCACTCTTTCGTCCAGCACTGAGCCATCTCAATCGGTAAGAGGACCTCTATCCGTCAAAGTAGCCAGAGGCGGTTGCCCTTTGATCTCTAGTCAAATTTCTGGTTTAACTTCACATCAAATGGTATTTCAGTTTGCCGTTGGACATGGAGGAAGCTCGTAAAGTGCTCTTTGATGAAGATTTGTGAACTCGGTGATAAAAACTCAGGAAAATTTGAACTTATTTTCAACAATTTTGCAAATTGTGCTCGACAGAAATAAAATCCTTCATAAAAAGTGAACACTTTCTCTACTTCTCCACCCACAATAGAAAATCAATATGCATTAGATTTACTCCCAGATACTATCATCCAAGCTGACTAAAACTGAGTAGCAAAAAACAGACTAAAGTGCTGACTGCATTGAGAGTATGAAGGCTTTGAGCAAAGAATGGTTTTGGTAGTGATCACAATGACTGAGTGCTTCTGAGCACAACATGGATGAGGAGAATAAAAAAATAGTGATCTGTAACTCCATATTGACACCTAAAAAACACACCCATGTATTCTTTAGGCACTTAGAGGGACATTTCACATTCAATCATTTGTTTCAGCACTAACTAAATCCTGATTGTATTAAATAACCAAGACTTTTCCTTTGCATGTCTTTTAGGAAAAAAAAAATATTGCGATCTTAGTCAAACACAAGGGTCCAGCTGGCCAAGCATACACCAATCTGTTGGTAGTTTGGTACTAGGCATCAGAAAAAGAAATCCTTTGTAATTTCTGTGGAGAATTTATTTATTTTTTTAAAACCCACAAGCGTTCATATGCTTCTGTTGGGTGTGCTTGCGAAACAGGAAAACATCCACTGGAGAGGCAGGAAGAGGATGACCCCTCGCTCAAAGGATTTCATGATCATGTCTGTGATCATGAAATCCTTTGAGTGACTGGTGTTAAAGAGTTTGAAGGACATCACAGGCCCCCTGCCGGACCCCCCTGCTGTATGCCTACCGGGCAAACAGCTTGGCAAATGACGCGGTTAACTTGGGACTACACTTCATCCCGGGTTCTCTCCACATTCCTCCTCTCTCTGTACACAAATTGCCTCACCTCAGTGGACTGTTCTGTGAAAGTTAGCGGTGATGTTTCCTTCCCGTCACCATCCTGAACAAGACCGTCTACTATAGGGCACTATAGTAGGAATCACCCCATCTCGGGACCCGAGACAGTCCTCACACAAGAAGTGCAACTTTCCTCTGCCCGATGTTTGTCAATCACGTTTTGGCAAATCCCCAAAACATGACAAGTCCAAACTGCAATGAAATCCAAGTATGCACAGAATGCAATCTTAACATATGCTAATAAGTTTGGCATAAAAGTACAAGGAATAGTTTTGCATGTAATTTTAAATGTCGCATCAATGGAGACAAGCTAGCGTGTAAGAATGTCATTCACTAAACATGGCAAAAAAGGCTAATTATACCAGTTTATATCACTAGATGACAGGATGTCATTCCTTTGCACCACAGACCATGAATGACAAGCGAAAAATGCTAAACACTTTCCACTGACATACGTATCTTAGGTTGTTATTCATAACCCCATTTCTCGTGACCATATCAAGTCAGATTACATCCTCTCCTTTTCTGACTTCTATTATTTAGTCTGCTACAGACAGTTGTGGTATATTTGCCCTAAAAGAACAATTAGCAATCAATTACCACAATCTCAAAAATCTAAATGTGGGCAGCATTTCAAATATGTGCAACAAGAAACTACGTAATTTGATTTTCTATGATTAAGCAGGAATGGAGATAGTAAATTTAAAAAAAGATGCAGTTAACCCTTTTCATAGCTAAAGCACAGATGACCTTTCGTAAAATGCTGGACACATTTTGATTAAAATAAAGAATTGTCTTTATTTTAATCAAAATGTGTCCAGCATTTTAATAAAAGCACCAAATACACCAACTAGGAGGATGTAAAGGAATTAAAATACAGACATAAGAATGAAAAGTGTCATAAAAACTAAATGGAAAAGGAAATGTGGTGCAGCTGTGACAGGGAGAAAGAAAGAGACAAACTAATACAGGAAGTACTCAACAGGGAAGTACTTGGAAAAATAAAAGGGAAAAATTCTGATAATCTAGGAAAATAAACTAAAAGAATTTAAGAATGAAAACAAAACAGACATGTACAAATATGGCAACACCTTGGTAACATTAATGAACCCAGAGAAATGAACTGAGTATGGCAAGACATAAACAATATAAATAAACCACAAGAACATCTATTGTTAGCGTTTTTCCTTAGTTTCTGAATATGTGTTGCAACACATAATTAAATAGTGTGGTTGTAAGTTTTACGGCTTACAGTTACAATTGCTTGAATTTAATTATAAATATTGCAATCAGCAACTCTTTGAGAAAAAAATATGATTTAGAAATGCTCACCTGACCATAATGAGGATTATCTTTCAGAGCTCGAAGCACAGTCTCCGACTCTTCAGTAGTCAAATCCTTATTAGCTGAAATATTCATGACGTAGGACGAACGGCTGACAGTTGGAGTCACTTTAAGCATTCTGCATGCCGAGTGCAAACAAGGCATTTAGACTGCACCGCAGGTGTAAGTAGTGCTTTTACTGCATCTTTGCTGCAACATTTCAGGAACTGATTTATCATTAAACCAACTTGTATATGGCATACAGTTTGACATCTCCAACCTGCTACGTGTCCCAAAAAATACAAAAAATAAATCACTGCTCGTCTGGCATCACCTGAGTTTTGCCAAAAACTATACTAGAGCAGTAGTTAAAGAAGTGCTTTCTTTTATGCAGTTTAAACACAAATCATGTATTCCATTGTGTGACCGACATATTTATAAAGGGAAATTAATTACTATTACCTGGAGTCTTGTCAACTCGTCATAGGGTCAAATGGAAAAATGCACTTTTCTCTACAATCAGTAGGAGTCAACAGTCATCTCTGGTCAAGAGTCCAGTGAGCTTTAAATCAGTACTGCATCGTAACAGTACTGGATAAACTCCTATAGGTTAAGCAGGGAAAGCTGGATTAAGTAACAATTCAAAGATTCAAAAAAGGCCTGCATCACCTTACAGTCAAACAAGTACATCATCTGGCCACGGCAATGAAGGAAGTATAAAATGCAAGACACTTTCTGTGCTTGACTAAGTGACTTGGATTTGCAGAGCATGAGATGACACTTTTTCTGTCTAAAGTAGAATCACACCGCCTCTTTTTCTTTATAACGAGGCTGTTGTTAATCCTTGTGTGGCAAATCAAAGCCTGACAAACAATATTTGTTTAAAAGATGCATCATAAAGAAGCAATTCATAACTCAACTCCAGAAGCAACTTTGAGGAATGAATAAAACATTTTGAAGCTGAAAACTGTAACTTAAGAATGCACCGCTACTGGCAAATTTATTAGTTCAACTTCTTAACATAAATATCTAATCGGTAAATTACAGTGCAGAAACTCAATGCATTTAGGCATCTATACATGGGGAAGAAAACCTACTGAAAGTTTCCAATAACATAATTTT